>NC_135506.1:126327938-126627938 GCF_052857255.1 Amblyomma americanum | reverse complement strand
GGACAGCCCAGGAGGTTTCTGTATTATCGCTCAAGGCTTCCTGTGAACAAGTCTAGATCGGATTAAGCTCGCGTTCAGACCACGGCCCACTGCTGCCGCGTGATTATCAGCCGAACCGTAGTGCCCGTTCTTTTCGTACCCTGTTTGTGGTCCCATGCTTTGTCGGCAGTTATCGATGCGATGAACGGGCCGATGCTTTTTCTACTGTCAGCCGGAGGACAGGACAGGAGGTTTCTGTATTATCGCTCAAGGCTTCCTGTGAACAAGTCTAGAGCGGGTTAAGCACGCGTTCAGACCACGGTCCATTGCTGTCGCGTGAATATCAGCTGAACCGTAGTGCCCGTTCTTTTCGTACCCTGTTTTCGGTCACGTGTTTTGTCCGCAGTTATCGATGCGATGAACGGGCCGATGATTTTTCTACTGTCAGCCGGAGGACAGCCCAGGAGGTTTCTGTATTATCACTCAAGGCTTCCTGTGAACAAGTCTAGTGCGGATTAAGCACGCGTTCAGACCACGGTCCACTGCTGCCGCGTGATTATCAGCCGAACCGTAGTGCCCGTTCTTTTCGTACCCTGTTTGTGGTCACGTGTTTTGTCCGCAGTTATCGATGCGATGAACGGGCCGATGCTTTTTCTACTGTCTGCCAGAGGACAGCCCAGGAGGTTTCTTTATTATCACTCAAGGCTTCCTGTGAACAAGTCTAGAGCGGGTTAAGCACGCGTTCAGACCACGGTCCACTGCTGCCACGTGATTATCAGCCGAACCATAGTGCCCGTTCTTTTCGTACCCTGTTTCTGTTAACGTGCTTTGTCCGCAGTTATCGATGCGATGAACAGGCCGATGCTTTTTCTACTGTCAGCCGGAGGACAGCCCAGGAGGTTTCTGTATTATCGCTCAAGTCTTCCTGTGAACAAGTCTAGAGCGGGTTAAGCACGCGTTCAGACCAAGGTCCACTGCTGCCGCGTGAATATCAGCAGGACCGTAGTGCCCGTTCTTTTCGTACCCTGTTTGTTGTCACGTGCTTTGTCCGCAGTTATCGATTTGATGAACGGCCTGATGCTCTTTCTACTGCCAGCCGGAGGACAGCCCAAGAGGTTTCTTTATTATCGCTCAAGGCATCCTGTGAACAAGTCTAGAGCGGGTTAAGCACGCGTTCAGACCGCGGTCCACTGCTGCCGCGTGAATATCAGCCGAACCGTAGTGCCCGTTCTTTTCGTACCCTGTTTGGGGTCACGTGCTTTGTCCGCAGTTATCGATTTGATGAACGGCCTGATGCTCTTTCTACTGTCAGCCGGAGGACAGCCCAGGAGGTTTCTTTATTATCGCTCGAGGCATCCTGTGAACAAGTCTAGAGCGGGTTAAGCACGCGTTCAGACCACGGTCCACTGCTGCCGCGTGAATATCAGCCAAACCGTAGTGCCCGTTCTTTTCGTACCCTGTTTCTGGTCACGTGCTTTGTTCGCAGTTATCGATGTGATGAACGGGCCGATGCTTTTTCTACTATCAGCTGTAGGAAAGCCCAGGAGGTTTCTGTATTATCGCCCTAGGCTTCCAGTGAACAAGTCTAGAGCGGGTTAAGCATGCGTTCAGACCACGGTCCACTGCTGCCGCGTGAATATCAGCAGAACCGTAGTGCCCGTTCTTTTCGTACCTTGTTTCTGGTCACGTGCTTTGTCCGCAGTTATCGATGCGATGAACGGGCCGATGCTTTTTCTACTGTCAGCCGGAGGACAGCCCAGGAGGTTTCTGTATTATCGCTCAAGGCTTCCTGTGAACAAGTCTAGAGCGGGTTAAGCACGCGTTCAGACCACGGTTCATTGCTGCCGCGTGAATATCAGCTGTACCGTAGTGCCCGTTCTTTTCGTACCCTGTTTGTGGTCACGTGTTTTGTCCGCAGTTATCGATGCGATGAACGGGCCGATGCTTTTTCTACTGTCAGCCGGAGGACAGCCAAGGAGGTTTCTGTATGATCACTCAAGGCTTCCTGTGAACAAGTCTAGTGCGGATTAAGCACGCGTTCAGACCACGGTCCACTGCTGGCGCGTGATTATCAGCCGAACCATAGTGCCCGTTCTTTTCGTACCCTGTTTCTGTTCACGTGCTTTGTCCGCAGTTATCGATGCGATTAACAGGCCGATGCTTTTTCCACTCTCAGCCGGAGGACAGCCCAGGAGGTTTCTGTATTATCGCTCAAGTCTTCCTGTGAACAAGTCTATAGCGGGTTAAGTACGCGTTCAGACCACGGTCCACTGCTGCCGCGTGAATATCAGCAGAACCGTAGTGCCCGTTCTTTTCGTACCCTGTTTGTTGTCACGTGCTTTGTCCGCAGTTATCGATTTGATGAACGGCCTGATGCTCTTTCTACTGTCAGCCGGAGGACAGCCCAGGAGGTTTCTTTATTATCGCTCAAGGCATCCTGTGAACAAGTCTAGAGCGGGTTAAGCACGCGTTCAGACCGCGGTCCACTGCTGCCGCGTGAATATCAGCCGAACCGTAGTGCCCGTTCTTTTCGCACCCTGTTTGGGGTCACGTGCTTTGTCCGCAGTTATCGATTTGATGAACGGCCTGATGCTCTTTCTACTGTCAGCCGGAGGACAGCCCAGGAGGTTTCTTTATTATCGCTCACGGCATCCTGTGAACAAGTCTAGAGCGGGTTAAGCACGCGTTCAGACCACGGTCCACTGCTGCCGCGTGAATATCAGCCAAACCGTAGTGCCCGTTCTTTTCGTACCCTGTTTCTGGTCACGTGCTTTGTTCGCAGTTATCGATGTGATGAACGGCCTGATACTTTTTCTACTGTCAGCCGGAGGACAGCCCAGGAGGTTTCTGTATTATCGCGAAGGCTTCCTGTGAACAAGTCTAGAGCGGGTTAAGCACGCGTTCAGAACACGGTCCACTGCTGCCGCGTGAATATCAGCCGAGCCGTAGTGCCCGTTTTTTTCGTACCCTGTTTGTGGTCACGTGCTTTGTCCGCAGTTAACGATGCGATGAACGGGCCGATGCTTTTTCTACTGTCAGCCGGAGGACAGCCCAGGAAGTTTCTGTGTTATCGCTCAAGGCTTCCTGTGAACAAGTCTAGAGCGGGTTAAGCACGCGTTCAGACCACGGTCCACTGCTGCCGCGTGAATATCAGCTGAACCGTAGTGCCCGTTCTTTTCGTACCCTGTTTGTTGTCACGTGCTTTGTCCGCAGTTATCGATGTGATGAACGGCCTGGTGCTTTTTCTACTGTCAGCCGGAGGACAGCCTAGGAGGTTTCTGTATTATCGCGAAGGCTTCCTGTGAACAAGTCTAGAGCGGGTTAAGCACGCGTTCAGACCACGGCCCACTGCTGCCGCGTGATTATCAGCCGAACCGTAGTGCCCGTTCTTTTCGTACCCTGTTTGTGGTCACGTGCTTTGTCGGCAGTTATCGATGCGATGAACGGGCCGATGCTTTTTCTACTGTCAGCCGGAGGACAGCCCAGGAGGTTTCTGTATTATCGCGAAGGCGTCCTGTGAACAAGTCTAGAGCGGGTTAAGCACGCGTTGAGACCATGGTCCACTGCTGCCGCGTGAATATCAGCCGAACCGTAGTGCCCGTTCTTTTCGTAACGTTTGTGGACACGTGCTTTGTCCGCAGTTATCGATGCGATGAACGGGCCGATGCTTTTTCTACTGTCAGCCGGAGGACAGCCCAGGAGGTTTCTGTATTATCGCTCAAGGCTTCCTGTGAACAAGTCTAGAGCGGGTTAAGCACGCGTTCAGACCACGGTCCAATGCTGCCGCGTGAATATCAGCAGAACCGTAGTGCCCGTTCCTTTCGTACCGTTTCTGGTCACGTGCTTTGTCCGCAGTTATCGATGTGATGAACGGGCCGATGCTTTTTCTACTGTCAGCCGGAGGACAGCCCAGGAGGTTTCTGTATTATCGCTCAAGGCTTCCTGTGAACAAGTCTAGATCGGATTAAGCTCGCGTTCAGACCACGGCCCACTGCTGCCGCGTGATTATCAGCCGAACCGTAGTGCCCGTTCTTTTCGTACCCTGTTTGTGGTCACATGCTTTGTCGGCAGTTATCGATGCGATGAACGGGCCGATGCTTTTTCTACTGTCAGCCGGAGGACAGGACAGGAGGTTTCTGTATTATCGCTCAAGGCTTCCTGTGAACAAGTCTAGAGCGGGTTAAGCACGCGTTCAGACCACGGTCCATTGCTGTCGCGTGAATATCAGCTGAACCGTAGTGCCCGTTCTTTTCGTACCCTGTTTTCGGTCACGTGTTTTGTCCGCAGTTATCGATGCGATGAACGGGCCGATGATTTTTCTACTGTCAGCCGGAGGACAGCCCAGGAGGTTTCTGTATTATCACTCAAGGCTTCCTGTGAACAAGTCTAGTGCGGATTAAGCACGCGTTCAGACCACGGTCCACTGCTGCCGCGTGATTATCAGCCGAACCGTAGTGCCCGTTCTTTTCGTACCCTGTTTGTGGTCACGTGTTTTGTCCGCAGTTATCGATGCGATGAACGGGCCGATGCTTTTTCTACTGTCTGCCAGAGGACAGCCCAGGAGGTTTCTTTATTATCACTCAAGGCTTCCTGTGAACAAGTCTAGAGCGGGTTAAGCACGCGTTCAGACCACGGTCCACTGCTGCCGCGTGATTATCAGCCGAACCGTAGTGCCCGTTCTTTTCGTACCCTGTTTCTGTTAACGTGCTTTGTCCGCAGTTATCGATGCGATGAACAGGCCGATGCTTTTTCTACTGTCAGCCGGAGGACAGCCCAGGAGGTTTCTGTATTATCGCTCAAGTCTTCCTGTGAACAAGTCTAGAGCGGGTTAAGCACGCGTTCAGACCAAGGTCCACTGCTGCCGCGTGAATATCAGCAGGACCGTAGTGCCCGTTCTTTTCGTACCCTGTTTGTTGTCACGTGCTTTGTCCGCAGTTATCGATTTGATGAACGGCCTGATGCTCTTTCTACTGCCAGCCGGAGGACAGCCCAGGAGGTTTCTTTATTATCGCTCAAGGCATCCTGTGAACAAGTCTAGAGCGGGTTAAGCACGCGTTCAGACCGCGGTCCACTGCTGCCGCGTGAATATCAGCCGAACCGTAGTGCCCGTTCTTTTCGTACCCTGTTTGGGGTCACGTGCTTTGTCCGCAGTTATCGATTTGATGAACGGCCTGATGCTCTTTCTACTGTCAGCCGGAGGACAGCCCAGGAGGTTTCTTTATTATCGCTCGAGGCATCCTGTGAACAAGTCTAGAGCGGGTTAAGCACGCGTTCAGACCACGGTCCACTGCTGCCGCGTGAATATCAGCCAAACCGTAGTGCCCGTTCTTTTCGTACCCTGTTTCTGGTCACGTGCTTTGTTCGCAGTTATCGATGTGATGAACGGGCCGATGCTTTTTCTACTATCAGCTGTAGGAAAGCCCAGGAGGTTTCTGTATTATCGCCCTAGGCTTCCAGTGAACAAGTCTAGAGCGGGTTAAGCATGCGTTCAGACCACGGTCCACTGCTGCCGCGTGAATATCAGCAGAACCGTAGTGCCCGTTCTTTTCGTACCTTGTTTCTGGTCACGTGCTTTGTCCGCAGTTATCGATGCGATGAACGGGCCGATGCTTTTTCTACTGTCAGCCGGAGGACAGCCCAGGAGGTTTCTGTATTATCGCTCAAGGCTTCCTGTGAACAAGTCTAGAGCGGGTTAAGCACGCGTTCAGACCACGGTCCACTGCTGCCGCGTGAATATCAGCTGTACCGTAGTGCCCGTTCTTTTCGTACCCTGTTTGTGGTCACGTGTTTTGTCCGCAGTTATCGATGCGATGAACGGGCCGATGCTTTTTCTACTGTCAGCCGGAGGACAGCCAAGGAGGTTTCTGTATGATCACTCAAGGCTTCCTGTGAACAAGTCTAGTGCGGATTAAGCACGCGTTCAGACCACGGTCCACTGCTGGCGCGTGATTATCAGCCGAACCATAGTGCCCGTTCTTTTCGTACCCTGTTTCTGTTCACGTGCTTTGTCCGCAGTTATCGATGCGATGAACAGGCCGATGCTTTTTCCACTCTCAGCCGGAGGACAGCCCAGGAGGTTTCTGTATTATCGCTCAAGTCTTCCTGTGAACAAGTCTATAGCGGGTTAAGTACGCGTTCAGACCACGGTCCACTGCTGCCGCGTGAATATCAGCAGAACCGTAGTGCCCGTTCTTTTCGTACCCTGTTTGTTGTCACGTGCTTTGTCCGCAGTTATCGATTTGATGAACGGCCTGATGCTCTTTCTACTGTCAGCCGGAGGACAGCCCAGGAGGTTTCTTTATTATCGCTCAAGGCATCCTGTGAACAAGTCTAGAGCGGGTTAAGCACGCGTTCAGACCGCGGTCCACTGCTGCCGCGTGAATATCAGCCGAACCGTAGTGCCCGTTCTTTTCGCACCCTGTTTGGGGTCACGTGCTTTGTCCGCAGTTATCGATTTGATGAACGGCCTGACGCTCTTTCTACTGTCAGCCGGAGGACAGCCCAGGAGGTTTCTTTATTATCGCTCACGGCATCCTGTGAACAAGTCTAGAGCGGGTTAAGCACGCGTTCAGACCACGGTCCACTGCTGCCGCGTGAATATCAGCCAAACCGTAGTGCCCGTTCTTTTCGTACCCTGTTTCTGGTCACGTGCTTTGTTCGCAGTTATCGATGTGATGAACGGCCTGATACTTTTTCTACTGTCAGCCGGAGGACAGCCCAGGAGGTTTCTGTATTATCGCGAAGGCTTCCTGTGAACAAGTCTAGAGCGGGTTAAGCACGCGTTCAGAACACGGTCCACTGCTGCCGCGTGAATATCAGCCGAGCCGTAGTGCCCGTTTTTTTCGTACCCTGTTTGTGGTCACGTGCTTTGTCCGCAGTTAACGATGCGATGAACGGGCCGATGCTTTTTCTACTGTCAGCCGGAGGACAGCCCAGGAAGTTTCTGTGTTATCGCTCAAGGCTTCCTGTGAACAAGTCTAGAGCGGGTTAAGCACGCGTTCAGACCACGGTCCACTGCTGCCGCGTGAATATCAGCTGAACCGTAGTGCCCGTTCTTTTCGTACCCTGTTTGTTGTCACGTGCTTTGTCCGCAGTTATCGATGTGATGAACGGCCTGGTGCTTTTTCTACTGTCAGCCGGAGGACAGCCTAGGAGGTTTCTGTATTATCGCGAAGGCTTCCTGTGAACAAGTCTAGAGCGGGTTAAGCACGCGTTCAGACCACGGCCCACTGCTGCCGCGTGATTATCAGCCGAACCGTAGTGCCCGTTCTTTTCGTACCCTGTTTGTGGTCACGTGCTTTGTCGGCAGTTATCGATGCGATGAACGGGCCGATGCTTTTTCTACTGTCAGCCGGAGGACAGCCCAGGAGGTTTCTGTATTATCGCTCAAGGCTTCCTGTGAACAAGTCTAGAGCGGGTTAAGCACGCGTTCAGACCACGGTCCATTGCTGTCCCGTGAATATCAGCTGAACCGTAGTGCCCGTTCTTTTCGTACCCTGTTTTCGGTCACGTGTTTTGTCCGCAGTTATCGATGCGATGAACGGGCCGATGCTTTTTCTACTGTCAGCCGGAGGACAGTCCAGGAGGCTTCTGTATTATCACTCAAGGCTTCCTGTGAACAAGTCTAGTGCGGATTAAGCACGCGTTCAGACCGCGGTCCACTGCTGCCGCGTGATTATCAGCCGAACCGTAGTGCCCGTTCTTTTCGTACCGTTTGTGGACACGTGCTTTGTCCGCAGTTATCGATGCGATGAACGGGCCGATGCTTTTTCTACTGTCAGCCGGAGGACAGCCCAGGAGGTTTCTGTATTATCGCTCAAGGCTTCCTGTGAACAAGTCTAGAGTGGGTTAAGCACGCGTTCAGACCACGGTCCACTGCTGCCGCGTGAATATCAGCCGAACCGTAGTGCCCGTTCTTTTCGTACCCTGTTTGTGGTCACGTGCTTTGTCCGCAGTTATCGATTTGATGAACAGCCTGATGCTCTTTCTACTGTCAGCCGGAGGACAGCCCAGGAGGGTTCTGTGTTATCGCTCAAGGTTTCCTGTGAACAAGTCTAGAGCAGGTTAAGCACGCGTTCAGACCACGGTCCACTGCTGCCGCGTGAATATCAGCTGAACCGTAGTGCCCGTTCTTTTCGTACCCTGTTTGTTGTCACGTGCTTTGTCCGCAGTTATCGATGTGATGAACGGCCTGGTGCTTTTTCTACTGTCAGCCGGAGGACAGCCTGGGAGCTTTCTGTATTATCGCGAAGGCGTCCTGTGAACAAGTCTAGAGCGGGTTAAGCACGCGTTGAGACCATGGTCCACTGCTGCCGCGTGAATATCAGCCGAACCGTAGTGCCCGTTCTTTTCGTACCGTTTGTGGACACGTGCTTTGTCCGCAGTTATCGATGCGATGAACGGGCCGATGCTTTTTCTACTGTCAGCCGGAGGACAGCCCAGGAGGTTTCTGTATTATCGCTCAAGGCTTCCTGTGAACAAGTCTAGAGCGGGTTAAGCACGCGTTCAGACCACGGTCCATTGCTGCCGCGTGAATATCAGCAGAACCGTAGTGCCCGTTCCTTTCGTACCGTTTCTGGTCACGTGCTTTGTCCGCAGTTATCGATGTGATGAACGGGCCGATGCTTTTTCTACTGTCAGCCGGAGGACAGCCCAGGAGGTTTCTGTATTATCGCTCAAGGCTTCCTGTGAACAAGTCTAGATCGGATTAAGCTCGCGTTCAGACCACGGCCCACTGCTGCCGCGTGATTATCAGCCGAACCGTAGTGCCCGTTCTTTTCGTACCCTGTTTGTGGTCACATGCTTTGTCGGCAGTTATCGATGCGATGAACGGGCCGATGCTTTTTCTACTGTCAGGCGGAGGACAGGACAGGAGGTTTCTGTATTATCGCTCAAGGCTTCCTGTGAACAAGTCTAGAGCGGGTTAAGCACGCGTTCAGACCATGGTCCATTGCTGTCGCGTGAATATCAGGTGAACCGTAGTGCCCGTTCTTTTCGTACCCTGTTTTCGGTCACGTGTTTTGTCCGCAGTTATCGATGCGATGAACGGGCCGATGCTTTTTCTACTGTCACCCGGAGGACAGCCCAGGAGGTTTCTGTATTATCACTCAAGGCTTCCTGTGAACAAGTCTAGTGCGGATTAAGCACGCGTTCAGACCACGGTCCACTGCTGCCGCGTGATTATCAGCCGAACCGTAGTGCCCGTTCTTTTCGTACCCTGTTTGTGGTCACGTGTTTTGTCCGCAGTTATCGATGCGATGAACGGGCCGATGCTTTTTCTACTGTCTGCCAGAGGACAGCCCAGGAGGTTTCTTTATTATCACTCAAGGCTTCCTGTGAACAAGTCTAGAGCGGGTTAAGCACGCGTTCAGACCACGGTCCACTGCTGCCGCGTGATTATCAGCCGAACCGCAGTGCCCGTTCTTTTCGTACCCTGTTTCTGTTAACGTGCTTTGTCCGCAGTTATCGATGCGATGAACAGGCCGATGCTTTTTCTACTGTCAGCCGGAGGACAGCCCAGGAGGTTTCTGTATTATCGCTCAAGTCTTCCTGTGAACAAGTCTAGAGCGGGTTAAGCACGCGTTCAGACCAAGGTCCACTGCTGCCGCGTGAATATCAGCAGGACCGTAGTGCCCGTTCTTTTCGTACCCTGTTTGTTGTCACGTGCTTTGTCCGCAGTTATCGATTTGATGAACGGCCTGATGCTCTTTCTACTGTCAGCCGGAGGACAGCCCAGGAGGTTTCTTTATTATCGCTCAAGGCATCCTGTGAACAAGTCTAGAGCGGGTTAAGCACGCGTTCAGACCGCGGTCCACTGCTGCCGCGTGAATATCAGCCGAACCGTAGTGCCCGTTCTTTTCGTACCCTGTTTGGGGTCACGTGCTTTGTCCGCAGTTATCGATTTGATGAACGGCCTGATGCTCTTTCTACTGTCAGCCGGAGGACAGCCCAGGAGGTTTCTTTATTATCGCTCGAGGCATCCTGTGAACAAGTCTAGAGCGGGTTAAGCACGCGTTCAGACCACGGTCCACTGCTGCCGCGTGAATATCAGCCAAACCGTAGTGCCCGTTCTTTTCGTACCCTGTTTCTGGTCACGTGCTTTGTTCGCAGTTATCGATGTGATGAACGGGCCGATGCTTTTTCTACTATCAGCTGTAGGAAAGCCCAGGAGGTTTCTGTATTATCGCCCTAGGCTTCCAGTGAACAAGTCTAGAGCGGGTTAAGCATGCGTTCAGACCACGGTCCACTGCTGCCGCGTGAATATCAGCAGAACCGTAGTGCCCGTTCTTTTCGTACCTTGTTTCTGGTCACGTGCTTTGTCCGCAGTTATCGATGCGATGAACGGGCCGATGCTTTTTCTACTGTCAGCCGGAGGACAGCCCAGGAGGTTTCTGTATTATCGCTCAAGGCTTCCTGTGAACAAGTCTAGAGCGGGTTAAGCACGCGTTCAGACCACGGTTCATTGCTGCCGCGTGAATATCAGCTGAACCGTAGTGCCCGTTCTTTTCGTACCCTGTTTGTGGTCACGTGTTTTGTCCGCAGTTATCGATGCGATGAACGGGCCGATGCTTTTTCTACTGTCAGCCGGAGGACAGCCAAGGAGGTTTCTGTATGATCACTCAAGGCTTCCTGTGAACAAGTCTAGTGCGGATTAAGCACGCGTTCAGACCACGGTCCACTGCTGGCGCGTGATTATCAGCCGAACCATAGTGCCCGTTCTTTTCGTACCCTGTTTCTGTTCACGTGCTTTGTCCGCAGTTATCGATGCGATGAACAGGCCGATGCTTTTTCCACTCTCAGCCGGAGGACAGCCCAGGAGGTTTCTGTATTATCGCTCAAGTCTTCCTGTGAACAAGTCTATAGCGGGTTAAGTACGCGTTCAGACCACGGTCCACTGCTGCCGCGTGAATATCAGCCGAACCGTAGTGCCCGTTCTTTTCGTACCCTGTTTGTTGTCACGTGCTTTGTCCGCAGTTATCGATTTGATGAACGGCCTGATGCTCTTTCTACTGTCAGCCGGAGGACAGCCCAGGAGGTTTCTTTATTATCGCTCAAGGCATCCTGTGAACAAGTCTAGAGCGGGTTAAGCACGCGTTCAGACCGCGGTCCACTGCTGCCGCGTGAATATCAGCCGAACCGTAGTGCCCGTTCTTTTCGTACCCTGTTTGGGGTCACGTGCTTTGTCCGCAGTTATCGATTTGATGAACGGCCTGATGCTCTTTCTACTGTCAGCCGGAGGACAGCCCAGGAGGTTTCTTTATTATCGCTCAAGGCATCCTGTGAACAAGTCTAGAGCGGGTTAAGCACGCGTTCAGACCACGGTCCACTGCTGCCGCGTGAATATCAGCCAAACCGTAGTGCCCGTTCTTTTCGTACCCTGTTTCTGGTCACGTGCTTTGTTCGCAGTTATCGATGTGATGAACGGCCTGATACTTTTTCTACTGTCAGCCGGAGGACAGCCCAGGAGGTTTCTGTATTATCGCGAAGGCTTCCTGTGAACAAGTCTAGAGCGGGTTAAGCACGCGTTCAGAACACGGTCCACTGCTGCCGCGTGAATATCAGCCGAGCCGTAGTGCCCGTTTTTTTCGTACCCTCTTTGTGGTCACGTGCTTTGTCCGCAGTTAACGATGCGATGAACGGGCCGATGCTTTTTCTACTGTCAGCCGGAGGACAGCCCAGGAAGTTTCTGTGTTATCGCTCAAGGCTTCCTGTGAACAAGTCTAGAGCGGGTTAAGCACGCGTTCAGACCACGGTCCACTGCTGCCGCGTGAATATCAGCTGAACCGTAGTGCCCGTTCTTTTCGTACCCTGTTTGTTGTCACGTGCTTTGTCCGCAGTTATCGATGTGATGAACGGCCTGGTGCTTTTTCTACTGTCAGCCGGAGGACAGCCTAGGAGCTTTCTGTATTATCGCGAAGGCCTCCTGTGAACAAGTCTAGAGCGGGTTAAGCACGCGTTGAGACCATCGTCTACTGGTGCCGCGTGAATATCAGCCGAACCGTAGTGCCCGTTCTTTTCGTACCGTTTGTGGACACGTGCTTTGTCCGCAGTTATCGATGCGATGAACGGGCCGATGCTTTTTCTACTGTCAGCCGGAGGACAGCCCAGGAGGTTTCTGTATTATCGCTCAAGGCTTCCTGTGAACAAGTCTAGAGCGGGTTAAGCACGCGTTCAGACCACGGTCCATTGCTGCCGCGTGAATATCAGCAGAACCGTAGTGCCCGTTCTTTTCGTACCCTGTTTCTGGTCACGTGCTTTGTCCGCAGTTATCGATGCGATGAACGGGCCGATAATTTTTCTACTTCAGCTGTAGGAAAGCCCGGGAGGTTTCTGTATTATCGCTCAAGGCTTCCTGTGAACAAGTCTAGAGCGGGTTAAGCACGCGTTCAGACCACGGTCCACTGCTGCCGCGTGAATATTAGCAGAACCGTACAGGCCGCCATTGGAATCTGAACCTGGCGACGTTTAACGCTAGAACTTTAGCTAATGAGGCTAGCCTAGCAGTGCTGTTCGAGGAACTAGCGGGAATTAAATGGGATGTGATTGGGCTTAGCGAAGTTAGGAGGACAGGTGAGGCGTATACAGTACTAAAGTACGGACACATACTGTGCTATCGCGGGTTAGAGGATAGACGAGAACTAGGTGTGGGTTTCCTCATTAATAAGGATGTAGCTGGCAACGTAGAGGAGTTCTACAGTATTAACGAGAGGGGAGCAGCTATAGTAATTAGGCTGAATAGGAGGTACAAGCTGAAAGTGGTGCAGGCCTACGCACCCACATCCAGCCATGATGACCAGGCCGTTGAAAGCTTCTATGAGGACGTAGAATCAGCAATGAATAAAGTAAAATCGCTGTACACTGTACTGATGGGTGACTTCAATGCGAAGGTGGGCAAGAAGCAGGCTGACGACCACGCGGTAGGTGACTATGGGATAGGCTCTAGAAATAGCAGGGGAGAGTTATTAGTCGAATTCGCGGATAGAAATAATTTACGGATCATGAATACCTTCTTCCGCAAACGAGAAAACAGGAAGTGGAGCTGGAAGAGCCCCAATGGTGAGATTAAAAATGAAATCGACTTCATACTATGCACTAAACCTGGCATCATTAAGGATGTGGCCGTCCTCGGAAGGGTGCGTTGCAGCGACCATAGAATGGTAAGGTCTAGAATTAGCTTAGACTTGAAGAAGGAACGGAAGAAGCTAGCGAAGAAGAAGACCATTAACGAGTTAGCCGTAAGAGGGAAAGCACAGGAGTTTAGGATAGCGCTGCAAAACAGATACTCGGCTTTAACTGAGGAAGATGATCTTGATGTTCATTCAATGCACGATAACCTGACATCAATAATTACAGAGTGCGCAGTAGAAGTAGGCGGTAGGACAGTTCGAAAAGATACCGGGAAGCTATCACAGGTGACGAAAGATCTGATTAAGAAGCGCCAAAACATGAAGGCATCTAACACTACCGATAGAATAGAGCTAACGGAGCTATCAAAGTTAATAAATAAGCGCAAGGTAGCCGACATAAGGAAGTTTAATATGGAGAGAATCGAGCATGCTATAAAGAACGGAGGTAGCCTAAAAACAGTGAAGAGGAAACTAGGCATAGGTAAAAACCAGATGTATGCATTACGAGACAAGCAGGGCAATGTCATTAGCAATATGGATAAGATAGTTAACGTAGCCGAAGAGTTCTACACAGACCTGTACAGTAGCCAATGTAATCAGAGCGCTAATGAGAAAGACAGCAGTGCACAGCAATACGTCATCCCGCCAGTTACGAAAGATGAAGTAAAGAAAGCCTTAGAAGCAATGAAAAGGGGAAAAGCAGCTGGGGAGGATCAGGTAACAGCAGATCTGTTGAAGGATGGAGGGGACATCGTGCTAGAGAAACTAGCCACCCTGTATACGCAATGCCTTATGACCTCGACTGTACCAGAAGCTTGGAAGAATGCAAACATTATCTTAATTCATAAGAAGGGAGACGCCAAGGACTTGAAAAATTACAGGCCGATCAGCTTACTACCCGTTGCCTACAAAGTATTTACTAAGGTGATCGCTAATAGAGTCAGGGCAACGTTAGACTTTAATCAACCAAATGATCAGGCAGGCTTTCGTAAAGGATATTCGACCATAGATCATATTCACACTATCAATCAGGTGATAGAGAAATGCGCAGAATATAATCAACCTCTATATATAGCTTTCATTGATTACGAGAAAGCATTCGACTCAGTGGAAACCTCAGCAGTCATACAGGCATTGCGTAATCAGGCGGTAGAAGAGCCTTATGTCAAAATACTGGAAGATATATATAGCAACTGCACAGCTACTATAGTCCTCCATAAAGTCAGCAATAAAATTTCAATAAGGAAGGGCGTCAGGCAAGGAGACACGATCTCGCCAATGCTGTTCACCGCATGTTTGCAGGAGGTATTTCGAGGCCTGAATTGGGAAGAGTTGGGAATAAGAATAAATGGAGAATACCTAAATAATCTGAGATTTGCTGATGACATTGCCTTGCTGAGTCACTCAGGAGGTGAACTGCAAATCATGATCAACGAGTTAGACAGGCAGAGCAGATCGATGGGTCTAAAAATTAACATGCAGAAAACCAAGGTAATGTTCAACAGCCTAGCAAGGGAACAACAGTTCACAATTGGCAGCGAGAGCCTAGAAATGGTGCCGGAATACGTCTACTTAGGGCAGGTAGTGACAGCTGATCCGGATCATGAGAGGGAGACAACTAGACTGATAAGAATGGGGTGGAGCGCATATGGCAAATTCTCGCAGATCATGAGTGGCAGTTTACCAATTTCCCTCAAGAGGAAAGTGTACAACAGCATAATCTTACCGGTACTCACCTACGGGGCAGAAACGTGGAGGCTAACGAAAAGAGTTCAGCTTAAGTTAAGGACAACGCAGCGAGCCATGGAAAGAAAAATGATAGGTGTAACGTTAAGAGATCGGAAGCGGGCAGAGTGGGTGAGGGAACAAAGACGGGTTAATGACATCCTAGTCGAAATCAAGAGAAAGAAATGGGCTTGGGCAGGGCATGTAATGCGAAGGCAAGATAACCGCTGGTCTTTAAGGGTAACGGAGTGGGTTCCAAGAGAAAGTAAGCGTAGCAGGGGGCGGCAGAAGGTTAGATGGGCGGATGAGATTAAGAAGTTTGCAGGCAAAGGGTGGATGCAGCTGGCAAAGGATAGGGTTAATTGGAGAGACATGGGAGAGGCCTTTGCCCTGCAGTGGGGGTAGTAGGGCTGATGATGATGAGTGCCCGTTCTTTTCGTACCTTGTTTCTGGTCACGTGCTTTGTCCGCAGTTATCGATGCGATGAACGGGCCGATGCTTTTTCTACTGTCAGCCGGAGGACAGCCCTGGAGGTTTCTGTATTATCGCTCAAGGCTTCTTGTGAACAAGTCTAGAGCAGGTTAAGCACGCGTTCAGACCACGGTCCACTGCTGCCGCGTGAATATCAGCAGAACCGTAGTGCCCGTTCTTTTCGTACCCTGTTTGTGGTCACGTGCTTTGTCCGCAGTTATCGATGCGATGAACGGGCCGATGCTTTTTCTACTGTCTGCCGGAGGACAGCCCAGGAGGTTTCTGTATTATCGCGAAGGCTTCCTGTGAACAAGTCTAGAGCGGGTTAAGCACGCGTTCAGACCACGGTCCACTGCTGCCGCGTGAATATCAGCCGAACCGTAGTGCCCGTTCTTTTCGTACCCTGTTTCTGGTCACGTGCTTTGTCCGCAGTTATCGATGTGATGAACGTCCTGATGCTTTTTCTACTGTCTGCCGGAGGACAGCCCAGGAGGTTTCTGTATTATCACTCAAGGCTTCCTGTGAACAAGTCTAGAGCGGGTTAAGCACGCGTTCTGACCACGGTCCAATGCTGCCGCGTGAATATCACCAGAACCGTAGTGCCCGTTTTTTTCGTACCCTGTTTCTGTGCACGTGCTTTGTCCGCTGTTATCGATGCGATGAACAGGCCGATGCTTTTTCTACTCTGAGCCGGAGGACAGCCCAGGAGGTTTCTGTATTATCGCTCAAGTCTTCCTGTGAACAAGTCTATAGCGGGTTAAGTAGGCGTTCAGACCACGGTCCACTGCTGCCGCGTAAATATCAGCAGAACCGTAGTGCCCGTTCTTTTCATACCCTGTTTCTAGTCACGTGCTTTGTCCGCAGTTATCGATGCAATGAACGGGCCGATGCTTTTTCTACTATCAGCTGTAGGAAAGCCCAGGAGGTTTCTGTATTATCGCTCAAGGCTTCCTGTGAACAAGTCTAGAGCGGGTTAAGCATGCGTTCAGACCACAGTCCCCTGCTGCCGCGTGAATATCAGCAGAACCGTAGTGCCCGTTCTTTTAGTACCTTGTTTCTGGTCACGTGCTTTGTCCGCAGTTATCGATGCGATGAACGGGCCGATGCTTTTTCTACTGTCAGCCGGAGGGCAGCCCAGGAGGTTTCTGTATTATCGCTCAAGGCTTCCTGTGAACAAGTCTAGAGCGGATTAAGCACGCGTTCAGACCACGGTCCAGTGCTGCCGCGTGATTATCAGCCGAACCGTAGTGCCCGTTCTTTTCGTACCCTGTTTGTGGTCACGTGTTTTGTCCGCAGTTATCGATGCGATGAACGGGCCGATGCTTTTTCTACTGTCTGCCAGAGGACAGCCCCGGAGGTTTCTTTATTATCACTCAAGGCTTCCTGTGAACAAGTCTAGAGCGGGTTAAGCACGCGTTCAGACCACGGTCCACTGCTGCCGCGTGATTATCAGCCGAACCGTAGTGCCCGTTCTTTTCGTACCCTGTTTCTGTTCACGTGCTTTGTCCGCAGTTATCGATGCGATGAACAGGCCGATGCTTTTTCTACTGTCAGCCGGAGGACAGCCCAGGAGGTTTCTGTATTATCGCTCAAGTCTTCCTGTGAACAAGTCTAGAGCGGGTTAAGCACGCGTTCAGACCAAGGTCCACTGCTGCCGCGTGAATATCAGCAGGACCGTAGTGCCCGTTCTTTTCGTACCCTGTTTGTTGTCACGTGCTTTGTCCGCAGTTATCGATTTGATGAACGGCCTGATGCTCTTTCTACTGTCAGCCGGAGGACAGCCCAGGAGGTTTCTTTATTATCGCTCAAGGCATCCTGTGAACAAGTCTAGAGCGGGTTAAGCACGCGTTCAGACCGCGGTCCACTGCTGCCGCGTGAATATCAGCCGAACCGTAGTGCCCGTTCTTTTCGTACCCTGTTTGGGGTCACGTGCTTTGTCCGCAGTTATCGATTTGATGAACGGCCTGATGCTCTTTCTACTGTCAGCCGGAGGACAGCCCAGGAGGTTTCTTTATTATCGCTCGAGGCATCCTGTGAACAAGTCTAGAGCGGGTTAAGCACGCGTTCAGACCACGGTCCACTGCTGCCGCGTGAATATCAGCCAAACCGTAGTGCCCGTTCTTTTCGTACCCTGTTTCTGGTCACGTGCTTTGTTCGCAGTTATCGATGTGATGAACGGGCCGATGCTTTTTCTACTATCAGCTGTAGGAAAGCCCAGGAGGTTTCTGTATTATCGCCCTAGGCTTCCAGTGAACAAGTCTAGAGCGGGTTAAGCATGCGTTCAGACCACGGTCCACTGCTGCCGCGTGAATATCAGCAGAACCGTAGTGCCCGTTCTTTTCGTACCTTGTTTCTGGTCACGTGCTTTGTCCGCAGTTATCGATGCGATGAACGGGCCGATGCTTTTTCTACTGTCAGCCGGAGGACAGCCCAGGAGGTTTCTGTATTATCGCTCAAGGCTTCCTGTGAACAAGTCTAGAGCGGGTTAAGCACGCGTTCAGACCACGGTTCATTGCTGCCGCGTGAATATCAGCTGAACCGTAGTGCCCGTTCTTTTCGTACCCTGTTTGTGGTCACGTGTTTTGTCCGCAGTTATCGATGCGATGAACGGGCCGATGCTTTTTCTACTGTCAGCCGGAGGACAGCCAAGGAGGTTTCTGTATTATCACTCAAGGCTTCCTGTGAACAAGTCTAGTGCGGATTAAGCACGCGTTCAGACCACGGTCCACTGCTGGCGCGTGATTATCAGCCGAACCATAGTGCCCGTTCTTTTCGTACCCTGTTTCTGTTCACGTGCTTTGTCCGCAGTTATCGATGCGATGAACAGGCCGATGCTTTTTCCACTCTCAGCCGGAGGACAGCCCAGGAGGTTTCTGTATTATCGCTCAAGTCTTCCTGTGAACAAGTCTATAGCGGGTTAAGTACGCGTTCAGACCACGGTCCACTGCTGCCGCGTGAATATCAGCAGAACCGTAGTGCCCGTTCTTTTCGTACCCTGTTTGTTGTCACGTGCTTTGTCCGCAGTTATCGATTTGATGAACGGCCTGATGCTCATTCTACTGTCAGCCGGAGGACAGCCCAGGAGGTTTCTTTATTATCGCTCAAGGCATCCTGTGAACAAGTCTAGAGCGGGTTAAGCACGCGTTCAGACCGCGGTCCACTGCTGCCGCGTGAATATCAGCCGAACCGTAGTGCCCGTTCTTTTCGTACCCTGTTTGGGGTCACGTGCTTTGTCCGCAGTTATCGATTTGATGAACGGCCTGATGCTCTTTCTACTGTCAGCCGGAGGACAGCCCAGGAGGTTTCTTTATTATCGCTCAAGGCATCCTGTGAACAAGTCTAGAGCGGGTTAAGCACGCGTTCAGACCACGGTCCACTGCTGCCGCGTGAATATCAGCCAAACCGTAGTGCCCGTTCTTTTCGTACCCTGTTTCTGGTCACGTGCTTTGTTCGCAGTTATCGATGTGATGAACGGCCTGATACTTTTTCTACTGTCAGCCGGAGGACAGCCCAGGAGGTTTCTGTATTATCGCGAAGGCTTCCTGTGAACAAGTCTAGAGCGGGTTAAGCACGCGTTCAGAACACGGTCCACTGCTGCCGCGTGAATATCAGCCGAGCCGTAGTGCCCGTTTTTTTCGTACCCTGTTTGTTGTCACGTGCTTTGTCCGCAGTTATCGATGTGATGAACGGCCTGGTGCTTTTTCTACTGTCAGCCGGAGGACAGCCTAGGAGCTTTCTGTATTATCGCGAAGGCCTCCTGTGAACAAGTCTAGAGCGGGTTAAGCACGCGTTGAGACCATCGTCCACTGCTGCCGCGTGAATATCAGCCGAACCGTAGTGCCCGTTCTTTTCGTACCGTTTGTGGACACGTGCTTTGTCCGCAGTTATCGATGCGATGAACGGGCCGATGCTTTTTCTACTGTCAGCCGGAGGACAGCCCAGGAGGTTTCTGTATTATCGCTCAAGGCTTCCTGTGAACAAGTCTAGAGCGGGTTAAGCACGCGTTCAGACCACGGTCCATTGCTGCCGCGTGAATATCAGCAGAACCGTAGTGCCCGTTCTTTTCGTACCCTGTTTCTGGTCACGTGCTTTGTCCGCAGTTATCGATGCGATGAACGGGCCGATAATTTTTCTACTTCAGCTGTAGGAAAGCCCGGGAGGTTTCTGTATTATCGCTCAAGGCTTCCTGTGAACAAGTCTAGAGCGGGTTAAGCACGCGTTCAGACCACGGTCCACTGCTGCCGCGTGAATATTAGCAGAACCGTACAGGCCGCCATTGGAATCTGAACCTGGCGACGTTTAACGCTAGAACTTTAGCTAATGAGGCTAGCCTAGCAGTGCTGTTCGAGGAACTAGCGGGAATTAAATGGGATGTGATTGGGCTTAGCGAAGTTAGGAGGACAGGTGAGGCGTATACAGTACTAAAGGACGGACACATACTGTGCTATCGCGGGTTAGAGGATAGACGAGAACTAGGTGTGGGTTTCCTCATTAATAAGGATGTAGCTGGCAACGTAGAGGAGTTCTACAGTATTAACGAGAGGGGAGCAGCTATAGTAATTAGGCTGAATAGGAGGTACAAGCTGAAAGTGGTGCAGGCCTACGCACCCACATCCAGCCATGATGACCAGGCCGTTGAAAGCTTCTATGAGGACGTAGAATCAGCAATGAATAAAGTAAAATCGCTGTACACTGTACTGATGGGTGACTTCAATGCGAAGGTGGGCAAGAAGCAGGCTGACGACCACGCGGTAGGTGACTATGGGATAGGCTCTAGAAATAGCAGGGGAGAGTTATTAGTCGAATTCGCGGATAGAAATAATTTACGGATCATGAATACCTTCTTCCGCAAACGAGAAAACAGGAAGTGGACCTGGAAGAGCCCCAATGGTGAGATTAAAAATGAAATCGACTTCATACTATGCACTAAACCTGGCATCATTAAGGATGTGGCCGTCCTCGGAAGGGTGCGTTGCAGCGACCATAGAATGGTAAGGTCTAGAATTAGCTTAGACTTGAAGAAGGAACGGAAGAAGCTAGCGAAGAAGAAGACCATTAACGAGTTAGCCGTAAGAGGGAAAGCACAGGAGTTTAGGATAGCGCTGCAAAAATGATACTCGGCTTTAACTGAGGAAGATGATCTTGATGTTCATTCAATGCACGATAACCTGACATCAATAATTACGGAGTGCGCAGTAGAAGAGCGCGGTAGGACAGTTCGAAAAGATACCGGGAAGCTATCTCAGGTGACGAAAGATCTGATTAAGAAGCGCCAAAACATGAAGGCATCTAACACTACCGATAGAATAGAACTAACGGAGCTATCAAAGTTAATAAATAAGCGCAAGGTAGCCGACATAAGGAAGTTTAATATGGAGAGAATCGAGCATGCTATAAAGAACGGAGGTAGCCTAAAAACAGTGAAGAGGAAACTAGGCATAGGTAAAAACCAGATGTATGCATTACGAGACAAGCAGGGCAATGTCATTAGCAATATGGATAAGATAGTTAACGTAGCCGAAGAGTTCTACACAGACCTGTACAGTAGCCAATGTAATCAGAGCGCTAATGAGAAAGACAGCAGTGCACAGCAATACGTCATCCCGCCAGTTACGAAAGATGAAGTAAAGAAAGCCTTAGAAGCAATGAAAAGGGGAAAAGCAGCTGGGGAGGATCAGGTAACAGCAGATCTGTTGAAGGATGGAGGGGACATCGTGCTAGAGAAACTAGCCACCCTGTATACGCAATGCCTTATGACCTCGATTGTACCAGAAGCTTGGAAGAATGCAAACATTATCTTAATTCATAAGAAGGGAGACGCCAAGGACTTGAAAAATTACAGGCCGATCAGCTTACTATCCGTTGCCTACAAAGTATTTACTAAGGTGATCGCTAATAGAGTCAGGGCAACGTTAGACTTTAATCAACCAAATGATCAGGCAGGCTTTCGTAAAGGATATTCGACAATAGATCATATTCACACTATCAATCAGGTGATAGAGAAATGCGCAGAATATAACCAACCTCTATATATAGCTTTCATTGATTACGAGAAAGCATTCGACTCAGTGGAAACCTCAGCAGTCATACAGGCATTGCGTAATCAGGCGGTAGAAGAGCCTTATGTCAAAATACTGGAAGATATATATAGCAACTGCACAGCTACTATAGTCCTCCATAAAGTCAGCAATAAAATTTCAATAAGGAAGGGCGTCAGGCAAGGAGACACGATCTCGCCAATGCTGTTCACCGCATGTTTGCAGGAGGTATTTCGAGGCCTGAATTGGGAAGAGTTGGGAATAAGAATAAATGGAGAATACCTAAATAATCTGAGATTTGCTGATGACATTGCCTTGCTGAGTCACTCAGGAGGTGAACTGCAAATCATGATCAACGAGTTAGACAGGCAGAGCAGATCGATGGGTCTAAAAATTAACATGCAGAAAACCAAGGTAATGTTCAACAGCCTAGCAAGGGAACAACAGTTCACAATTGGCAGCGAGAGCCTAGAAATGGTGCCGGAATACGTCTACTTAGGGCAGGTAGTGACAGCTGATCCGGATCATGAGAGGGAGACAACTAGACTGATAAGAATGGGGTGGAGCGCATATGGCAAATTCTCGCAGATCATGAGTGGCAGTTTACCAATTTCCCTCAAGAGGAAAGTGTACAACAGCATAATCTTACCGGTACTCACCTACGGGGCAGAAACGTGGAGGCTAACGAAAAGAGTTCAGCTTAAGTTAAGGACAACGCAGCGAGCCATGGAAAGAAAAATGATAGGTGTAACGTTAAGAGATCGGAAGCGGGCAGAGTGGGTGAGGGAACAAAGACGGGTTAATGACATCCTAGTCGAAATCAAGAGAAAGAAATGGGCTTGGGCAGGGCATGTAATGCGAAGGCAAGATAACCGCTGGTCTTTAAGGGTAACGGAGTGGGTTCCAAGAGAAAGTAAGCGTAGCAGGGGGCGGCAGAAGGTTAGATGGGCGGATGAGATTAAAAAGTTTGCAGGCAAAGGGTGGATGCAGCTGGCAAAGGATAGGGTTAATTGGAGAGACATGGGAGAGGCCTTTGCCCTGCAGTGGGGGTAGTAGGGCTGATGATGATGAGTGCCCATTCTTTTCGTACCTTGTTTCTGGCCACGTGCTTTGTCCGCAGTTATCGATGCGATGAACGGCCTGATGTTTTTTCTATTGTCAGCCGGAGGACAGCCTAGGAGGTTTCTGTATTATCGCGAAGGCTTCCTTTGAACAAGTCTAGAGCGGGTTAAGCACGCGTTCAGACCACGGTCTACTGCTGCCGCGTGAATATCAGCCGAACCGTAGTGCCCGTTCTTTTCGTACCCTGTTTCTGGTCACGTGCTTTGTCCGCAGTTATCGATGTGATGAACGTCCTGATGCTTTTTCTACTGTCTGCCGGAGGACAGCCCAGGAGGTTTCTGTATTATCACTCAAGGCTTCCTGTGAACAAGTCTAGAGCGGGTTAAGCACGCGTTCTGACCACGGTCCAATGCTGCCGCGTGAATATCAGCAGAACCGTAGTGCCCGTTTTTTTCGTACCCTGTTTCTGTGCACGTGCTTTGTCCGCAGTTATCGATGCGATGAACAGGCCGATGCTTTTTCTACTCTGAGCCGGAGGACAGCCCAGGAGGTTTCTGTATTATCGCTCAAGTCTTCCTGTGAACAAGTCTATAGCGGGTTAAGTACGCGTTCAGACCACGGTCCACTGCTGCCGCGTAAATATCAGCAGAACCGTAGTGCCCGTTCTTTTCATACCCTGTTTCTAGTCACGTGCTTTGTCCGCAGTTATCGATGCAATGAACGGGCCGATGCTTTTTCTACTATCAGCTGTAGGAAAGCCCAGGAGGTTTCTGTATTATCGCTCAAGGCTTCCTGTGAACAAGTCTAGAGCGGGTTAAGCATGCGTTCAGACCACAGTCCCCTGCTGCCGCGTGAATATCAGCAGAACCGTAGTGCCCGTTCTTTTAGTACCTTGTTTCTGGTCACGTGCTTTGTCCGCAGTTATCGATGCGATGAACGGGCCGATGCTTTTTCTACTGTCAGCCGGAGGACAGCCCAGGAGGTTTCTGTATTATCGCTCAAGGCTTCCTGTGAACAAGTCTAGAGCGGATTAAGCACGCGTTCAGACCACGGTCCAGTGCTGCCGCGTGATTATCAGCCGAACCGTAGTGCCCGTTCTTTTCGTACCCTGTTTGTGGTCACGTGTTTTGTCCGCAGTTATCGATGCGATGAACGGGCCGATGCTTTTTCTACTGTCAGCCGGAGGACAGCCCAGGAGGTTTCTGTATTATTGCTCAAGGCTTCCTGTGAACAAGTCTAGAGCGGGTTAAGCACGCGCTCAGACCACGGTCCACTGCTGCCGCGTGAATATCAGCAGAACCGTAGTGCCCGTTCTTTTCGTACCCTGTTTGCTGTCACGTGCTTTGTCCGCAGTTATCGATGTGATGAACGGCCTGATGTTTTTCTACTGTCATCCGGATGACAGCCTAGGAGGTTTCTGTATTATCGCGAAGGCTTGCTTTGAACAAGTCTAGAACGGGTTAAGCACGCGTTCAGACCGCGGTCCACTGCTGCCGCGTGAATATCAGCCGAACCGTAGTGCCCGTTCTTTTCGTACCCTGTTTCTGGTCACGTGCTTTGTCCGCAGTTATCGATTTGGTGAACGGCCTGATGCTCTATCTACTGTCAGCCGGAGGACAGCCCAGGAGGTTTCTGTATTATCGCGAAGGCTTCCTGTGAACAAGTCTAGAGCGGGTTAAGCACGCGTTCAGACCACGGTCCACTGCTGCCGCGTGAATATCAGCCGAACCGTAGTGCCCGTTCTTTTCGTACCCTGTTTCTGGTCACGTGCTTTGTCCGCAGTTATCGATGTGATGAACGTCCTGATGCTTTTTCTACTGTCTGCCGGAGGACAGCCGAGGAGGTTTCTGTATTATCACTGAAGGCTTCCTGTGAACAAGTCTACAGCGGGTTAAGCACGCGTTCTGACCACGGTCCAATGCTGCCGCGTGAATATCAGCAGAACCGTAGTGCCCGTTTTTTTCGTACCCTGTTTCTGTTCACGTGCTTTGTCCGCAGTTATCGATGCGATGAACAGGCCGATGCTTTTTCTACTCTGAGCCGGAGGACAGCCCAGGAGGTTTCTGTATTATCGCTCAAGTCTTCCTGTGAACAAGTCTATAGCGGTTTAAGTACGCGTTCAGACCACGGTCCACTGCTGCCGCGTAAATATCAGCAGAACCGTAGTGCCCGTTCTTTTCGTACCCTGTTTCTAGTCACGTGCTTTGTCCGCAGTTATCGATGCAATGAACGGGCCGATGCTTTTTCTACTATCAGCTGTAGGAAAGCCCAGAAGGTTTCCGTATTATCGCTCAAGGCTTCCTGTGAACAAGTCTAGAGCGGGTTAAGCATGCGTTCAGACCACAGTCCACTGCTGCCGCGTGAATATCAGCAGAACCGTAGTGCCCGTTCTTTTAGTACCTTGTTTCTGGTCACGTGCTTTGTCCGCAGTTATCGATGCGATGAACGGGCCGATGCTTTTTCTACTGTCAGCCGGAGGACAGCCCAGGAGGTTTCTGTATTATCGCTCAAGGCTTCCTGTGAACAAGTCTAGAGCGGATTAAGCACGCGTTCAGACCACGGTCCAGTGCTGCCGCGTGATTATCAGCCGAACCGTAGTGCCCGTTCTTTTCGTACCCTGTTCGTGGTCACGTGTTTTGTCCGCAGTTATCGATGCGATGAACGGGCCGATGCTTTTTCTACTATCAGCCGGAGGACAGCCCAGGAGGTTTCTGTATTGTTGCTCAAGGCTTCCTGTGAACAAGTCTAGAGCGGGTTAAGCACGCGTTCTGACCACGGTCCACTGCTGCCGCGTGAATATCAGCAGAACCGTAGAGCCCGTTCTTTTCGTACCCTGTTTGCTGTCACGTGCTTTGTCCGCAGTTATCGATGTGATGAACGGCCTGATGTTTTTCTACTGTCAGCCGGAGGACAGCCTAGGAGGTTTCTGTATTATCGTGAAGGCTTCCTTTGAACAAGTCTAGAACGGGTTAAGCACGCGTTCAGACCGCGGTCCACTGCTGCCGCGTGAATATCAGCCGAACCGTAGTGCCCGTTCTTTTCGTACCCTGTTTGTGGTCACGTGCTTTGTCCGCAGTTATCGATTTGATGAACGGCCTGATGCTCTTTCTACTGTCAGCCGGAGGACCGCCCAGGAGGTTTCTTTATTATCGCTCAAGGCTTCCTGTGAACAAGTCTAGAGCGGATTAAGCACGCGTTCAGACCACGGTCCACTGCTGCCGCGTGATTATCAGCCGAACCGTAGTGCCCGTTCTTTTCGTACCCTGTTTGTGGTCACGTGTTTTGTCCGCAGTTATCGATGCGATGAACGGGCCGATGCTTTTTCTACTGTCAGCCGGAGGACAGCCCAGGAGGTTTCTGTATTATCACTCAAGGCTTCCTGTGAACAAGTCTAGAGCGGATTAAGCACGCGTTCAGACCACGGTCCACTGCTGCCGCGTGATTATCAGCCGAACCGTAGTGCTCGTTCTTTTCGTACCCTGTTTGTGGTCACGTGTTTTGTCCGCAGTTATCGATGCGATGAACGGGCCGATGCTTTTTCTACTGTCTGCCGGAGTACAGCCCAGGAGGTTTCTGTATTATCACTCAAGGCTTCCTGTGAACAAGTCTAGAGCGGGTTAAGCACGCGTTCTGACCACGGTCCAATGCTGCCGCGTGAATATCACCAGAACCGTAGTGCCCGTTTTTTTCGTACCCTGTTTCTGTGCACGTGCTTTGTCCGCTGTTATCGATGCGATGAACAGGCCGATGCTTTTTCTACTCTGAGCCAGAGGACAGCCCAGGAGGTTTCTGTATTATCGCTCAAGTCTTCCTGTGAACAAGTCTATAGCGGGTTAAGTAGGCGTTCAGACCACGGTCCACTGCTGCCGCGTAAATATCAGCAGAACCGTAGTGCCCGTTCTTTTCATACCCTGTTTCTAGTCACGTGCTTTGTCCGCAGTTATCGATGCAATGAACGGGCCGATGCTTTTTCTACTATCAGCTGTAGGAAAGCCCAGGAGGTTTCTGTATTATCGCTCAAGGCTTCCTGTGAACAAGTCTAGAGCGGGTTAAGCATGCGTTCAGACCACAGTCCCCTGCTGCCGCGTGAATATCAGCAGAACCGTAGTGCCCGTTCTTTTAGTACCTTGTTTCTGGTCACGTGCTTTGTCCGCAGTTATCGATGCGATGAACGGGCCGATGCTTTTTCTACTGTCAGCCGGAGGGCAGCCCAGGAGGTTTCTGTATTATCGCTCAAGGCTTCCTGTGAACAAGTCTAGAGCGGATTAAGCACGCGTTCAGACCACGGTCCACTGCTGCCGCGTGAATATCAGCCGAACCGTAGTGCCCGTTCTTTTCGTACCCTGTTTGTGGTCACGTGCTTTGTCAGCAGTTATCGATGTGATGAACGGGCTGATGCTTTTTCTATTGTAAGCCGGAGGAAAGCCCAGGAGGTTTCTGTATTATCGCTCAAAGCTTCCTGTGAACAAGTCTAGAGCGGGTTAAGCACGCGTTCAGACCACGGTCCACTGCTGCCGCGTGAATATCAGCCGAACCTTAGTGCCCGTTCTTTTCGTACCCTGTTTCTGGTCACGTGTTTTGTTCGCAGTTATCGATGTGATGAACGGCCTGATGCTTTTTCTACTGTCAGCCGGAGGACAGCCCAGGAGGTTTCTGCATTATTGCGAAGGCTTCCTGTGAACAAGTGTTGAGCGGGTTAAGCACGCATTCAGACCACGGTCCACTGCTGCCGCGTGAATATCAGCAGAACCGTAGCGCCCGTTCTTTCCGTACCCTGTTTCTGGTCACGTGCTTTGTCCGCAGTTATCGTTGTGATGAACGGCCTGATGCTTTTTCTACTGTCTGCCGGAGGACAGCCCAGGAGGTTTCTGTATTATCGCTCAAGTCTTCCTGTGAACAAGTATATAGTGGGTTAAGTACGCGTTCAGACCACGGTCCACTGCTGCCGCGTGAATATCAGCCGAACCGTAGTGCCCGTTCTTTTCGTACCCTGTTTGTGTTCACGTGCTTTGTCCGCAGTTATCGATTTGATGAACGGCCTGATGCTCTTTCTACTGTCAGCTGTAGGAAAGCCCAGGAGGTTTCTTTATTATCGCTCGAGGCATCCTGTGAACAAGTCTAGAGCGGGTTAAGCACGCGTTCAGACCACGGTCCACTGCTGCCGCGTGAATATCAGCCAAACCGTAGTGCCCGTTCTTTTCGTACCCTGTTTCTGGTCACGTGCTTTGTTCGCAGTTATCGATGTGATGAACGGGCCGATGCTTTTTCTACTATCAGCTGTAGGAAAGCCCAGGAGGTTTCTGTATTATCGCCCTAGGCTTCCAGTGAACAAGTCTAGAGCGGGTTAAGCATGCGTTCAGACCACGGTCCACTGCTGCCGCGTGAATATCAGCAGAACCGTAGTGCCCGTTCTTTTCGTACCTTGTTTCTGGTCACGTGCTTTGTCCGCAGTTATCGATGCGATGAACGGGCCGATGCTTTTTCTACTGTCAGCCGGAGGACAGCCCAGGAGGTTTCTGTATTATCGCTCAAGGCTTCCTGTGAACAAGTCTAGAGCGGGTTAAGCACGCGTTCAGACCACGGTTCATTGCTGCCGCGTGAATATCAGCTGAACCGTAGTGCCCGTTCTTTTCGTACCCTGTTTGTGGTCACGTGTTTTGTCCGCAGTTATCGATGCGATGAACGGGCCGATGCTTTTTCTACTGTCAGCCGGAGGACAGCCAAGGAGGTTTCTGTATTATCACTCAAGGCTTCCTGTGAACAAGTCTAGTGCGGATTAAGCACGCGTTCAGACCACGGTCCACTGCTGGCGCGTGATTATCAGCCGAACCATAGTGCCCGTTCTTTTCGTACCCTGTTTCTGTTCACGTGCTTTGTCCGCAGTTATCGATGCGATGAACAGGCCGATGCTTTTTCCACTCTCAGCCGGAGGACAGCCCAGGAGGTTTCTGTATTATCGCTCAAGTCTTCCTGTGAACAAGTCTATAGCGGGTTAAGTACGCGTTCAGACCACGGTCCACTGCTGCCGCGTGAATATCAGCAGAACCGTAGTGCCCGTTCTTTTCGTACCCTGTTTGTTGTCACGTGCTTTGTCCGCAGTTATCGATTTGATGAACGGCCTGATGCTCTTTCTACTGTCAGCCGGAGGACAGCCCAGGAGGTTTCTTTATTATCGCTCAAGGCATCCTGTGAACAAGTCTAGAGCGGGTTAAGCACGCGTTCAGACCGCGGTCCACTGCTGCCGCGTGAATATCAGCCGAACCGTAGTGCCCGTTCTTTTCGTACCCTGTTTGGGGTCACGTGCTTTGTCCGCAGTTATCGATTTGATGAACGGCCTGATGCTCTTTCTACTGTCAGCCGGAGGACAGCCCAGGAGGTTTCTTTATTATCGCTCAAGGCATCCTGTGAACAAGTCTAGAGCGGGTTAAGCACGCGTTCAGACCACGGTCCACTGCTGCCGCGTGAATATCAGCCAAACCGTAGTGCCCGTTCTTTTCGTACCCTGTTTCTGGTCACGTGCTTTGTTCGCAGTTATCGATGTGATGAACGGCCTGATACTTTTTCTACTGTCAGCCGGAGGACAGCCCAGGAGGTTTCTGTATTATCGCGAAGGCTTCCTGTGAACAAGTCTAGAGCGGGTTAAGCACGCGTTCAGAACACGGTCCACTGCTGCCGCGTGAATATCAGCCGAGCCGTAGTGCCCGTTTTTTTCGTACCCTGTTTGTTGTCACGTGCTTTGTCCGCAGTTATCGATGTGATGAACGGCCTGGTGCTTTTTCTACTGTCAGCCGGAGGACAGCCTAGGAGCTTTCTGTATTATCGCGAAGGCCTCCTGTGAACAAGTCTAGAGCGGGTTAAGCACGCGTTGAGACCATCGTCCACTGCTGCCGCGTGAATATCAGCCGAACCGTAGTGCCCGTTCTTTTCGTACCGTTTGTGGACACGTGCTTTGTCCGCAGTTATCGATGCGATGAACGGGCCGATGCTTTTTCTACTGTCAGCCGGAGGACAGCCCAGGAGGTTTCTGTATTATCGCTCAAGGCTTCCTGTGAACAAGTCTAGAGCGGGTTAAGCACGCGTTCAGACCACGGTCCATTGCTGCCGCGTGAATATCAGCAGAACCGTAGTGCCCGTTCTTTTCGTACCCTGTTTCTGGTCACGTGCTTTGTCCGCAGTTATCGATGCGATGAACGGGCCGATAATTTTTCTACTTCAGCTGTAGGAAAGCCCGGGAGGTTTCTGTATTATCGCTCAAGGCTTCCTGTGAACAAGTCTAGAGCGGGTTAAGCACGCGTTCAGACCACGGTCCACTGCTGCCGCGTGAATATTAGCAGAACCGTACAGGCCGCCATTGGAATCTGAACCTGGCGACGTTTAACGCTAGAACTTTAGCTAATGAGGCTAGCCTAGCAGTGCTGTTCGAGGAACTAGCGGGAATTAAATGGGATGTGATTGGGCTTAGCGAAGTTAGGAGGACAGGTGAGGCGTATACAGTACTAAAGGACGGACACATACTGTGCTATCGCGGGTTAGAGGATAGACGAGAACTAGGTGTGGGTTTCCTCATTAATAAGGATGTAGCTGGCAACGTAGAGGAGTTCTACAGTATTAACGAGAGGGGAGCAGCTATAGTAATTAGGCTGAATAGGAGGTACAAGCTGAAAGTGGTGCAGGCCTACGCACCCACATCCAGCCATGATGACCAGGCCGTTGAAAGCTTCTATGAGGACGTAGAATCAGCAATGAATAAAGTAAAATCGCTGTACACTGTACTGATGGGTGACTTCAATGCGAAGGTGGGCAAGAAGCAGGCTGACGACCACGCGGTAGGTGACTATGGGATAGGCTCTAGAAATAGCAGGGGAGAGTTATTAGTCGAATTCGCGGATAGAAATAATTTACGGATCATGAATACCTTCTTCCGCAAACGAGAAAACAGGAAGTGGACCTGGAAGAGCCCCAATGGTGAGATTAAAAATGAAATCGACTTCATACTATGCACTAAACCTGGCATCATTAAGGATGTGGCCGTCCTCGGAAGGGTGCGTTGCAGCGACCATAGAATGGTAAGGTCTAGAATTAGCTTAGACTTGAAGAAGGAACGGAAGAAGCTAGCGAAGAAGAAGACCATTAACGAGTTAGCCGTAAGAGGGAAAGCACAGGAGTTTAGGATAGCGCTGCAAAAATGATACTCGGCTTTAACTGAGGAAGATGATCTTGATGTTCATTCAATGCACGATAACCTGACATCAATAATTACGGAGTGCGCAGTAGAAGAGCGCGGTAGGACAGTTCGAAAAGATACCGGGAAGCTATCTCAGGTGACGAAAGATCTGATTAAGAAGCGCCAAAACATGAAGGCATCTAACACTACCGATAGAATAGAACTAACGGAGCTATCAAAGTTAATAAATAAGCGCAAGGTAGCCGACATAAGGAAGTTTAATATGGAGAGAATCGAGCATGCTATAAAGAACGGAGGTAGCCTAAAAACAGTGAAGAGGAAACTAGGCATAGGTAAAAACCAGATGTATGCATTACGAGACAAGCAGGGCAATGTCATTAGCAATATGGATAAGATAGTTAACGTAGCCGAAGAGTTCTACACAGACCTGTACAGTAGCCAATGTAATCAGAGCGCTAATGAGAAAGACAGCAGTGCACAGCAATACGTCATCCCGCCAGTTACGAAAGATGAAGTAAAGAAAGCCTTAGAAGCAATGAAAAGGGGAAAAGCAGCTGGGGAGGATCAGGTAACAGCAGATCTGTTGAAGGATGGAGGGGACATCGTGCTAGAGAAACTAGCCACCCTGTATACGCAATGCCTTATGACCTCGATTGTACCAGAAGCTTGGAAGAATGCAAACATTATCTTAATTCATAAGAAGGGAGACGCCAAGGACTTGAAAAATTACAGGCCGATCAGCTTACTATCCGTTGCCTACAAAGTATTTACTAAGGTGATCGCTAATAGAGTCAGGGCAACGTTAGACTTTAATCAACCAAATGATCAGGCAGGCTTTCGTAAAGGATATTCGACAATAGATCATATTCACACTATCAATCAGGTGATAGAGAAATGCGCAGAATATAACCAACCTCTATATATAGCTTTCATTGATTACGAGAAAGCATTCGACTCAGTGGAAACCTCAGCAGTCATACAGGCATTGCGTAATCAGGCGGTAGAAGAGCCTTATGTCAAAATACTGGAAGATATATATAGCAACTGCACAGCTACTATAGTCCTCCATAAAGTCAGCAATAAAATTTCAATAAGGAAGGGCGTCAGGCAAGGAGACACGATCTCGCCAATGCTGTTCACCGCATGTTTGCAGGAGGTATTTCGAGGCCTGAATTGGGAAGAGTTGGGAATAAGAATAAATGGAGAATACCTAAATAATCTGAGATTTGCTGATGACATTGCCTTGCTGAGTCACTCAGGAGGTGAACTGCAAATCATGATCAACGAGTTAGACAGGCAGAGCAGATCGATGGGTCTAAAAATTAACATGCAGAAAACCAAGGTAATGTTCAACAGCCTAGCAAGGGAACAACAGTTCACAATTGGCAGCGAGAGCCTAGAAATGGTGCCGGAATACGTCTACTTAGGGCAGGTAGTGACAGCTGATCCGGATCATGAGAGGGAGACAACTAGACTGATAAGAATGGGGTGGAGCGCATATGGCAAATTCTCGCAGATCATGAGTGGCAGTTTACCAATTTCCCTCAAGAGGAAAGTGTACAACAGCATAATCTTACCGGTACTCACCTACGGGGCAGAAACGTGGAGGCTAACGAAAAGAGTTCAGCTTAAGTTAAGGACAACGCAGCGAGCCATGGAAAGAAAAATGATAGGTGTAACGTTAAGAGATCGGAAGCGGGCAGAGTGGGTGAGGGAACAAAGACGGGTTAATGACATCCTAGTCGAAATCAAGAGAAAGAAATGGGCTTGGGCAGGGCATGTAATGCGAAGGCAAGATAACCGCTGGTCTTTAAGGGTAACGGAGTGGGTTCCAAGAGAAAGTAAGCGTAGCAGGGGGCGGCAGAAGGTTAGATGGGCGGATGAGATTAAAAAGTTTGCAGGCAAAGGGTGGATGCAGCTGGCAAAGGATAGGGTTAATTGGAGAGACATGGGAGAGGCCTTTGCCCTGCAGTGGGGGTAGTAGGGCTGATGATGATGAGTGCCCATTCTTTTCGTACCTTGTTTCTGGCCACGTGCTTTGTCCGCAGTTATCGATGCGATGAACGGCCTGATGTTTTTTCTATTGTCAGCCGGAGGACAGCCTAGGAGGTTTCTGTATTATCGCGAAGGCTTCCTTTGAACAAGTCTAGAGCGGGTTAAGCACGCGTTCAGACCACGGTCTACTGCTGCCGCGTGAATATCAGCCGAACCGTAGTGCCCGTTCTTTTCGTACCCTGTTTCTGGTCACGTGCTTTGTCCGCAGTTATCGATGTGATGAACGTCCTGATGCTTTTTCTACTGTCTGCCGGAGGACAGCCCAGGAGGTTTCTGTATTATCACTCAAGGCTTCCTGTGAACAAGTCTAGAGCGGGTTAAGCACGCGTTCTGACCACGGTCCAATGCTGCCGCGTGAATATCAGCAGAACCGTAGTGCCCGTTTTTTTCGTACCCTGTTTCTGTGCACGTGCTTTGTCCGCAGTTATCGATGCGATGAACAGGCCGATGCTTTTTCTACTCTGAGCCGGAGGACAGCCCAGGAGGTTTCTGTATTATCGCTCAAGTCTTCCTGTGAACAAGTCTATAGCGGGTTAAGTACGCGTTCAGACCACGGTCCACTGCTGCCGCGTAAATATCAGCAGAACCGTAGTGCCCGTTCTTTTCATACCCTGTTTCTAGTCACGTGCTTTGTCCGCAGTTATCGATGCAATGAACGGGCCGATGCTTTTTCTACTATCAGCTGTAGGAAAGCCCAGGAGGTTTCTGTATTATCGCTCAAGGCTTCCTGTGAACAAGTCTAGAGCGGGTTAAGCATGCGTTCAGACCACAGTCCCCTGCTGCCGCGTGAATATCAGCCGAACCGTAGTGCCCGTTCTTTTCGTACCCTGTTTGTGGTCACGTGTTTTGTCCGCAGTTATCGATGCGATGAACGGGCCGATGCTTTTTCTACTGTCAGCCGGAGGACAGCCCAGGAGGTTTCTGTATTATTGCTCAAGGCTTCCTGTGAACAAGTCTAGAGCGGGTTAAGCACGCGCTCAGACCACGGTCCACTGCTGCCGCGTGAATATCAGCAGAACCGTAGTGCCCGTTCTTTTCGTACCCTGTTTGCTGTCACGTGCTTTGTCCGCAGTTATCGATGTGATGAACGGCCTGATGTTTTTCTACTGTCATCCGGATGACAGCCTAGGAGGTTTCTGTATTATCGCGAAGGCTTGCTTTGAACAAGTCTAGAACGGGTTAAGCACGCGTTCAGACCGCGGTCCACTGCTGCCGCGTGAATATCAGCCGAACCGTAGTGCCCGTTCTTTTCGTACCCTGTTTCTGGTCACGTGCTTTGTCCGCAGTTATCGATTTGGTGAACGGCCTGATGCTCTATCTACTGTCAGCCGGAGGACAGCCCAGGAGGTTTCTGTATTATCGCGAAGGCTTCCTGTGAACAAGTCTAGAGCGGGTTAAGCACGCGTTCAGACCACGGTCCACTGCTGCCGCGTGAATATCAGCCGAACCGTAGTGCCCGTTCTTTTCGTACCCTGTTTCTGGTCACGTGCTTTGTCCGCAGTTATCGATGTGATGAACGTCCTGATGCTTTTTCTACTGTCTGCCGGAGGACAGCCGAGGAGGTTTCTGTATTATCACTGAAGGCTTCCTGTGAACAAGTCTACAGCGGGTTAAGCACGCGTTCTGACCACGGTCCAATGCTGCCGCGTGAATATCAGCAGAACCGTAGTGCCCGTTTTTTTCGTACCCTGTTTCTGTTCACGTGCTTTGTCCGCAGTTATCGATGCGATGAACAGGCCGATGCTTTTTCTACTCTGAGCCGGAGGACAGCCCAGGAGGTTTCTGTATTATCGCTCAAGTCTTCCTGTGAACAAGTCTATAGCGGTTTAAGTACGCGTTCAGACCACGGTCCACTGCTGCCGCGTAAATATCAGCAGAACCGTAGTGCCCGTTCTTTTCGTACCCTGTTTCTAGTCACGTGCTTTGTCCGCAGTTATCGATGCGATGAACGGGCCGATGCTCTTTCTACTGTCAGCCGGAGGACCGCCCAGGAGGTTTCTTTATTATCGCTCAAGGCTTCCTGTGAACAAGTCTAGAGCGGATTAAGCACGCGTTCTGACCACGGTCCACTGCTGCCGCGTGAATATCAGCAGAACCGTAGAGCCCGTTCTTTTCGTACCCTGTTTGCTGTCACGTGCTTTGTCCGCAGTTATCGATGTGATGAACGGCCTGATGTTTTTCTACTGTCAGCCGGAGGACAGCCTAGGAGGTTTCTGTATTATCGTGAAGGCTTCCTTTGAACAAGTCTAGAACGGGTTAAGCACGCGTTCAGACCGCGGTCCACTGCTGCCGCGTGAATATCAGCCGAACCGTAGTGCCCGTTCTTTTCGTACCCTGTTTGTGGTCACGTGCTTTGTCCGCAGTTATCGATTTGATGAACGGCCTGATGCTCTTTCTACTGTCAGCCGGAGGACCGCCCAGGAGGTTTCTTTATTATCGCTCAAGGCTTCCTGTGAACAAGTCTAGAGCGGATTAAGCACGCGTTCAGACCACGGTCCACTGCTGCCGCGTGATTATCAGCCGAACCGTAGTGCCCGTTCTTTTCGTACCCTGTTTGTGGTCACGTGTTTTGTCCGCAGTTATCGATGCGATAAACGGGCCGATGCTTTTTCTACTGTCAGCCGGAGGACAGCCCAGGAGGTTTCTGTATTATCACTCAAGGCTTCCTTTGAACAAGTCTAGAGCGGATTAAGCACGCGTTCAGACCACGGTCCACTGCTGCCGCGTGATTATCAGCCGAACCGTAGTGCTCGTTCTTTTCGTACCCTGTTTGTGGTCACGTGTTTTGTCCGCAGTTATCGATGCGATGAACGGGCCGATGCTTTTTCTACTGTCTGCCGGAGGACAGCCCAGGAGGTTTCTGTATTATCACTCAAGGCTTCCTGTGAACAAGTCTATTGCGGGTTAAGTACGCGTTCAGACCACGGTCCACTGCTGCCGCGTGAATATCAGCAGAACCGTAGTGCCCGTTCTTTTCGTACACTGTTTCTGGTCACGTGCTTTGTCCGCAGTTATCGATGCGATGAACGGGCCGATGCATTTTCTACTGTCAGCTGTAGGAAAGCCCAGGAGGTTTCTGTATTATCGCTCAAGGCTTCCTGTGAACAAGTCTAGAGCGCGTTAAGCACGCGTTCAGACCACGGTCCACTGCTGCCGCGTGAATATCATCAGAACCGTAGTGCCCATTCCTTTCGTACCGTTTCTGGTCACGTGCTTTGTCCGCAGTTATCGATGCGATGAACAGGCCGATGCTTTTTCTACTCTCAGCCGGAGGACAGACCAGGAGGTTTCTGTATTATCGCTCAAGGCTTCCTGTGAACAAGACTATAGCGGGTTAAGCACGCGTTCAGACCACGGTCCACTGTTGCCACGTGAATATCAGCAGAACCGTAGTGCCCGTTCTTTTCGTACCTTGTTTCTGATCACGTGCTTTGTCCGCAGTTATCGATGCGATGAACGGGCCGATCCTTTTTCTACTGTCAGCCGGAGGACAGCCCAGGAGGTTTCTGTATTATCGCGAATGCTTCCTGTGAAGAAGTCTAGAGCGGGTTAAGCACGCGTTCAGACCACGGTCCACTGCTGCCGCGTGAATATCAGCCGAACCGTAGTGCCCGTTCTTTTCGTACCCTGTTTGTGGTCACGTGCTTTGTCAGCAGTTATCGATGTGATGAACGGGCTGATGCTTTTTCTATTGTAAGCCGGAGGAAAGCCCAGGAGGTTTCTGTATTATCGCTCAAAGCTTCCTGTGAACAAGTCTAGAGCGGGTTAAGCACGCGTTCAGACCACGGTCCACTGCTGCCGCGTGAATATCAGCCGAACCTTAGTGCCCGTTCTTTTCGTACCCTGTTTCTGGTCACGTGTTTTGTTCGCAGTTATCGATGTGATGAACGGCCTGATGCTTTTTCTACTGTCAGCCGGAGGACAGCCCAGGAGGTTTCTGCATTATTGCGAAGGCTTCCTGTGAACAAGTGTTGAGCGGGTTAAGCACGCATTCAGACCACGGTCCACTGCTGCCGCGTGAATATCAGCAGAACCGTAGCGCCCGTTCTTTCCGTACCCTGTTTCTGGTCACGTGCTTTGTCCGCAGTTATCGTTGTGATGAACGGCCTGATGCTTTTTCTACTGTCTGCCGGAGGACAGCCCAGGAGGTTTCTGTATTATCGCTCAAGTCTTCCTGTGAACAAGTATATAGTGGGTTAAGTACGCGTTCAGACCACGGTCCACTGCTGCCGCGTGAATATCAGCAGAACCGTAGTGCCCGTTCTTTTCGTACCCTGTTTCTGGTCACGTGCTTTGTCCGCAGTTACCGATGCGATGAACGGGTCGATGCGTTTTCTACTGTCAGCTGTAGGAAAGCCCAGGAGGTTTCTGTATTATCGCTCAAGGCTTCCTGTGAACAAGTCTAGAGCGGGTTAAGCACGCGTTCAGACCACGGTCCACTGCTGCCGCGTGAATATCAGCAGAACCGTAGTGTCCGTTCTTTTCGTACCTCGTTTCTGGTCACGTGCTTTGTCCGCAGTTACCGATGCGATGAACGGGCCGATGCTTTTTCTACTGTCAGCCGGAGGACAGCCCAGGAGGTTTCTGTATTATCGCTCAAGGCTTCCTGTGAACAAGTCTAGAGCGGATTAAGCACGCGTTCAGACCACGGTCCACTGCTGCCGCGTGATTATCAGCCGAACCGTAGTGCCCGTTCTTTTCGTACCCTGTTTGTGGTCACGTGTTTTGTCCGCAGTTATCGATGCGATGAACGGGCCGGTGCTTTTTCTACTGCGAGCCGGAGGACAGCCCAGGAGGTTTCTGTATTATCGCTCAAGGCTTCCTGTGAACAAGTCTAGAGCGGGTTAAGCACGCGTTCAGACCACGGTCCACTGCTGCCGCGTGAATATCAGCCGAACCGTAGTGCCCGTTCTTTTCGTACCGTGTTTCTGGTCATGTGCTTTGTTCGCAGTTATTGATGTGATGAACGGCCTGGTGCTTTTTCTACTGTCATCCAGAGGACAGCCCAGGAGGTTTCTGCATTATTGCGAAGGCTTCCTGTGAACAAGTGTTGAGCGGGTTAAGCACGCGTTCAGACCACGGTCCACTGCTGCCGCGTGATTATCAGCCGAACCGTAGAGCCCGTTCTTTTCGTACCCTGTTTGCTGTCACGTGCTTTGTCCGCAGTTATCGATGTGATGAACGGCCTGATGCTTTTTCTACTGTCATCCAGAGGACAGCCCAGGAGGTTTCTGCATTATTGCGAAGGCTTCCTGTGAACAAGTGTTGAGCGGGTTAAGCACGCGTTCAGACCACGGTCCACTGCTGCCGCGTGATTATCAGCCGAACCGTAGAGCCCGTTCTTTTCGTACCCTGTTTGCTGTCACGTGTTTTGTCCGCAGTTATCGATGCGATGAACGGGCCGGTGCTTTTTCTACTGCGAGCCGGAGGACAGCCCAGGAGGTTTCTGTATTATCGCTCAAGGCTTCCTGTGAACAAGTCTAGAGCGGGTTAAGCACGCGTTCAGACCACGGTCCACTGCTGCCGCGTGAATATCAGCCGAACCGTAGTGCCCGTTCTTTTCGTACCGTGTTTCTGGTCATGTGCTTTGTTCGCAGTTATTGATGTGATGAACGGCCTGGTGCTTTTTCTACTGTCATCCAGAGGACAGCCCAGGAGGTTTCTGCATTATTGCGAAGGCTTCCTGTGAACAAGTGTTGAGCGGGTTAAGCACGCGTTCAGACCACGGTCCACTGCTGCCGCGTGATTATCAGCCGAACCGTAGTGCCCGTTCTTTTCGTACCCTGTTTGTGGTCACGTGTTTTGTCCGCAGTTATCGATGCGATAAACGGGCCGATGCTTTTTCTACTGTCAGCCGGAGGACAGCCCAGGAGGTTTCTGTATTATCACTCAAGGCTTCCTTTGAACAAATCTAGAGCGGATTAAGCACGCGTTCAGACCACGGTCCACTGCTGCCGCGTGATTATCAGCCGAACCGTAGTGCTCGTTCTTTTCGTACCCTGTTTGTGGTCACGTGTTTTGTCCGCAGTTATCGATGCGATGAACGGGCCGATGCTTTTTCTACTGTCTGCCGGAGGACAGCCCAGGAGGTTTCTGTATTATCACTCAAGGCTTCCTGTGAACAAGTCTATTGCGGGTTAAGTACGCGTTCAGACCACGGTCCACTGCTGCCGCGTGAATATCAGCAGAACCGTAGTGCCCGTTCTTTTCGTACACTGTTTCTGGTCACGTGCTTTGTCCGCAGTTATCGATGCGATGAACGGGCCGATGCATTTTCTACTGTCAGCTGTAGGAAAGCCCAGGAGGTTTCTGTATTATCGCTCAATGCTTCCTGTGAACAAGTCTAGAGCGCGTTAAGCACGCGTTCAGACCACGGTCCACTGCTGCCGCGTGAATATCATCAGAACCGTAGTGCCCATTCCTTTCGTACCGTTTCTGGTCACGTGCTTTGTCCGCAGTTATCGATGCGATGAACAGGCCGATGCTTTTTCTACTCTCAGCCGGAGGACAGACCAGGAGGTTTCTGTATTATCGCTCAAGGCTTCCTGTGAACAAGACTATAGCGGGTTAAGCACGCGTTCAGACCACGGTCCACTGTTGCCACGTGAATATCAGCAGAACCGTAGTGCCCGTTCTTTTCGTACCTTGTTTCTGATCACGTGCTTTGTCCGCAGTTATCGATGCGATGAACGGGCCGATCCTTTTTCTACTGTCAGCCGGAGGACAGCCCAGGAGGTTTCTGTATTATCGCGAATGCTTCCTGTGAAGAAGTCTAGAGCGGGTTAAGCACGCGTTCAGACCACGGTCCACTGCTGCCGCGTGAATATCAGCCGAACCGTAGTGCCCGTTCTTTTCGTACCCTGTTTGTGGTCACGTGCTTTGTCAGCAGTTATCGATGTGATGAACGGGCTGATGCTTTTTCTATTGTAAGCCGGAGGAAAGCCCAGGAGGTTTCTGTATTATCGCTCAAAGCTTCCTGTGAACAAGTCTAGAGCGGGTTAAGCACGCGTTCAGACCACGGTCCACTGCTGCCGCGTGAATATCAGCCGAACCTTAGTGCCCGTTCTTTTCGTACCCTGTTTCTGGTCACGTGTTTTGTTCGCAGTTATCGATGTGATGAACGGCCTGATGCTTTTTCTACTGTCAGCCGGAGGACAGCCCAGGAGGTTTCTGCATTATTGCGAAGGCTTCCTGTGAACAAGTGTTGAGCGGGTTAAGCACGCATTCAGACCACGGTCCACTGCTGCCGCGTGAATATCAGCAGAACCGTAGCGCCCGTTCTTTCCGTACCCTGTTTCTGGTCACGTGCTTTGTCCGCAGTTATCGTTGTGATGAACGGCCTGATGCTTTTTCTACTGTCTGCCGGAGGACAGCCCAGGAGGTTTCTGTATTATCGCTCAAGTCTTCCTGTGAACAAGTATATAGTGGGTTAAGTACGCGTTCAGACCACGGTCCACTGCTGCCGCGTGAATATCAGCAGAACCGTAGCGCCCGTTCTTTCCGTACCCTGTTTCTGGTCACGTGCTTTGTCCGCAGTTATCGTTGTGATGAACGGCCTGATGCTTTTTCTACTGTCTGCCGGAGGACAGCCCAGGAGGTTTCTGTATTATCGCTCAAGTCTTCCTGTGAACAAGTATATAGTGGGTTAAGTACGCGTTCAGACCACGGTCCACTGCTGCCGCGTGAATATCAGCAGAACCGTAGTGCCCGTTCTTTTCGTACCCTGTTTCTGGTCACGTGCTTTGTCCGCAGTTACCGATGCGATGAACGGGCCGATGCGTTTTCTACTGTCAGCTGTAGGAAAGCCCAGGAGGTTTCTGTATTATCGCTCAAGGCTTCCTGTGAACAAGTCTAGAGCGGGTTAAGCACGCGTTCAGACCACGGTCCACTGCTGCCGCGTGAATATCAGCAGAACCGTAGTGTCCGTTCTTTTCGTACCTCGTTTCTGGTCACGTGCTTTGTCCGCAGTTACCGATGCGATGAACGGGCCGATGCTTTTTCTACTGTCAGCCGGAGGACAGCCCAGGAGGTTTCTGTATTATCGCTCAAGGCTTCCTGTGAACAAGTCTAGAGCGGATTAAGCACGCGTTCAGACCACGGTCCACTGCTGCCGCGAGATTATCAGCCGAACCGTAGTGCCCGTTCTTTTCGTACCCTGTTTGTGGTCACGTGTTTTGTCCGCAGTTATCGATGCGATGAACGGGCCGGTGCTTTTTCTACTGCGAGCCGGAGGACAGCCCAGGAGGTTTCTGTATTATCGCTCAAGGCTTCCTGTGAACAAGTCTAGAGCGGGTTAAGCACGCGTTCAGACCACGGTCCACTGCTGCCGCGTGAATATCAGCCGAACCGTAGTGCCCGTTCTTTTCGTACCGTGTTTCTGGTCATGTGCTTTGTTCGCAGTTATTGATGTGATGAACGGCCTGGTGCTTTTTCTACTGTCATCCAGAGGACAGCCCAGGAGGTTTCTGCATTATTGCGAAGGCTTCCTGTGAACAAGTGTTGAGCGGGTTAAGCACGCGTTCAGACCACGGTCCACTGCTGCCGCGTGATTATCAGCCGAACCGGAGTGCTCGTTCTTTTCGTACCCTGTTTGTGGTCACGTGTTTTGTCCGCAGTTATCGATGCGATGAACGGGCCGATGCTTTTTCTACTGTCTGCCGGAGGACAGCCCAGGAGGTTTCTGTATTATCACTCAAGGCTTCCTGTGAACAAGTCTATTGCGGGTTAAGTACGCGTTCAGACCACGGTCCACTGCTGCCGCGTGAATATCAGCAGAACCGTAGTGCCCGTTCTTTCCGTACCCTGTTTCTGGTCACGTGCTTTGTCCGCAGTTATCGTTGTGATGAACGGCCTGATGCTTTTTCTACTGTCTGCCGGAGGACAGCCCAGGAGGTTTCTGTATTATCGCTCAAGTCTTCCTGTGAACAAGTATATAGCGGGTTAAGTACGCGTTCAGACCACGGTCCACTGCTGCCGCGTGAATATCAGCAGAACCGTAGTGCCCGTTCTTTTCGTACCCTGTTTCTGGTCACGTGCTTTGTCCGCAGTTACCGATGCGATGAACGGGCCGATGCGTTTTCTACTGTCAGCTGTAGGAAAGCCCAGGAGGTTTCTGTATTATCGCTCAAGGCTTCCTGTGAACAAGTCTAGAGCGGGTTAAGCACGCGTTCAGACCACGGTCCACTGCTGCTGCGTGAATATCAGCAGAACCGTAGTGTCCGTTCTTTTCGTACCTCGTTTCTGGTCACGTGCTTTGTCCGCAGTTACCGATGCGATGAACGGGCCGATGCTTTTTCTACTGTCAGCCGGAGGACAGCCCAGGAGGTTTCTGTATTATCGCTCAAGGCTTCCTGTGAACAAGTCTAGAGCGGATTAAGCACGCGTTCAGACCACGGTCCACTGCTGCCGCGTGATTATCAGCCGAACCGTAGTGCCCGTTCTTTTCGTACCCTGTTTGTGGTCACGTGTTTTGTCCGCAGTTATCGATGCGATGAACGGGCCGGTGCTTTTTCTACTGCGAGCCGGAGGACAGCCCAGGAGGTTTCTGTATTATCGCTCAAGGCTTCCTGTGAACAAGTCTAGAGCGGGTTAAGCACGCGTTCAGACCACGGTCCACTGCTGCCGCGTGAATATCAGCCGAACCGTAGTGCCCGTTCTTTTCGTACCCTGTTTCTGGTCATGTGCTTTGTTCGCAGTTATTGATGTGATGAACGGCCTGGTGCTTTTTCTACTGTCATCCAGAGGACAGCCCCGGAGGTTTCTGCATTATTGCGAAGGCTTCCTGTGAACAAGTGTTGAGCGGGTTAAGCACGCGTTCAGACCACGGTCCACTGCTGCCGCGTGATTATCAGCCGAACCGGAGTGCTCGTTCTTTTCGTACCCTGTTTGTGGTCACGTGTTTTGTCCGCAGTTATCGATGCGATGAACGGGCCGATGCTTTTTCTACTGTCTGCCGGAGGACAGCCCAGGAGGTTTCTGTATTATCACTCAAGGCTTCCTGTGAACAAGTCTATTGCGGGTTAAGTACGCGTTCAGACCACGGTCCACTGCTGCCGCGTGAATATCAGCAGAACCGTAGTGCCCGTTCTTTTCGTACCCTGTTTCTGGTCACGTGCTTTGTCCGCAGTTATCGATGCCATGAACGGGCCGATGCTTTTTCTACTGTCAGCTGTAGGAAAGCCCAGGAGGTTTCTGTATTATCGCTCAAGGCTTCCTGTGAACAAGTCTAGAGCGCGTTAAGCACGCGTTCAGACCACGGTCCACTGCTGCCGCGTGAATATCATCAGAACCGTAGTGCCCATTCCTTTCGTACCGTTTCTGGTCACGTGCTTTCTCCGCAGTTATCGATGCGATGAACAGGCCGATGCTTTTTCTACTCTCAGCCGGAGGACAGACCAGGAGGTTTCTGTATTATCGCTCAAGGCTTCCTGTGAACAAGACTATAGCGGGTTAAGCACGCGTTCAGACCACGGTCCACTGCTGCCACGTGAATATCAGCAGAACCGTAGTGCCCGTTCTTTTCGTACCTTGTTTCTGATCACGTGCTTTGTCCGCAGTTATCGATGCGATGAACGGGTCGATCCTTTTTCTACTGTCAGCCGGAGGACAGCCCAGGAGGTTTCTGTATTATCGCGAATGCTTCCTGTGAAGAAGTCTAGAGCGGGTTAAGCACGCGTTCAGACCACGGTCCACTGCTGCCGCGTGAATATCAGCCGAACCGTAGTGCCCGTTCTTTTCGTACCCTGTTTGTGGTCACGTGCTTTGTCAGCAGTTATCGATGTGATGAACGGGCTGATGCTTTTTCTATTGTCAGCCGGAGGACAGCCCAGGAGGTTTCTGTATTATCGCTCAAGGCTTCCTGTGAACAAGTCTAGAGCGGGTTAAGCACGCGTTCAGACCACGGTCCACTGCTGCCGCGTGAATATCAGCCGAACCGTAGTGCCCGTTCTTTTCGTACCCTGTTTCTGGTCACGTGCTTTGTCCGCAGTTATCGATGCGATGAACGGGCCGATGCTTTTTCTACTGTCAGCTGTAGGAAAGCCCAGGAGGTTTCTGTATTATCGCTCAAGGCTTCCTGTGAACAAGTCTAGAGCGGGTTAAGCACGCGTTCAGACCACGGTCCACTGCTGCCGCGTGAATATCAGCAGAACCGTAGTGTCCGTTCTTTTCGTACCTCGTTTCTGGTCACGTGCTTTGTCCGCAGTTACCGATGCGATGAACGGGCCGATGCTTTTTCTACTGTCAGCCGGAGGACAGCCCAGGAGGTTTCTGTATTATCGCTCAAGGCTTCCTGTGAACAAGTCTAGAGCGGATTAAGCACGCGTTCAGACCACGGTCCACTGCTGCCGCGTGATTATCAGCCGAGCCGTAGTGCCCGTTCTTTTCGTACCCTGTTTGTGGTCACGTGTTTTGTACGCAGTTATCGATGCGGTGAACGGGCCGGTGCTTTTTCTACTGCGAGCCGGAGGACAGCCCAGGAGGTTTCTGTATTATCGCTCAAGGCTTCCTGTGAACAAGACTATAGCGGGTTAAGCACGCGTTCAGACCACGGTCCACTGTTGCCACGTGAATATCAGCAGAACCGTAGTGCCCGTTCTTTTCGTACCTTGTTTCTGATCACGTGCTTTGTCCGCAGTTATCGATGCGATAAACGGGCCGATCCTTTTTCTACTGTCAGCCGGAGGACAGCCCAGGAGGTTTCTGTATTATCGCGAATGCTTCCTGTGAAGAAGTCTAGAGCGGGTTAAGCACGCGTTCAGACCACGGTACACTGCTGCCGCGTGAATATCAGCCGAACCGTAGTGCCCGTTCTTTTCGTACCCTGTTTGTGGTCACGTGCTTTGTCAGCAGTTATCGATGTGATGAACGGGCTGATGCTTTTTCTATTGTAAGCCGGAGGAAAGCCCAGGAGGTTTCTGTATTATCGCTCAAAGCTTCCTGTGAACAAGTTTAGAGCGGGTTAAGCACGCGTTCAGACCACGGTCCACTGCTGCCGCGTGAATATCAGCCGAACCTTAGTGCCCGTTCTTTTCGTACCCTGTTTCTGGTCACGTGTTTTGTTCGCAGTTATCGATGTGATGAACGGCCTGATGCTTTTTCTACTGTCAGCCGGAGGACAGCCCAGGAGGTTTCTGCATTATTGCGAAGGCTTCCTGTGAACAAGTGTTGAGCGGGTTAAGCACGCATTCAGACCACGGTCCACTGCTGCCGCGTGAATATCAGCAGAACCGTAGCGCCCGTTCTTTCCGTACCCTGTTTCTGGTCACGTGCTTTGTCCGCAGTTATCGTTGTGATGAACGGCCTGATGCTTTTTCTACTGTCTGCCGGAGGACAGCCCAGGAGGTTTCTGTATTATCGCTCAAGTCTTCCTGTGAACAAGTATATAGTGGGTTAAGTACGCGTTCAGACCACGGTCCACTGCTGCCGCGTGAATATCAGCAGAACCGTAGTGCCCGTTCTTTTCGTACCCTGTTTCTGGTCACGTGCTTTGTCCGCAGTTACCGATGCGATGAACGGGCCGATGCGTTTTCTACTGTCAGCTGTAGGAAAGCCCAGGAGGTTTCTGTATTATCGCTCAAGGCTTCCTGTGAACAAGTCTAGAGCGGGTTAAGCACGCGTTCAGACCACGGTCCACTGCTGCCGCGTGAATATCAGCAGAACCGTAGTGTCCGTTCTTTTCGTACCTCGTTTCTGGTCACGTGCTTTGTCCGCAGTTACCGATGCGATGAACGGGCCGATGCTTTTTCTACTGTCAGCCGGAGGACAGCCCAGGAGGTTTCTGTATTATCGCTCAAGGCTTCCTGTGAACAAGTCTAGAGCGGATTAAGCACGCGTTCAGACCACGGTCCACTGCTGCCGCGTGATTATCAGCCGAACCGTAGTGCCCGTTCTTTTCGTACCCTGTTTGTGGTCACGTGTTTTGTCCGCAGTTATCGATGCGATGAACGGGCCGGTGCTTTTTCTACTGCGAGCCGGAGGACAGCCCAGGAGGTTTCTGTATTATCGCTCAAGGCTTCCTGTGAACAAGTCTAGAGCGGGTTAAGCACGCGTTCAGACCACGGTCCACTGCTGCCGCGTGAATATCAGCCGAACCGTAGTGCCCGTTCTTTTCGTACCGTGTTTCTGGTCATGTGCTTTGTTCGCAGTTATTGATGTGATGAACGGCCTGGTGCTTTTTCTACTGTCATCCAGAGGACAGCCCAGGAGGTTTCTGCATTATTGCGAAGGCTTCCTGTGAACAAGTGTTGAGCGGGTTAAGCACGCGTTCAGACCACGGTCCACTGCTGCCGCGTGATTATCAGCCGAACCGGAGTGCTCGTTCTTTTCGTACCCTGTTTGTGGTCACGTGTTTTGTCCGCAGTTATCGATGCGATGAACGGGCCGATGCTTTTTCTACTGTCTGCCGGAGGACAGCCCAGGAGGTTTCTGTATTATCACTCAAGGCTTCCTGTGAACAAGTCTATTGCGGGTTAAGTACGCGTTCAGACCACGGTCCACTGCTGCCGCGTGAATATCAGCAGAACCGTAGTGCCCGTTCTTTCCGTACCCTGTTTCTGGTCACGTGCTTTGTCCGCAGTTATCGTTGTGATGAACGGCCTGATGCTTTTTCTACTGTCTGCCGGAGGACAGCCCAGGAGGTTTCTGTATTATCGCTCAAGTCTTCCTGTGAACAAGTATATAGCGGGTTAAGTACGCGTTCAGACCACGGTCCACTGCTGCCGCGTGAATATCAGCAGAACCGTAGTGCCCGTTCTTTTCGTACCCTGTTTCTGGTCACGTGCTTTGTCCGCAGTTACCGATGCGATGAACGGGCCGATGCGTTTTCTACTGTCAGCTGTAGGAAAGCCCAGGAGGTTTCTGTATTATCGCTCAAGGCTTCCTGTGAACAAGTCTAGAGCGGGTTAAGCACGCGTTCAGACCACGGTCCACTGCTGCCGCGTGAATATCAGCAGAACCGTAGTGTCCGTTCTTTTCGTACCTCGTTTCTGGTCACGTGCTTTGTCCGCAGTTACCGATGCGATGAACGGGCCGATGCTTTTTCTACTGTCAGCCGGAGGACAGCCCAGGAGGTTTCTGTATTATCGCTCAAGGCTTCCTGTGAACAAGTCTAGAGCGGATTAAGCACGCGTTCAGACCACGGTCCACTGCTGCCGCGTGATTATCAGCCGAACCGTAGTGCCCGTTCTTTTCGTACCCTGTTTGTGGTCACGTGTTTTGTCCGCAGTTATCGATGCGATGAACGGGCCGGTGCTTTTTCTACTGCGAGCCGGAGGACAGCCCAGGAGGTTTCTGTATTATCGCTCAAGGCTTCCTGTGAACAAGTCTAGAGCGGGTTAAGCACGCGTTCAGACCACGGTCCACTGCTGCCGCGTGAATATCAGCCGAACCGTAGTGCCCGTTCTTTTCGTACCCTGTTTCTGGTCATGTGCTTTGTTCGCAGTTATTGATGTGATGAACGGCCTGGTGCTTTTTCTACTGTCATCCAGAGGACAGCCCCGGAGGTTTCTGCATTATTGCGAAGGCTTCCTGTGAACAAGTGTTGAGCGGGTTAAGCACGCGTTCAGACCACGGTCCACTGCTGCCGCGTGATTATCAGCCGAACCGGAGTGCTCGTTCTTTTCGTACCCTGTTTGTGGTCACGTGTTTTGTCCGCAGTTATCGATGCGATGAACGGGCCGATGCTTTTTCTACTGTCTGCCGGAGGACAGCCCAGGAGGTTTCTGTATTATCACTCAAGGCTTCCTGTGAACAAGTCTATTGCGGGTTAAGTACGCGTTCAGACCACGGTCCACTGCTGCCGCGTGAATATCAGCAGAACCGTAGTGCCCGTTCTTTTCGTACCCTGTTTCTGGTCACGTGCTTTGTCCGCAGTTATCGATGCCATGAACGGGCCGATGCTTTTTCTACTGTCAGCTGTAGGAAAGCCCAGGAGGTTTCTGTATTATCGCTCAAGGCTTCCTGTGAACAAGTCTAGAGCGCGTTAAGCACGCGTTCAGACCACGGTCCACTGCTGCCGCGTGAATATCATCAGAACCGTAGTGCCCATTCCTTTCGTACCGTTTCTGGTCACGTGCTTTCTCCGCAGTTATCGATGCGATGAACAGGCCGATGCTTTTTCTACTCTCAGCCGGAGGACAGACCAGGAGGTTTCTGTATTATCGCTCAAGGCTTCCTGTGAACAAGACTATAGCGGGTTAAGCACGCGTTCAGACCACGGTCCACTGCTGCCACGTGAATATCAGCAGAACCGTAGTGCCCGTTCTTTTCGTACCTTGTTTCTGATCACGTGCTTTGTCCGCAGTTATCGATGCGATGAACGGGTCGATCCTTTTTCTACTGTCAGCCGGAGGACAGCCCAGGAGGTTTCTGTATTATCGCGAATGCTTCCTGTGAAGAAGTCTAGAGCGGGTTAAGCACGCGTTCAGACCACGGTCCACTGCTGCCGCGTGAATATCAGCCGAACCGTAGTGCCCGTTCTTTTCGTACCCTGTTTGTGGTCACGTGCTTTGTCAGCAGTTATCGATGTGATGAACGGGCTGATGCTTTTTCTATTGTCAGCCGGAGGACAGCCCAGGAGGTTTCTGTATTATCGCTCAAGGCTTCCTGTGAACAAGTCTAGAGCGGGTTAAGCACGCGTTCAGACCACGGTCCACTGCTGCCGCGTGAATATCAGCCGAACCGTAGTGCCCGTTCTTTTCGTACCCTGTTTCTGGTCACGTGCTTTGTCCGCAGTTATCGATGCGATGAACGGGCCGATGCTTTTTCTACTGTCAGCTGTAGGAAAGCCCAGGAGGTTTCTGTATTATCGCTCAAGGCTTCCTGTGAACAAGTCTAGAGCGGGTTAAGCACGCGTTCAGACCACGGTCCACTGCTGCCGCGTGAATATCAGCAGAACCGTAGTGTCCGTTCTTTTCGTACCTCGTTTCTGGTCACGTGCTTTGTCCGCAGTTACCGATGCGATGAACGGGCCGATGCTTTTTCTACTGTCAGCCGGAGGACAGCCCAGGAGGTTTCTGTATTATCGCTCAAGGCTTCCTGTGAACAAGTCTAGAGCGGATTAAGCACGCGTTCAGACCACGGTCCACTGCTGCCGCGTGATTATCAGCCGAGCCGTAGTGCCCGTTCTTTTCGTACCCTGTTTGTGGTCACGTGTTTTGTACGCAGTTATCGATGCGGTGAACGGGCCGGTGCTTTTTCTACTGCGAGCCGGAGGACAGCCCAGGAGGTTTCTGTATTATCGCTCAAGGCTTCCTGTGAACAAGTCTAGAGCGGATTAAGTACGCGTTCAGACCACGGTCCACTGCTGCCGCGTGATTATCAGCCGAATCGTAGTGCCCGTTCTTTTCGTACCCTGTTTGTGGTCACGTGCTTTGTCAGCAGTTATCGATGTGATGAACGGGCTGATGCTTTTTCTATTGTAAGCCGGAGGAAAGCCCAGGAGGTTTCTGTATTATCGCTCAAAGCTTCCTGTGAACAAGTCTAGAGCGGGTTAAGCACGCGTTCAGACCACGGTCCACTGCTGCCGCGTGAATATCAGCCGAACTGTAGTGCCCGTTCTTTTCGTACCCTGTTTGTGGTCACGTGCTTTGTCAGCAGTTATCGATGTGATGAACGGGCTGATGCTTTTTCTATTGTCAGCCGGAGGACAGCCCAGGAGGTTTCTGTATTATCGCTCAAGGCTTCCTGTGAACAAGTCTAGAGCGGGTTAAGCACGCGTTCAGACCACGGTCCACTGCTGCCGCGTGAATATCAGCCGAACCGTAGTGCCCGTTCTTTTCGTACCCTGTTTCTGGTCACGTGCTTTGTCCGCAGTTATCGTTGTGATGAACGGCCTGATGCTTTTTCTATTGTAAGCCGGAGGAAAGCCCAGGAGGTTTCTGTATTATCGCTCAAAGCTTCTTGTGAACAAGTCTAGAGCGGGTTAAGCCCGCGTTCAGACCACGGTCCACTGCTGCCGCGTGAATATCAGCCGAACCGTAGTGCCCGTTCTTTTCGTACCCTGTTTGTGGTCACGTTCTTTGTCAGCAGTTATCGATGTGATGAACGGGCTGATGCTTTTTCTATTGTCAGCCGGAGGACAGCCCAGGAGGTTTCTGTATTATCGCGAATGCTTCCTGTGAAGAAGTCTAGAGCGGGTTAAGCACGCGTTCAGACCACGGTCCACTGCTGCCGCGTGAATATCAGCCGAATCGTAGTGCCCGTTCTTTTCGTACCCTGTTTGTGGTCACGTGCTTTGTCAGCAGTTATCGATGTGATGAACGGGCTGATGCTTTTTCTATTGTAAGCCGGAGGAAAGCCCAGGAGGTTTCTGTATTATCGCTCAAAGCTTCCTGTGAACAAGTCTAGAGCGGGTTAAGCACGCGTTCAGACCACGGTCCACTGCTGCCGCGTGAATATCAGCCGAACCGTAGTGCCCGTTCTTTTCGTACCCTGTTTCTGGTCACGTGCTTTGTCCGCAGTTATCGATGCGATGAACGGGCCGATGCTTTTTCTACTGTCAGCTGTAGGAAAGCCCAGGAGGTTTCTGTATTATCGCTCAAGGCTTCCTGTGAACAAGTCTAGAGCGGGTTAAGCACGCGTTCAGACCACGGTCCACTGCTGCCGCGTGAATATCAGCAGAACCGTAGTGTCCGTTCTTTTCGTACCTCGTTTCTGGTCACGTGCTTTGTCCGCAGTTACCGATGCGATGAACGGGCCGATGCTTTTTCTACTGTCAGCCGGAGGACAGCCCCGGAGGTTTCTGTATTATCGCTCAAGGCTTCCTGTGAACAAGTCTAGAGCGGATTAAGCACGCGTTCAGACCACGGTCCACTGCTGCCGCGTGATTATCAGCCGAGCCGTAGTGCCCGTTCTTTTCGTACCCTGTTTGTGGTCACGTGTTTTGTACGCAGTTATCGATGCGGTGAACGGGCCGGTGCTTTTTCTACTGCGAGCCGGAGGACAGCCCAGGAGGTTTCTGTATTATCGCTCAAGGCTTCCTGTGAACAAGTCTAAAGCGGATTAAGTACGCGTTCAGACCACGGTCCACTGCTGCCGCGTGATTATCAGCCGAACCGTAGTGCCCGTTCTTTTCGTACCCTGATTGTGGTCACGTGCTTTGTCCGCAGTTATCGATGCGATGAACGGGCCGATGCTTTTTCTACTGTCAGCCGGAGGACAGCCCAGGAGGTTTCTGTATTATCGCTCAAGGCTTCCTGTGAACAAGTCTAGAGCGGAATAAGTACGCGTTCAGACCACGGTCCACTGTTGCCACGTGAATATCAGCAGAACCGTAGTGCCCGTTCTTTTCGTACCTTGTTTCTGATCACGTGCTTTGTCCGCAGTTATCGATGCGATGAACGGGCCGATCCTTTTTCTACTGTCAGCCGGAGGACAGCCCAGGAGGTTTCTGTATTATCGCGAATGCTTCCTGTGAAGAAGTCTAGAGCGGGTTAAGCACGCGTTCAGACCACGGTCCACTGCTGCCGCGTGAATATCAGCCGAATCGTAGTGCCCGTTCTTTTCGTACCCTGTTTGTGGTCACGTGCTTTGTCAGCAGTTATCGATGTGATGAACGGGCTGATGCTTTTTCTATTGTAAGCCGGAGGAAAGCCCAGGAGGTTTCTGTATTATCGCTCAAAGCTTCCTGTGAACAAGTCTAGAGCGGGTTAAGCACGCGTTCAGACCACGGTCCACTGCTGCCGCGTGAATATCAGCAGAACCGTAGCGCCCGTTCTTTCCGTACCCTGTTTCTGGTCACGTGCTTTGTCCGCAGTTATCGTTGTGATGAACGGCCTGATGCTTTTTCTACTGTCTGCCGGAGGACAGCCCAGGAGGTTTCTGTATTATCGCTCAAGTCTTCCTGTGAACAAGTATATAGCGGGTTAAGTACGCGTTCAGACCACGGTCCACTGCTGCCGCGTGAATATCAGCAGAACCGTAGTGCCCGTTCTTTTCGTACCCTGTTTCTGGTCACGTGCTTTGTCCGCAGTTACCGATGCGATGAACGGGCCGATGCGTTTTCTACTGTCAGCTGTAGGAAAGCCCAGGAGGTTTCTGTATTATCGCTCAAGGCTTCCTGTGAACAAGTCTAGAGCGGGTTAAGCACGCGTTCAGACCACGGTCCACTGCTGCCGCGTGAATATCAGCAGAACCGTAGTGTCCGTTCTTTTCGTACCTCGTTTCTGGTCACGTGCTTTGTCCGCAGTTACCGATGCGATGAACGGGCCGATGCTTTTTCTACTGTCAGCCGGAGGACAGCCCAGGAGGTTTCTGTATTATCGCTCAAGGCTTCCTGTGAACAAGTCTAGAGCGGATTAAGCACGCGTTCAGACCACGGTCCACTGCTGCCGCGTGATTATCAGCCGAACCGTAGTGCCCGTTCTTTTCGTACCCTGTTTGTGGTCACGTGTTTTGTCCGCAGTTATCGATGCGATGAACGGGCCGGTGCTTTTTCTACTGCGAGCCGGAGGACAGCCCGGGAGGTTTCTGTATTATCGCTCAAGGCTTCCTGTGAACAAGTCTATTGCGGGTTAAGTACGCGTTCAGACCACGGTCCTCTGCTACCGCGTGATTATCAGCCGAACCGTAGTGCCCGTTCTTTTCGTACCCTATTTCTGTTCACGTGTTTGTCCGCAGTTATCGATGCGATGAACAGGCCGATGCTTTTTCTACTGTCAGCCGGAGGACAGCCCAGGAGGTTTCTGTATTATCGCTCAAGGCTTCCTGTGAACAAGTCTAGAGCGGATTAAGCACGCGTTCAGACCACGGTCCACTGCTGCCGCGTGATTATCAGCCGAGCCGTAGTGCCCGTTCTTTTCGTACCCTGTTTGTGGTCACGTGTTTTGTACGCAGTTATCGATGCGGTGAACGGGCCGGTGCTTTTTCTACTGCGAGCCGGAGGACAGCCCAGGAGGTTTCTGTATTATCGCTCAAGGCTTCCTGTGAACAAGTCTAGAGCGGATTAAGTACGCGTTCAGACCACGGTCCACTGCTGCCGCGTGATTATCAGCCGAATCGTAGTGCCCGTTCTTTTCGTACCCTGTTTGTGGTCACGTGCTTTGTCAGCAGTTATCGATGTGATGAACGGGCTGATGCTTTTTCTATTGTAAGCCGGAGGAAAGCCCAGGAGGTTTCTGTATTATCGCTCAAAGCTTCCTGTGAACAAGTCTAGAGCGGGTTAAGCACGCGTTCAGACCACGGTCCACTGCTGCCGCGTGAATATCAGCCGAACTGTAGTGCCCGTTCTTTTCGTACCCTGTTTGTGGTCACGTGCTTTGTCAGCAGTTATCGATGTGATGAACGGGCTGATGCTTTTTCTATTGTCAGCCGGAGGACAGCCCAGGAGGTTTCTGTATTATCGCTCAAGGCTTCCTGTGAACAAGTCTAGAGCGGGTTAAGCACGCGTTCAGACCACGGTCCACTGCTGCCGCGTGAATATCAGCCGAACCGTAGTGCCCGTTCTTTTCGTACCCTGTTTCTGGTCACGTGCTTTGTCCGCAGTTATCGTTGTGATGAACGGCCTGATGCTTTTTCTATTGTAAGCCGGAGGAAAGCCCAGGAGGTTTCTGTATTATCGCTCAAAGCTTCTTGTGAACAAGTCTAGAGCGGGTTAAGCCCGCGTTCAGACCACGGTCCACTGCTGCCGCGTGAATATCAGCCGAACCGTAGTGCCCGTTCTTTTCGTACCCTGTTTGTGGTCACGTTCTTTGTCAGCAGTTATCGATGTGATGAACGGGCTGATGCTTTTTCTATTGTCAGCCGGAGGACAGCCCAGGAGGTTTCTGTATTATCGCGAATGCTTCCTGTGAAGAAGTCTAGAGCGGGTTAAGCACGCGTTCAGACCACGGTCCACTGCTGCCGCGTGAATATCAGCCGAATCGTAGTGCCCGTTCTTTTCGTACCCTGTTTGTGGTCACGTGCTTTGTCAGCAGTTATCGATGTGATGAACGGGCTGATGCTTTTTCTATTGTAAGCCGGAGGAAAGCCCAGGAGGTTTCTGTATTATCGCTCAAAGCTTCCTGTGAACAAGTCTAGAGCGGGTTAAGCACGCGTTCAGACCACGGTCCACTGCTGCCGCGTGAATATCAGCCGAACCGTAGTGCCCGTTCTTTTCGTACCCTGTTTCTGGTCACGTGCTTTGTCCGCAGTTATCGATGCGATGAACGGGCCGATGCTTTTTCTACTGTCAGCTGTAGGAAAGCCCAGGAGGTTTCTGTATTATCGCTCAAGGCTTCCTGTGAACAAGTCTAGAGCGGGTTAAGCACGCGTTCAGACCACGGTCCACTGCTGCCGCGTGAATATCAGCAGAACCGTAGTGTCCGTTCTTTTCGTACCTCGTTTCTGGTCACGTGCTTTGTCCGCAGTTACCGATGCGATGAACGGGCCGATGCTTTTTCTACTGTCAGCCGGAGGACAGCCCCGGAGGTTTCTGTATTATCGCTCAAGGCTTCCTGTGAACAAGTCTAGAGCGGATTAAGCACGCGTTCAGACCACGGTCCACTGCTGCCGCGTGATTATCAGCCGAGCCGTAGTGCCCGTTCTTTTCGTACCCTGTTTGTGGTCACGTGTTTTGTACGCAGTTATCGATGCGGTGAACGGGCCGGTGCTTTTTCTACTGCGAGCCGGAGGACAGCCCAGGAGGTTTCTGTATTATCGCTCAAGGCTTCCTGTGAACAAGTCTAAAGCGGATTAAGTACGCGTTCAGACCACGGTCCACTGCTGCCGCGTGATTATCAGCCGAACCGTAGTGCCCGTTCTTTTCGTACCCTGATTGTGGTCACGTGCTTTGTCCGCAGTTATCGATGCGATGAACGGGCCGATGCTTTTTCTACTGTCAGCCGGAGGACAGCCCAGGAGGTTTCTGTATTATCGCTCAAGGCTTCCTGTGAACAAGTCTAGAGCGGAATAAGTACGCGTTCAGACCACGGTCCACTGTTGCCACGTGAATATCAGCAGAACCGTAGTGCCCGTTCTTTTCGTACCTTGTTTCTGATCACGTGCTTTGTCCGCAGTTATCGATGCGATGAACGGGCCGATCCTTTTTCTACTGTCAGCCGGAGGACAGCCCAGGAGGTTTCTGTATTATCGCGAATGCTTCCTGTGAAGAAGTCTAGAGCGGGTTAAGCACGCGTTCAGACCACGGTCCACTGCTGCCGCGTGAATATCAGCCGAATCGTAGTGCCCGTTCTTTTCGTACCCTGTTTGTGGTCACGTGCTTTGTCAGCAGTTATCGATGTGATGAACGGGCTGATGCTTTTTCTATTGTAAGCCGGAGGAAAGCCCAGGAGGTTTCTGTATTATCGCTCAAAGCTTCCTGTGAACAAGTCTAGAGCGGGTTAAGCACGCGTTCAGACCACGGTCCACTGCTGCCGCGTGAATATCAGCAGAACCGTAGCGCCCGTTCTTTCCGTACCCTGTTTCTGGTCACGTGCTTTGTCCGCAGTTATCGTTGTGATGAACGGCCTGATGCTTTTTCTACTGTCTGCCGGAGGACAGCCCAGGAGGTTTCTGTATTATCGCTCAAGTCTTCCTGTGAACAAGTATATAGCGGGTTAAGTACGCGTTCAGACCACGGTCCACTGCTGCCGCGTGAATATCAGCAGAACCGTAGTGCCCGTTCTTTTCGTACCCTGTTTCTGGTCACGTGCTTTGTCCGCAGTTACCGATGCGATGAACGGGCCGATGCGTTTTCTACTGTCAGCTGTAGGAAAGCCCAGGAGGTTTCTGTATTATCGCTCAAGGCTTCCTGTGAACAAGTCTAGAGCGGGTTAAGCACGCGTTCAGACCACGGTCCACTGCTGCCGCGTGAATATCAGCAGAACCGTAGTGTCCGTTCTTTTCGTACCTCGTTTCTGGTCACGTGCTTTGTCCGCAGTTACCGATGCGATGAACGGGCCGATGCTTTTTCTACTGTCAGCCGGAGGACAGCCCAGGAGGTTTCTGTATTATCGCTCAAGGCTTCCTGTGAACAAGTCTAGAGCGGATTAAGCACGCGTTCAGACCACGGTCCACTGCTGCCGCGTGATTATCAGCCGAACCGTAGTGCCCGTTCTTTTCGTACCCTGTTTGTGGTCACGTGTTTTGTCCGCAGTTATCGATGCGATGAACGGGCCGGTGCTTTTTCTACTGCGAGCCGGAGGACAGCCCGGGAGGTTTCTGTATTATCGCTCAAGGCTTCCTGTGAACAAGTCTATTGCGGGTTAAGTACGCGTTCAGACCACGGTCCACTGCTGCCGCGTGAATATCATCAGAACCGTAGTGCCCATTCCTTTCGTACCCTGTTTCTGGTCACGTGCTTTGTCCGCAGTTATCGATGCGATGAACGGGCCGATGCTTTTTCTACTGTCAGCTGTAGGAAAGCCCAGGAGGTTTCTGTATTATCGCTCAAGGCTTCCTGTGAACAAGTCTAGAGCGCGTTAAGCACGCGTTCAGACCACGGTCCACTGCTGCCGCGTGAATATCAGCAGAACCGTAGTGCCCGTTCTTTTCGTACCCTGTTTGTGGTCACGTGTTTTGTCCGCAGTTATCGATGCGATGAACGGGCCGATGCTTTTTCTACTGTCAGCTGTAGGAAAGCCCAGGAGGTTTCTGTATTATCGCTCAAGGCTTCCTGTGAACAAGTCTAGAGCGCGTTAAGCACGCGTTCAGACCACGGTCCACTGCTGCCGCGTGAATATCAGCAGAACCGTAGTGCCCGTTCTTTTCGTACCCTGTTTGTGGTCACGTGTTTTGTCCGCAGTTATCGATGCGATGAACGGGCCGATGCTTTTTCTACTGTCAGCTGTAGGAAAGCCCAGGAGGTTTCTGTATTATCGCTCAAGGCTTCCTGTGAACAAGTCTAGAGCGCGTTAAGCACGCGTTCAGACCACGGTCCACTGCTGCCGCGTGAATATCAGCAGAACCGTAGTGCCCGTTCTTTTCGTACCCTGTTTGTGGTCACGTGCTTTGTCCGCAGTTATCGATGCGATGAACGGGTCGATCCTTTTTCTACTGTCAGCCGGAGGACAGCCCAGGAGGTTTCTGTATTATCGCGAATGCTTCCTGTGAAGAAGTCTAGAGCGGGTTAAGCACGCGTTCAGACCACGGTCCACTGCTGCCGCGTGAATATCAGCCGAACCGTAGTGCCCGTTCTTTTCGTACCCTGTTTGTGGTCACGTGTTTTGTCCGCAGTTATCGATGCGATGAACGGGTCGATCCTTTTTCTACTGTCAGCCGGAGGACAGCCCAGGAGGTTTCTGTATTATCGCGAATGCTTCCTGTGAAGAAGTCTAGAGCGCGTTAAGCACGCGTTCAGACCACGGTCCACTGCTGCCGCGTGAATATCAGCAGAACCGTAGTGCCCGTTCTTTTCGTACCCTGTTTCTGATCACGTGCTTTGTCCGCAGTTATCGATGCGATGAACGGGCCGATGCTTTTTCTACTGTCTGCCGGAGGACAGCCCAGGAGGTTTCTGTATTATCACTCAAGGCTTCCTGTGAACAAGTCTATTGCGGGTTAAGTACGCGTTCAGACCACGGTCCACTGCTGCCGCGTGAATATCAGCCGAACCGTAGTGCCCATTCCTTTCGTACCGTTTCTGGTCACGTGCTTTTTCCGCAGTTATCGATGCGATGAACAGGCCGATGCTTTTTCTACTCTCAGCCGGAGGACAGACCAGGAGGTTTCTGTATTATCGCTCAAGGCTTCCTGTGAACAAGACTATAGCGGGTTAAGCACGCGTTCAGACCACGGTCCACTGCTGCCACGTGAATATCAGCAGAACCGTAGTGCCCGTTCTTTTCGTACCTTGTTTCTGATCACGTGCTTTGTCCGCAGTTATCGATGCGATGAACGGGTCGATCCTTTTTCTACTGTCAGCCGGAGGACAGCCCAGGAGGTTTCTGTATTATCGCGAATGCTTCCTGTGAAGAAGTCTAGAGCGGGTTAAGCACGCGTTCAGACCACGGTCCACTGCTGCCGCGTGAATATCAGCCGAACCGTAGTGCCCGTTCTTTTCGTACCCTGTTTGTGGTCACCTGCTTTGTCAGCAGTTATCGATGTGATGAACGGGCTGATGCTTTTTCTATTGTCAGCCGGAGGACAGCCCAGGAGGTTTCTGTATTATCGCTCAAGGCTTCCTGTGAACAAGTCTAGAGCGGGTTAAGCACGCGTTCAGACCACGGTCCACTGCTGCCGCGTGAATATCAGCCGAACCGTAGTGCCCGTTCTTTTCGTACCCTGTTTCTGGTCACGTGCTTTGTCCGCAGTTATCGATGCGATGAACGGGCTGATGCTTTTTCTACAGTCAGCTGTAGGAAAGCCCAGGAGGTTTCTGTATTATCGCTCAAGGCTTCCTGTGAACAAGTCTAGAGCGGGTTAAGCACGCGTTCAGACCACGGTCCACTGCTGCCGCGTGAATATCAGCAGAACCGTAGTGTCCGTTCTTTTCGTACCTCGTTTCTGGTCACGTGCTTTGTCCGCAGTTACCGATGCGATGAACGGGCCGATGCTTTTTCTACTGTCAGCCGGAGGACAGCCCAGGAGGTTTCTGTATTATCGCTCAAGGCTTCCTGTGAACAAGTCTAGAGCGGATTAAGCACGCGTTCAGACCATGGTCCACTGCTGCCGCGTGATTATCAGCCGAGCCGTAGTGCCCGTTCTTTTCGTACCCTGTTTGTGGTCACGTGTTTTGTACGCAGTTATCGATGCGGTGAACGGGCCGGTGCTTTTTCTACTGCGAGCCGGAGGACAGCCCAGGAGGTTTCTGTATTATCGCTCAAGGCTTCCTGTGAACAAGTCTAGAGCGGATTAAGCACGCGTTCAGACCACGGTCCACTGCTGCCGCGTGATTATCAGCCGAACCGTAGTGCCCGTTCTTTTCGTACCCTGATTGTGGTCACGTGCTTTGTCCGCAGTTATCGATGCGATGAACGGGCCGATGCTTTTTCTACTGTCAGCCGGAGGACAGCCCAGGAGGTTTCTGTATTATCGCTCAAGGCTTCCTGTGAACAAGTCTAGAGCGGGTTAAGCACGCGTTCAGACCACGATCCATTGCTGCCGCGTGAATATCAGCAGAACCGTAGTGCCCGTTACTTTCGTACCGTTTCTGGTCACGTGCTTTGTCCGCAGTTATCGATGTGATGAACGGGCAGATGCTTTTTCTACTGTCAGCCGGAGGACAGCCCAGGAGGTTTCTGTATTATCGCTCAAGGCTTCCTGTGAACAAGTCTAGAGCGGATTAAGCACGCGTTCAGACCACGGTCCACTGCTGCCGCGTGATTATCAGCCGAACCATAGTGCCCGTTCTTTTCGTACCCTGTTTGTGGTCACGTGCTTTGTCCGCAGTTATCGATGCGATGAACAGGCCGATACTTTTTCTACTCTCAGCCGGAGGACAGCCCAGGAGGTTTCTGTATTATCGCTCAAGTCTTCCTGTGAACAAGTCTATAGCGGGTTATGTACGCGTTCAGACCACGGTCCACTGCTGCCGCGTGATTATCAGCCGAACCGTAGTGCCCGTTCCTTTCGTACCGTTTCTGGTCACGTGCTTTGTCCGCAGTTATCGATGCGATGAGCAGGCCGACGCTTTTTCTACTCTCAGCCGGAGGACAGCCCAGGATGTTTCTGTATTATCGCTCAAGGCTTCCTGTGAACAAGGCTATAGCGGGTTAAGCACGCGTTCAGACCACGGTCCACTGCTGCCGCGTGAATATCAGCAGAACCGTAGTGCCCGTTCTTTTCGTACCTTGTTTCTGATCACGTGCTTTGTCCGCAGTTATCGATGCGATGAACGGGCCGATGCTTTTTCTACTGTCAGCCGGAGGACAGCCCAGGAGGTTTCTGCATTATTGCGAAGGCTTCCTGTGAACAAGTGTTGAGCAGGTTAAGCACGCATTCAGACCACGGTCCACTGCTGCCGCGTGAATATCAGCAGAACCGTAGCGCCCGTTCTTTCCGTACCCTGTTTCTGGTCACGTGCTTTGTCCGCAGTTATCGTTGTGATGAACGGCCTGATGCTTTTTCTACTGTCTGCCGGAGGACAGCCCAGGAGGTTTCTGTATTATCCCTCAAGTCTTCCTGTGAACAAGTATATAGCGGGTTAAGTACGCGTTCAGACCACGGTCCACTGCTGCCGCGTGAATATCAGCAGAACCGTAGTGCCCGTTCTTTTCGTACCCTGTTTCTGGTCACGTCCTTTGTCCGCAGTTACCGATGCGATGAACGGGCCGATGCGTTTTCTACTGTCAGCTGTAGGAAAGCCCAGGAGGTTTCTGTATTATCGCTCAAGGCTTCCTGTGAACAAGTCTAGAGCGGGTTAAGCACGCGTTCAGACCACGGTCCACTGCTGCCGCGTGAATATCAGCAGAACCGTAGTGTCCGTTCTTTTCGTACCTCGTTTCTGGTCACGTGCTTTGTCCGCAGTTACCGATGCGATGAACGGGCTGATGCTTTTTCTACTGTCAGCCGGAGGACAGCCCAGGAGGTTTCTGTATTATCGCTCAAGGCTTCCTGTGAACAAGTCTAGAGCGGGTTAAGCACGCGTTCAGACCACGGTCCACTGCTGCCCCGTGAATATCAGCCGAACCGTAGTGCCCGTTCTTTTCGTACCCTGTTCCTGGTCATGTGCTTTGTTCGCAGTTATTGATGTGATGAACGGCCTGATGCTTTTTCTACTGTCATCCAGAGGACAGCCCAGGAGGTTTCTGCATTATTGCGAAGGCTTCCTGTGAACAAGTGTTGAGCGGGTTAAGCACGCATTCAGACCACGGTCCACTGCTGCCGCGTGAATATCAGCAGAACCGTAGCGCCCGTTCTTTCCGTACCCTGTTTCTGGTCACGTGCTTTGTCCGCAGTTATCGTTGTGATGAACGGCCTGATGCTTTTTCTACTGTCTGCCGGAGGACAACCCAGGAGGTTTCTGTATTATCGCTCAAGTCTTCCTGTGAACAAGTCTATAGCGGGTTAAGTACGCGTTCAGACCACGGTCCACTGCGGCCGCGTGAATATCAGCAGAACCGTAGTGCCCGTTCTTTTCGTACCCTGTTTCTGGTCACGTGCTTTGTCCGCAGTTATCGATGCGATGAACGGGCCGATGCTTTTTCTACTGTCAGCTGTAGGAAAGCCCAGGAGGTTTCTGTATTATCGCTCAAGGCTTCCTGTGAACAAGTCTAGAGCGGGTTAAGCACGCGTTCAGACCACGGTCCACTGCTGCCGCGTGAATATCAGCAGAACCGTAGTGTCCGTTCTTTTGGTACCTCGTTTCTGGTCACGTGCTTTGTCCGCAGTTACCGATGCGATGAACGGGCCGATGCTTTTTCTACTGTCAGCCGTAGGACAGCCCAGGAGGTTTCTGTATTATCGCTCAAGGCTTCCTGTGAACAAGTCTAGATCGGATTAAGCACGCGTTCAGACCACGGTCCACTGCTCCCGCGTGATTATCAGCCGAGCCGTAGTGCCCGTTCTTTTCGTACCTTGTTTCTGATCACGTGCTTTGTCCGCAGTTATCGATGCGACGAACGGGCCGATGCTTTTTCTACTGTCAGCCGGAGGACAGCCCAGGAGGTTTCTGCATTATTGCGAAGGCTTCCTGTGAACAAGTGTTGAGCAGGTTAAGCACGCATTCAGACCACGGTCCACTGCTGCCGCGTGAATATCAGCAGAACCGTAGCGCCCGTTCTTTCCGTACCCTGTTTCTGGTCACGTGCTTTGTCCGCAGTTATCGTTGTGATGAACGGCCTGATGCTTTTTCTACTGTCTGCCGGAGGACAGCCCAGGAGGTTTCTGTATTATCCCTCAAGTCTTCCTGTGAACAAGTATATAGCGGGTTAAGTACGCGTTCAGACCACGGTCCACTGCTGCCGCGTGATTATCAGCCGAACCGTAGTGCCCGTCCTTTTCGTACCCTGATTGTGGTCACGTGCTTTGTCCGCAGTTATCGATGCGATGAACGGGCCGATGCTTTTTCTACTGTCAGCCGGAGGACAGCCCAGGAGGTTTCTGTATTATCGCTCAAGGCTTCCTGTGAACAAGTCTAGAGCGGATTAAGCACGCGTTCAGACCACGGTCCACTGCTGCCGCGTGATTATCAGCCGAACCGTAGTGCCCGTTCTTTTCGTACCCTGATTGTGGTCACGTGCTTTGTCCGCAGTTATCGATGCGATGAACGGGCCGATGCTTTTTCTACTGTCAGCCGGAGGACAGCCCAGGAGGTTTCTGTATTATCGCTCAAGGCTTCCTGTGAACAAGTCTAGAGAGGGTTAAGCACGCGTTCAGACCACGATCCATTGCTGCCGCGTGAATATCAGCAGAACCGTAGTGCCCGTTTCTTTCGTACCGTTTCTGGTCACGTGCTTTGTCCGCAGTTATCGATGCGATGAGCAGGCCGATGCTTTTTCTACTCTCAGCCGGAGGACAGTCCAGGAGGTTTCTGTATTATCGCTAAAGGCTTCCTGTGAACAAGTCTAGAGCGGGTTAAGCACGCGTTCACACCACGGTCCATTGCTGCCGCGTGAATATCAGCAGAACCGTAGTGCCCGTTCCTTTCGTACCGTTTCTGGTCACGTGCTTTGTCCGCAGTTATCGATGTGATGAACGGCCTGATGCTTTTTCTACTGTCTGCCGGAGGACAGCCCAGGAGGTTTCTGTATTATCGCTCAAGTCTTCCTGTGAACAAGTCTATAGCGGGTTAAGTACGCGTTCAGACCAGGTCCACTGCTGCCGCGTGAATATCAGCAGAACCGTAGTGCCCGTTCTTTTCGTACCCTGTTTCTGGTCACGTGCTTTGTCCGCAGTTATCGATGCGATGAACGGGCCGATGCTTTTTCTACTGTCAGCTGTAGGAAAGCCCAGGAGGTTTCTGTATTATCGCTCAAGGCTTCCTGTGAACAAGTCTAGAGCGGCTTAAGCACGCGTTCAGACCACGGTCCACTGCTGCCGCGTGAATATCAGCAGAACCGTAGTGTCCGTTCTTTTCGTACCTCGTTTCTGGTCACGTGCTTTGTCCGCAGTTACCGATGCGATGAACGGGCCGATGCTTTTTCTACTGTCAGCCGTAGGACAGCCCAGGAGGTTTCTGTATTATCGCTCAAGGCTTCCTGTGAACAAGTCTAGATCGGATTAAGCACGCGTTCAGACCACGGTCCACTGCTCCCGCGTGATTATCAGCCGAACCGTAGTGCCCGTTCTTTTCGTACCCTGTTTGTGGTCACGTGTTTTGTCCGCAGTTATCGATGCGGTGAACGGGCCGGTGCTTTTTCTACTGCGAGCCGGAGGACAGCCCAGGAGGTTTCTGTATTATCGCTCAAGGCTTCCTGTGAACAAGTCTAGAGCGGATTAAGCACGCGTTCAGACCACGGTCCACTGCTGCCGCGTGATTATCAGCCGAACCGTAGTGCCCGTTCTTTTCGTACCCTGATTGTGGTCACGTGCTTTGTCCGCAGTTATCGATGCGATGAACGGGCCGATGCTTTTTCTACTGTCAGCCGGAGGACAGCCCAGGAGGTTTCTGTATTATCGCTCAAGGCTTCCTGTGAACAAGTCTAGAACGGGTTAAGCACGCGTTCAGACCACGGTCCACTGCTGCCGCGTGATTATCAGCCGAACCGTAGTGCCCGTTCTTTTCGTACCCTGTTTGTTGTCACGTGCTTTGTCCGCAGTTATCGATGTGATGAACGGCCTGATGTTTTTTCTACTGTCAGCCGGAGGACAGCCTAGGAGGTTTCTGTATTATCGCGAAGGCTTCCTTTGAACAAGTCTAGAACGGGTTAAGCACGCGTTCAGACCGCGGTCCACTGCTGCGGCGTGAATATCAGCCGAACCGTAGTGCCCGTTCTTTTCGCACCCTGTTTGTGGTCACGTGCTTTGTCCGCAGTTATCGATGCGATGAACGGACCGATGCTTTTTCTACTGTCAGCCGGAGGACAGCCCAGGAGGTTTCTGTATTATCGCTCAAGGCTTCCTGTGAACAAGTCTAGAGCGGGTTAAGCACGCGTTCAGACCACGGTCCACTGCTGCCGCGTGAATATCAGCCGAACCATAGTGCCCGTTCTTTTCGTACCCTGTTTCTGGTCACGTGCTTTGTTCGCAGTTATCGATGTGATGAACGGCCTGATGCGTTTTCTACTGTCAGCCGGAGGACAGCCCAGGAGGTTTCTGTATTATCGCGAAGGCTTCCTGTGAACAAGTCTAGAGCGGGTTAAGCACGCGTTCAGACCACGGTCCACTGCTGCCGCGTGAATATCAGCCGAACTGTAGTGCCCGTTCTTTTCGTACCCTGTTTCTGGTCACGTGCTTTGTCCGCAGTTATCGATGTGATGAACGGGCTGATGCTTTTTCTACTGTCAGCCGGAGGACAGCCTAGGAGGTTTCTGTATTATCGCGAAGGCTTCCTTTGAACAAGTCTAGAACGGGTTAAGCACGCGTTCAGACCGCGGTCCACTGCTGCCGCGTGAATATAAACCGAACCGTAGTGCCCGTTCTTTTCGTACCCTGTTTGTGGTCACGTGCTTTGTCCGCAGTTATCGATTTGGTGAACGGCCTGATGCTCTTTCTACTGTCAGCCGAAGCACAGCCCAGGAGGTTTCTTTATTATCGCTCAAGGCTTCCTGTGAACAAGTCTAGAGCGGGTTAAGCACGCGTTCAGACCACGGTCCACTGCTGCCGCGTGATTATCAGCCGAACCATAGTGCCCGTTCTTTTCGTACCCTGTTTGTGGTCACGTGTTTTGTCCGCAGTTATCGATGCGATGAACGGGCCGATGCTTTTTCTACTGTCAGCCGGAGGACAGCCCAGGAGGTTTCTGTATTATCACTCAAGGCTTCCTGTGAACAAGTCTAGAGCGGATTAAGCACGCGTTCAGACCACGGTCCACTGCTGCCGCGTGATTATCAGCCGAACCGTAGTGCTCGTTCTTTTCGTACCCTGTTTGTGGTCACGTGTTTTGTCCGCAGTTATCGATGCGATGAACGGGCCGATGCTTTTTCTACTGTCTGCCGGAGGACAGCCCAGGAGGTTTCTGTATTATCACTCAAGGCTTCCTGTGAACAAGTCTATTGCGGGTTAAGTACGCGTTCAGACCACGGTCCACTGCTGCCGCGTGAATATCAGCAGAACCGTAGTGCCCGTTCTTTTCGTACCCTGTTTCTGGTCACGTGCTTTGTCCGCAGTTATCGATGCGACGAACGGGCCGATGCTTTTTCTACTGTCTGCCGGAGGACAGCCCAGGAGGTTTCTGTATTATCACTCAAGGCTTCCTGTGAACAAGTCTATTGCGGGTTAAGTACGCGTTCAGACCACGGTCCACTGCTGCCGCGTGAATATCAGCAGAACCGTAGTGCCCATTCCTTTCGTACCGTGTCTGGTCACGTGCTTTGTCCGCAGTTATCGATGCGATGAACAGGCCGATGCTTTTTCTACTCTCAGCCGGAGGACAGACCAGAAGGTTTCTGTATTATCGCTCAAGGCTTCCTGTGAACAAGACTATAGCGGGTTAAGCACGCGTTCAGACCACGGTCCACTGCTGCCACGTGAATATCAGCAGAACCGTAGTGCCCGTTCTTTTCGTACCTTGTTTCTGATCACGTGCTTTGTCCGCAGTTATCGATGCGATGAACGGGCCGATCCTTTTTCTACTGTCAGCCGGAGGACAGCCCAGGAGGTTTCTGTATTATCGCGAATGCTTCCTGTGAAGAAGTCTAGAGCGGGTTAAGCACGCGTTCAGACCACGGTCCACTGCTGCCGCGTGAATATCAGCCGAACCGTAGTGCCCGTTCTTTTCGTACCCTGTTTGTGGTCACGTGCTTTGTCAGCAGTTATCGATGTGATGAACGGGCTGATGCTTTTTCTATTGTCAGCCGGAGGACAGCCCAGGAGGTTTCTGTATTATCGCTCAAGGCTTCCTGTGAACAAGTCTAGAGCGGGTTAAGCACGCGTTCAGACCACGGTCCACTGCTGCCGCGTGATTATCAGCCGAACCGTAGTGCCCGTTCTTTTCGTACCCTGTTTGTGGTCACGTGCTTTGTCCGCAGTTATCGATGTGATGAACGGCCTGATGCTTTTTCTACTGTCAGCCGGAGGACAGCCCAGGAGGTTTCTTTATTATCGCTCAAGGCTTCCTGTGAACAAGTCTAGTGCGGGTTAAGCACGCGTTCAGACCACGGTCCACTGCTGCCGCGTGATTATCAGCCGAACCGTAGTGCCCGTTCTTTTCGTACCCTGTTTGTGGTCACGTGCTTTGTCCGCAGTTATCGTTGTGATGAACGGCCTGATGCTTTTTCTACTGTCTGCCGGAGGACAGCCCAGGAGGTTTCTTTATTATCGCTCAAGGCTTCCTGTGAACAAGTCTAGAACGGGTTAAGCACGCGTTCAGACCACGGTCCACTGCTGCCGCGTGATTATCAGCCGAACCGTAGTGCCCGTTCTTTTCGTACCCTGTTTGTGGTCACGTGCTTTGTCCGCAGTTATCGATGTGATGAACGGCCTGATGTTTTTTCTACTGTCAGCCGGAGGACAGCCTAGGAGGTTTCTGTATTATCGCGAAGGCTTCCTTTGAACAAGTCTAGAACGGGTTAAGCACGCGTTCAGACCGCGGTCCACTGCTGCGGCGTGAATATCAGCCGAACCGTAGTGCCCGTTCTTTTCGCACCCTGTTTGTGGTCACGTGCTTTGTCCGCAGTTATCGATACGATGAACGGACCGATGCTTTTTCTACTGTCAGCCGGAGGACAGCCCAGGAGGTTTCTGTATTATCGCTCAAGGCTTCCTGTGAACAAGTCTAGAGCGGGTTAAGCACGCGTTCAGACCACGGTCCACTGCTGCCGCGTGAATATCAGCCGAACCATAGTGCCCGTTCTTTTCGTACCCTGTTTCTGGTCACGTGCTTTGTTCGCAGTTATCGATGTGATGAACGGCCTGATGCGTTTTCTACTGTCAGCCGGAGGACAGCCCAGGAGGTTTCTGTATTATCGCGAAGGCTTCCTGTGAACAAGTCTAGAGCGGGTTAAGCACGCGTTCAGACCACGGTCCACTGCTGCCGCGTGAATATCAGCCGAACTGTAGTGCCCGTTCTTTTCGTACCCTGTTTCTGGTCACGTGCTTTGTCCGCAGTTATCGATGTGATGAACGGGCTGATGCTTTTTCTACTGTCAGCCGGAGGACAGCCTAGGAGGTTTCTGTATTATCGCGAAGGCTTCCTTTGAACAAGTCTAGAACGGGTTAAGCACGCGTTCAGACCGCGGTCCACTGCTGCCGCGTGAATATAAACCGAACCGTAGTGCCCGTTCTTTTCGTACCCTGTTTGTGGTCACGTGCTTTGTCCGCAGTTATCGATTTGGTGAACGGCCTGATGCTCTTTCTACTGTCAGCCGAAGCACAGCCCAGGAGGTTTCTTTATTATCGCTCAAGGCTTCCTGTGAACAAGTCTAGAGCGGGTTAAGCACGCGTTCAGACCACGGTCCACTGCTGCCGCGTGATTATCAGCCGAACCATAGTGCCCGTTCTTTTCGTACCCTGTTTGTGGTCACGTGTTTTGTCCGCAGTTATCGATGCGATGAACGGGCCGATGCTTTTTCTACTGTCAGCCGGAGGACAGCCCAGGAGGTTTCTGTATTATCACTCAAGGCTTCCTGTGAACAAGTCTAGAGCGGATTAAGCACGCGTTCAGACCACGGTCCACTGCTGCCGCGTGATTATCAGCCGAACCGTAGTGCTCGTTCTTTTCGTACCCTGTTTGTGGTCACGTGTTTTGTCCGCAGTTATCGATGCGATGAACGGGCCGATGCTTTTTCTACTGTCTGCCGGAGGACAGCCCAGGAGGTTTCTGTATTATCACTCAAGGCTTCCTGTGAACAAGTCTATTGCGGGTTAAGTACGCGTTCAGACCACGGTCCACTGCTGCCGCGTGAATATCAGCAGAACCGTAGTGCCCGTTCTTTTCGTACCCTGTTACTGGTCACGTGCTTTGTCCGCAGTTATCGATGCGATGAACGGGCCGATGCTTTTTCTACTGTCTGCCGGAGGACAGCCCAGGAGGTTTCTGTATTATCACTCAAGGCTTCCTGTGAACAAGTCTATTGCGGGTTAAGTACGCGTTCAGACCACGGTCCACTGCTGCCGCGTGAATATCAGCAGAACCGTAGTGCCCATTCCTTTCGTACCGTGTCTGGTCACGTGCTTTGTCCGCAGTTATCGATGCGATGAACAGGCCGATGCTTTTTCTACTCTCAGCCGGAGGACAGACCAGAAGGTTTCTGTATTATCGCTCAAGGCTTCCTGTGAACAAGACTATAGCGGGTTAAGCACGCGTTCAGACCACGGTCCACTGCTGCCACGTGAATATCAGCAGAACCGTAGTGCCCGTTCTTTTCGTACCTTGTTTCTGATCACGTGCTTTGTCCGCAGTTATCGATGCGATGAACGGGCCGATCCTTTTTCTACTGTCAGCCGGAGGACAGCCCAGGAGGTTTCTGTATTATCGCGAATGCTTCCTGTGAAGAAGTCTAGAGCGGGTTAAGCACGCGTTCAGACCACGGTCCACTGCTGCCGCGTGATTATCAGCCGAACCGTAGTGCCCGTTCTTTTCGTACCCTGTTTGTGGTCACGTGCTTTGTCAGCAGTTATCGATGTGATGAACGGGATGATGCTTTTTCTATTGTCAGCCGGAGGACAGCCCAGGAGGTTTCTTTATTATCGCTCAAGGCTTCCTGTGAACAAGTCTAGTGCGGGTTAAGCACGCGTTCAGACCACGGTCCACTGCTGCCGCGTGATTATCAGCCGAACCGTAGTGCCCGTTCTTTTCGTACCCTGTTTGTGGTCACGTGCTTTGTCCGCAGTTATCGTTGTGATGAACGGCCTGATGCTTTTTCTACTGTCTGCCGGAGGACAGCCCAGGAGGTTTCTTTATTATCGCTCAAGGCTTCCTGTGAACAAGTCTAGAACGGGTTAAGCACGCGTTCAGACCACGGTCCACTGCTGCCGCGTGATTATCAGCCGAACCGTAGTGCCCGTTCTTTTCGTACCCTGTTTGTGGTCACGTGCTTTGTCCGCAGTTATCGATGTGATGAACGGCCTGATGTTTTTTCTACTGTCAGCCGGAGGACAGCCTAGGAGGTTTCTGTATTATCGCGAAGGCTTCCTTTGAACAAGTCTAGAACGGGTTAAGCACGCGTTCAGACCGCGGTCCACTGCTGCGGCGTGAATATCAGCCGAACCGTAGTGCCCGTTCTTTTCGCACCCTGTTTGTGGTCACGTGCTTTGTCCGCAGTTATCGATGCGATGAACGGACCGATGCTTTTTCTACTGTCAGCCGGAGGACAGCCCAGGAGGTTTCTGTATTATCGCTCAAGGCTTCCTGTGAACAAGTCTAGAGCGGGTTAAGCACGCGTTCAGACCACGGTCCACTGCTGCCGCGTGAATATCAGCCGAACCATAGTGCCCGTTCTTTTCGTACCCTGTTTCTGGTCACGTGCTTTGTTCGCAGTTATCGATGTGATGAACGGCCTGATGCGTTTTCTACTGTCAGCCGGAGGACAGCCCAGGAGGTTTCTGTATTATCGCGAAGGCTTCCTGTGAACAAGTCTAGAGCGGGTTAAGCACGCGTTCAGACCACGGTCCACTGCTGCCGCGTGAATATCAGCCGAACTGTAGTGCCCGTTCTTTTCGTACCCTGTTTCTGGTCACGTGCTTTGTCCGCAGTTATCGATGTGATGAACGGGCTGATGCTTTTTCTACTGTCAGCCGGAGGACAGCCTAGGAGGTTTCTGTATTATCGCGAAGGCTTCCTTTGAACAAGTCTAGAACGGGTTAAGCACGCGTTCAGACCGCGGTCCACTGCTGCCGCGTGAATATAAACCGAACCGTAGTGCCCGTTCTTTTCGTACCCTGTTTGTGGTCACGTGCTTTGTCCGCAGTTATCGATTTGGTGAACGGCCTGATGCTCTTTCTACTGTCAGCCGAAGCACAGCCCAGGAGGTTTCTTTATTATCGCTCAAGGCTTCCTGTGAACAAGTCTAGAGCGGGTTAAGCACGCGTTCAGACCACGGTCCACTGCTGCCGCGTGATTATCAGCCGAACCATAGTGCCCGTTCTTTTCGTACCCTGTTTGTGGTCACGTGTTTTGTCCGCAGTTATCGATGCGATGAACGGGCCGATGCTTTTTCTACTGTCAGCCGGAGGACAGCCCAGGAGGTTTCTGTATTATCACTCAAGGCTTCCTGTGAACAAGTCTAGAGCGGATTAAGCACGCGTTCAGACCACGGTCCACTGCTGCCGCGTGATTATCAGCCGAACCGTAGTGCTCGTTCTTTTCGTACCCTGTTTGTGGTCACGTGTTTTGTCCGCAGTTATCGATGCGATGAACGGGCCGATGCTTTTTCTACTGTCAGCCGGAGGACAGCCCAGGAGGTTTCTGTATTATCACTCAAGGCTTCCTGTGAACAAGTCTATTGCGGGTTAAGTACGCGTTCAGACCACGGTCCACTGCTGCCGCGTGATTATCAGCCGAACCATAGTGCCCGTTCTTTTCGTACCCTGTTTGTGGTCACGTGCTTTGTCCGCAGTTATCGATGTGATGAACGGGCTGATGCTTTTTCTACTGTCAGCCGGAGGACAGCCCAGGAGGTTTCTGTATTATCGCTCAAGGCTTCCTGTGAACAAGTCTAGAACGGGTTAAGCACGCGTTCAGACCGCGGTCCACTGCTGCCGCGTGAATATAAACCGAACCGTAGTGCCCGTTCTTTTCGTACCCTGTTTGTGGTCACGTGCTTTGTCCGCAGTTATCGATTTGGTGAACGGCCTGATGCTCTTTCTACTGTCAGCCGAAGCACAGCCCAGGAGGTTTCTTTATTATCGCTCAAGGCTTCCTGTGAACAAGTCTAGAACGGGTTAAGCACGCGTTCAGACCGCGGTCCACTGCTGCCGCGTGAATATAAACCGAACCGTAGTGCCCGTTCTTTTCGTACCCTGTTTGTGGTCACGTGCTTTGTCCGCAGTTATCGATTTGGTGAACGGCCTGATGCTCTTTCTACTGTCAGCCGAAGCACAGCCCAGGAGGTTTCTTTATTATCGCTCAAGGCTTCCTGTGAACAAGTCTAGAGCGGGTTAAGCACGCGTTCAGACCACGGTCCACTGCTGCCGCGTGATTATCAGCCGAACCATAGTGCCCGTTCTTTTCGTACCCTGTTTGTGGTCACGTGTTTTGTCCGCAGTTATCGATGCGATGAACGGGCCGATGCTTTTTCTACTGTCAGCCGGAGGACAGCCCAGGAGGTTTCTGTATTATCACTCAAGGCTTCCTGTGAACAAGTCTAGAGCGGATTAAGCACGCGTTCAGACCACGGTCCACTGCTGCCGCGTGATTATCAGCCGAACCGTAGTGCTCGTTCTTTTCGTACCCTGTTTGTGGTCACGTGTTTTGTCCGCAGTTATCGATGCGATGAACGGGCCGATGCTTTTTCTACTGTCTGCCGGAGGACAGCCCAGGAGGTTTCTGTATTATCACTCAAGGCTTCCTGTGAACAAGTCTATTGCGGGTTAAGTACGCGTTCAGACCACGGTCCACTGCTGCCGCGTGATTATCAGCCGAACCATAGTGCCCGTTCTTTTCGTACCCTGTTTGTGGTCACGTGCTTTGTCCGCAGTTATCGATGCGATGAACGGGCCGATGCTTTTTCTACTGTCTGCCGGAGGACAGCCCAGGAGGTTTCTGTATTATCACTCAAGGCTTCCTGTGAACAAGTCTAGAGCGGGTTAAGCACGCGTTCAGACCACGGTCCACTGCTGCCGCGTGATTATCAGCCGAACCATAGTGCCCGTTCTTTTCGTACCCTGTTTGTGGTCACGTGCTTTGTCCGCAGTTATCGATGTGATGAACGGGCTGATGCTTTTTCTACTGTCAGCCGGAGGACAGCCCAGGAGGTTTCTGTATTATCGCTCAAGGCTTCCTGTGAACAAGTCTAGAACGGGTTAAGCACGCGTTCAGACCGCGGTCCACTGCTGCCGCGTGAATATAAACCGAACCGTAGTGCCCGTTCTTTTCGTACCCTGTTTGTGGTCACGTGCTTTGTCCGCAGTTATCGATTTGGTGAACGGCCTGATGCTCTTTCTACTGTCAGCCGAAGCACAGCCCAGGAGGTTTCTTTATTATCGCTCAAGGCTTCCTGTGAACAAGTCTAGAGCGGGTTAAGCACGCGTTCAGACCACGGTCCACTGCTGCCGCGTGATTATCAGCCGAACCATAGTGCCCGTTCTTTTCGTACCCTGTTTGTGGTCACGTGTTTTGTCCGCAGTTATCGATGCGATGAACGGGCCGATGCTTTTTCTACTGTCAGCCGGAGGACAGCCCAGGAGGTTTCTGTATTATCACTCAAGGCTTCCTGTGAACAAGTCTAGAGCGGATTAAGCACGCGTTCAGACCACGGTCCACTGCTGCCGCGTGATTATCAGCCGAACCGTAGTGCTCGTTCTTTTCGTACCCTGTTTGTGGTCACGTGTTTTGTCCGCAGTTATCGATGCGATGAACGGGCCGATGCTTTTTCTACTGTCTGCCGGAGGACAGCCCAGGAGGTTTCTGTATTATCACTCAAGGCTTCCTGTGAACAAGTCTATTGCGGGTTAAGTACGCGTTCAGACCACGGTCCACTGCTGCCGCGTGAATATCAGCAGAACCGTAGTGCCCATTCCTTTCGTACCGTGTCTGGTCACGTGCTTTGTCCGCAGTTATCGATGCGATGAACAGGCCGATGCTTTTTATACTCTCAGCCGGAGGACAGACCAGAAGGTTTCTGTATTATCGCTCAAGGCTTCCTGTGAACAAGTCTAGAGCGGGTTAAGCACGCGTTCAGACCACGGTCCACTGCTGCCGCGTGAATATCAGCCGAACCGTAGTGCCCGTTCTTTTCGTACCCTGTTTGTGGTCACGTGCTTTGTCAGCAGTTATCGATGTGATGAACGGGCTGATGCTTTTTCTATTGTCAGCCGGAGGACAGCCCAGGAGGTTTCTGTATTATCGCTCAAGGCTTCCTGTGAACAAGTCTAGAGCGGGTTAAGCACGCGTTCAGACCACGGTCCACTGCTGCCGCGTGAATATCAGCCGAACCTTAGTACCCGTTCTTTTCGTACCCTGTTTCTGGTCACGTGCATTGTTCGCAGTTATCGATGTGATGAACGGGCTGATGCTTTTTCTACTGTCAGCCGGAGGACAGCCTAGGAGGTTTCTGTATTATCGCGAAGGCTTCCTTTGAACAAGTCTAGAACGGGTTAAGCACGCGTTCAGACCGCGGTCCACTGCTGCGGCGTGAATATCAGCCGAACCGTAGTGCCCGTTCTTTTCGCACCCTGTTTGTGGTCACGTGCTTTGTCCGCAGTTATCGATGCGATGAACGGACCGATGCTTTTTCTACTGTCAGCCGGAGGACAGCCCAGGAGGTTTCTGTATTATCGCTCAAGGCTTCCTGTGAACAAGTCTAGAGCGGGTTAAGCACGCGTTCAGACCACGGTCCACTGCTGCCGCGTGAATATCAGCCGAACCATAGTGCCCGTTCTTTTCGTACCCTGTTTCTGGTCACGTGCTTTGTTCGCAGTTATCGATGTGATGAACGGCCTGATGCGTTTTCTACTGTCAGCCGGAGGACAGCCCAGGAGGTTTCTGTATTATCGCGAAGGCTTCCTGTGAACAAGTCTAGAGCGGGTTAAGCACGCGTTCAGACCACGGTCCACTGCTGCCGCGTGAATATCAGCCGAACTGTAGTGCCCGTTCTTTTCGTACCCTGTTTCTGGTCACGTGCTTTGTCCGCAGTTATCGATGTGATGAACGGGCTGATGCTTTTTCTACTGTCAGCCGGAGGACAGCCTAGGAGGTTTCTGTATTATCGCGAAGGCTTCCTTTGAACAAGTCTAGAACGGGTTAAGCACGCGTTCAGACCGCGGTCCACTGCTGCCGCGTGAATATAAACCGAACCGTAGTGCCCGTTCTTTTCGTACCCTGTTTGTGGTCACGTGCTTTGTCCGCAGTTATCGATTTGGTGAACGGCCTGATGCTCTTTCTACTGTCAGCCGAAGCACAGCCCAGGAGGTTTCTTTATTATCGCTCAAGGCTTCCTGTGAACAAGTCTAGAGCGGGTTAAGCACGCGTTCAGACCACGGTCCACTGCTGCCGCGTGATTATCAGCCGAACCATAGTGCCCGTTCTTTTCGTACCCTGTTTGTGGTCACGTGTTTTGTCCGCAGTTATCGATGCGATGAACGGGCCGATGCTTTTTCTACTGTCAGCCGGAGGACAGCCCAGGAGGTTTCTGTATTATCACTCAAGGCTTCCTGTGAACAAGTCTATTGCGGGTTAAGTACGCGTTCAGACCACGGTCCACTGCTGCCGCGTGAATATCAGCAGAACCGTAGTGCCCGTTCTTTTCGTACCCTGTTACTGGTCACGTGCTTTGTCCGCAGTTATCGATGCGATGAACGGGCCGATGCTTTTTCTACTGTCTGCCGGAGGACAGCCCAGGAGGTTTCTGTATTATCACTCAAGGCTTCCTGTGAACAAGTCTATTGCGGGTTAAGTACGCGTTCAGACCACGGTCCACTGCTGCCGCGTGAATATCAGCAGAACCGTAGTGCCCATTCCTTTCGTACCGTGTCTGGTCACGTGCTTTGTCCGCAGTTATCGATGCGATGAACAGGCCGATGCTTTTTCTACTCTCAGCCGGAGGACAGACCAGAAGGTTTCTGTATTATCGCTCAAGGCTTCCTGTGAACAAGTCTAGAGCGGGTTAAGCACGCGTTCAGACCACGGTCCACTGCTGCCGCGTGAATATCAGCCGAACCGTAGTGCCCGTTCTTTTCGTACCCTGTTTGTGGTCACGTGCTTTGTCAGCAGTTATCGATGTGATGAACGGGCTGATGTTTTTTCTACTGTCAGCCGGAGGACAGCCTAGGAGGTTTCTGTATTATCGCGAAGGCTTCCTTTGAACAAGTCTAGAACGGGTTAAGCACGCGTTCAGGCCGCGGTCCACTGCTGCGGCGTGAATATCAGCCGAACCGTAGTGCCCGTTCTTTTCGCACCCTGTTTGTGGTCACGTGCTTTGTCCGCAGTTATCGATGCGATGAACGGACCGATGCTTTTTCTACTGTCAGCCGGAGGACAGCCCAGGAGGTTTCTGTATTATCGCTCAAGGCTTCCTGTGAACAAGTCTAGAGCGGGTTAAGCACGCGTTCAGACCACGGTCCACTGCTGCCGCGTGAATATCAGCCGAACCATAGTGCCCGTTCTTTTCGTACCCTGTTTCTGGTCACGTGCTTTGTTCGCAGTTATCGATGTGATGAACGGCCTGATGCGTTTTCTACTGTCAGCCGGAGGACAGCCCAGGAGGTTTCTGTATTATCGCGAAGGCTTCCTGTGAACAAGTCTAGTGCGGGTTAAGCACGCGTTCAGACCACGGTCCACTGCTGCCGCGTGATTATCAGCCGAACCTTAGTACCCGTTCTTTTCGTACCCTGTTTCTGGTCACGTGCATTGTTCGCAGTTATCGATGTGATGAACGGCCTGATGCTTTTTCTACTGTCAGCCGGAGGACAGCCCAGGAGGTTTCTTTATTATCGCTCAAGGCTTCCTGTGAACAAGTCTAGTGCGGGTTAAGCACGCGTTCAGACCACGGTCCACTGCTGCCGCGTGATTATCAGCCGAACCGTAGTGCCCGTTCTTTTCGTACCCTGTTTCTGGTCACGTGCTTTGTCCGCAGTTATCGATTTGGTGAACGGCCTGATGCTCTTTCTACTGTCAGCCGAAGCACAGCCCAGGAGGTTTCTTTATTATCGCTCAAGGCTTCCTGTGAACAAGTCTAGAGCGGGTTAAGCACGCGTTCAGACCACGGTCCACTGCTGCCGCGTGATTATCAGCCGAACCATAGTGCCCGTTCTTTTCGTACCCTGTTTGTGGTCACGTGTTTTGTCCGCAGTTATCGATGCGATGAACGGGCCGATGCTTTTTCTACTGTCAGCCGGAGGACAGCCCAGGAGGTTTCTGTATTATCACTCAAGGCTTCCTGTGAACAAGTCTAGAGCGGATTAAGCACGCGTTCAGACCACGGTCCACTGCTGCCGCGTGATTATCAGCCGAACCGTAGTGCTCGTTCTTTTCGTACCCTGTTTGTGGTCACGTGTTTTGTCCGCAGTTATCGATGCGATGAACGGGCCGATGCTTTTTCTACTGTCTGCCGGAGGACAGCCCAGGAGGTTTCTGTATTATCACTCAAGGCTTCCTGTGAACAAGTCTATTGCGGGTTAAGTACGCGTTCAGACCACGGTCCACTGCTGCCGCGTGAATATCAGCAGAACCGTAGTGCCCGTTCTTTTCGTACCCTGTTACTGGTCACGTGCTTTGTCCGCAGTTATCGATGCGATGAACGGGCCGATGCTTTTTCTACTGTCTGCCGGAGGACAGCCCAGGAGGTTTCTGTATTATCACTCAAGGCTTCCTGTGAACAAGTCTATTGCGGGTTAAGTACGCGTTCAGACCACGGTCCACTGCTGCCGTGTGAATATCAGCAGAACCGTAGTGCCCATTCCTTTCGTACCGTGTCTGGTCACGTGCTTTGTCCGCAGTTATCGATGCGATGAACAGGCCGATGCTTTTTCTACTCTCAGCCGGAGGACAGACCAGAAGGTTTCTGTATTATCGCTCAAGGCTTCCTGTGAACAAGACTATAGCGGGTTAAGCACGCGTTCAGACCACGGTCCACTGCTGCCACGTGAATATCAGCAGAACCGTAGTGCCCGTTCTTTTCGTACCTTGTTTCTGATCACGTGCTTTGTCCGCAGTTATCGATGCGATGAACGGGCCGATCCTTTTTCTACTGTCAGCCGGAGGACAGCCCAGGAGGTTTCTGTATTATCGCGAATGCTTCCTGTGAAGAAGTCTAGAGCGGGTTAAGCACGCGTTCAGACCACGGTCCACTGCTGCCGCGTGAATATCAGCCGAACCGTAGTGCCCGTTCTTTTCGTACCCTGTTTGTGGTCACGTGCTTTGTCAGCAGTTATCGATGTGATGAACGGGATGATGCTTTTTCTATTGTCAGCCGGAGGACAGCCCAGGAGGTTTCTGTATTATCGCTCAAGGCTTCCTGTGAACAAGTCTAGAGCGGGTTAAGCACGCGTTCAGACCACGGTCCACTGCTGCCGCGTGAATATCAGCCGAACCTTAGTACCCGTTCTTTTCGTACCCTGTTTCTGGTCACGTGCATTGTTCGCAGTTATCGATGTGATGAACGGCCTGATGCTTTTTCTACTGTCAGCCGGAGGACAGCCCAGGAGGTTTCTTTATTATCGCTCAAGGCTTCCTGTGAACAAGTCTAGTGCGGGTTAAGCACGCGTTCAGACCACGGTCCACTGCTGCCGCGTGATTATCAGCCGAACCGTAGTGCCCGTTCTTTTCGTACCCTGTTTGTGGTCACGTGCTTTGTCCGCAGTTATCGTTGTGATGAACGGCCTGATGCTTTTTCTACTGTCTGCCGGAGGACAGCCCAGGAGGTTTCTTTATTATCGCTCAAGGCTTCCTGTGAACAAGTCTAGTGCGGGTTAAGCATGCGTTCAGACCACGGTCCACTGCTGCCGCGTGATTATCAGCCGAACCGTAGTGCCCGTTCTTTTCGTACCCTGTTTGTGGTCACGTGTTTTGTCCGCAGTTATCGATGCGATGAACGGGCCGATGCTTTTTCTACTGTCAGCCGGAGGACAGCCCAGGAGGTTTCTGTATTATCACTCAAGGCTTCCTGTGAACAAGTCTAGAGCGGATTAAGCACGCGTTCAGACCACGGTCCACTGCTGCCGCGTGATTATCAGCCGAACCATACTGCTCGTTCTTTTCGTACCCTGTTTGTGGTCACGTGTTTTGTCCGCAGTTATCGATGCGATGAACGGGCCGATGCTTTTTCTACTGTCTGCCGGAGGACAGCCCAGGAGGTTTCTGTATTATCACTCAAGGCTTCCTGTGAACAAGTCTATTGCGGGTTAAGTACGCGTTCAGACCACGGTCCACTGCTGCCGCGTGAATATCAGCAGAACCGTAGTGCCCGTTCTTTTCGTACCCTGTTTCTGGTCACGTGCTTTGTCCGCAGTTATCGATGCGATGAAAGGGCCGATGCTTTTTCTACTGTCAGCTGTAGGAAAGCCCAGGAGGTTTCTGTATTATCGCTCAAGGCTTCCTGTGAACAAGACTATAGCGGGTTAAGCACGCGTTCAGACCACGGTCCACTGCTGCCACGTGAATATCAGCAGAACCGTAGTGCCCGTTCTTTTCGTACCTTGTTTCTGATCACGTGCTTTGTCCGCAGTTATCGATGCGATGAACGGGCCGATCCTTTTTCTACTGTCAGCCGGAGGACAGCCCAGGAGGTTTCTGTATTATCGCGAATGCTTCCTGTGAAGAAGTCTAGAGCGGGTTAAGCACGCGTTCAGACCACGGTCCACTGCTGCCGCGTGAATATCAGCCGAACCGTAGTGCCCGTTCTTTTCGTACCCTGTTTGTGGTCACGTGCTTTGTCAGCAGTTATCGATGTGATGAACGGGCTGATGCTTTTTCTATTGTCAGCCGGAGGACAGCCCAGGAGGTTTCTGTATTAACGCTCAAGGCTTCCTGTGAACAAGTCTAGAGCGGATTAAGCACGCGTTCAGACCACGGTCCACTGCTGCCGCGTGATTATCAGCCGAACCGTAGTGCTCGTTCTTTTCGTACCCTGTTTGTGGTCACGTGTTTTGTCCGCAGTTATCGATGCGATGAACGGGCCGATGCTTTTTCTACTGTCTGCCGGAGGACAGCCCAGGAGGTTTCTGTATTATCACTCAAGGCTTCCTGTGAACAAGTCTATTGCGGGTTAAGTACGCGTTCAGACCACGGTCCACTGCTGCCGCGTGAATATCAGCAGAACCGTAGTGCCCGTTCTTTTCGTACCCTGTTTCTGGTCACGTGCTTTGTCCGCAGTTATCGATGCGATGAACGGGCCGATGCTTTTTCTACTGTCAGCTGTAGGAAAGCCCAGGAGGTTTCTGTATTATCGCTCAAGGCTTCCTGTGAACAAGTCTAAAGCGGGTTAAGCACGCGTTCAGACCACGGTCCACTGCTGCCGCGTGAATATCAGCAGAACCGTAGTGCCCATTCCTTTCGTACCGTTTCTGGTCACGTGCTTTGTCCGCAGTTATCGATGCGATGAACAGGCCGATGCTTTTTCTACTCTCAGCCGGAGGACAGACCAGGAGGTTTCTGTATTATCGCTCAAGGCTTCCTGTGAACAAGACTATAGCGGGTTAAGCACGCGTTCAGACCACGGTCCACTGCTGCCACGTGAATATCAGCAGAACCGTAGTGCCCGTTCTTTTCGTACCTTGTTTCTGATCACGTGCTTTGTCCGCAGTTATCGATGCGATGAACGGGCCGATCCTGTATTATCGCGAATTTTTCCTGTGAAGAAGTCTAGAGCGGGTTAAGCACGCGTTCAGACCACGGTCCACTGCTGCCGCGTGAATATCAGCCGAACCGTAGTGCCCGTTCTTTTCGTACCCTGTTTGTGGTCACGTGCTTTGTCAGCAGTTATCGATGTGATGAACGGGCTGATGCTTTTTCTATTGTCAGCCGGAGGACAGCCCAGGAGGTTTCTGTATTAACGCTCAAGGCTTCCTGTGAACAAGTCTAGAGCGGATTAAGCACGCGTTCAGACCACGGTCCACTGCTGCCGCGTGATTATCAGCCGAACCGTAGTGCTCGTTCTTTTCGTACCCTGTTTGTGGTCACGTGTTTTGTCCGCAGTTATCGATGCGACGAACGGGCCGATGCTTTTTCTACTGTCTGCCGGAGGACAGCCCAGGAGGTTTCTGTATTATCACTCAAGGCTTCCTGTGAACAAGTCTATTGCGGGTTAAGTACGCGTTCAGACCACGGTCCACTGCTGCCGCGTGAATATCAGCAGAACCGTAGTGCCCGTTCTTTTCGTACCCTGTTTCTGGTCACGTGCTTTGTCCGCAGTTATCGATGCGATGAACGGGCCGATGCTTTTTCTACTGTCAGCTGTAGGAAAGCCCAGGAGGTTTCTGTATTATCGCTCAAGGCTTCCTGTGAACAAGTCTAGAGCGGGTTAAGCACGCGTTCAGACCACGGTCCACTGCTGCCGCGTGAATATCAGCAGAACCGTAGTGCCCATTCCTTTCGTACCGTTTCTGGTCACGTGCTTTGTCCGCAGTTATCGATGCGATGAACAGGCCGATGCTTTTTCTACTCTCAGCCGGAGGACAGAACAGAAGGTTTCTGTATTATCGCTCAAGGCTTCCTGTGAACAAGACTATAGCGGGTTAAGCACGCGTTCAGACCACGGTCCACTGCTGCCACGTGAATATCAGCAGAACCGTAGTGCCCGTTCTTTTCGTACCCTGTTTGTGGTCACGTGTTTTGTCCGCAGTTATCGATGCGATGAACGGGCCGATGCTTTTTCTACTGTCAGCCGGAGGACAGACAGCCCAGGAGGTTTCTGTATTATCGCGAAGGCTTCCTGTGAACAAGTCTAGAGCGGGTTAAGCACGCGTTCAGACCACGGTCCACTGCTGCCGCGTGAATATCAGCCGAACTGTAGTGCCCGTTCTTTTCGTACCCTGTTTCTGGTCACGTGCTTTGTCCGCAGTTATCGATGTGATGAACGGGCTGATGCTTTTTCTACTGTCAGCCGGAGGACAGCCTAGGAGGTTTCTGTATTATCGCGAAGGCTTCCTTTGAACAAGTCTAGAACGGGTTAAGCACGCGTTCAGACCGCGGTCCACTGCTGCCGCGTGAATATAAACCGAACCGTAGTGCCCGTTCTTTTCGTACCCTGTTTGTGGTCACGTGCTTTGTCCGCAGTTATCGATTTGGTGAACGGCCTGATGCTCTTTCTACTGTCAGCCGAAGCACAGCCCAGGAGGTTTCTTTATTATCGCTCAAGGCTTCCTGTGAACAAGTCTAGAGCGGGTTAAGCACGCGTTCAGACCACGGTCCACTGCTGCCGCGTGATTATCAGCCGAACCATAGTGCCCGTTCTTTTCGTACCCTGTTTGTGGTCACGTGTTTTGTCCGCAGTTATCGATGCGATGAACGGGCCGATGCTTTTTCTACTGTCAGCCGGAGGACAGCCCAGGAGGTTTCTGTATTATCACTCAAGGCTTCCTGTGAACAAGTCTAGAGCGGATTAAGCACGCGTTCAGACCACGGTCCACTGCTGCCGCGTGATTATCAGCCGAACCGTAGTGCTCGTTCTTTTCGTACCCTGTTTGTGGTCACGTGTTTTGTCCGCAGTTATCGATGCGACGAACGGGCCGATGCTTTTTCTACTGTCTGCCGGAGGACAGCCCAGGAGGTTTCTGTATTATCACTCAAGGCTTCCTGTGAACAAGTCTATTGCGGGTTAAGTACGCGTTCAGACCACGGTCCACTGCTGCCGCGTGAATATCAGCAGAACCGTAGTGCCCGTTCTTTTCGTACCCTGTTTCTGGTCACGTGCTTTGTCCGCAGTTATCGATGCGATGAACGGGCCGATGCTTTTTCTACTGTCAGCTGTAGGAAAGCCCAGGAGGTTTCTGTATTATCGCTCAAGGCTTCCTGTGAACAAGTCTAGAGCGGGTTAAGCACGCGTTCAGACCACGGTCCACTGCTGCCGCGTGAATATCAGCAGAACCGTAGTGCCCATTCCTTTCGTACCGTTTCTGGTCACGTGCTTTGTCCGCAGTTATCGATGCGATGAACAGGCCGATGCTTTTTCTACTCTCAGCCGGAGGACAGAACAGAAGGTTTCTGTATTATCGCTCAAGGCTTCCTGTGAACAAGACTATAGCGGGTTAAGCACGCGTTCAGACCACGGTTCACTGCTGCCACGTGAATATCAGCAGAACCGTAGTGCCCGTTCTTTTCGTACCCTGTTTGTGGTCACGTGTTTTGTCCGCAGTTATCGATGCGATGAACGGGCCGATGCTTTTTCTACTGTCAGCCGGAGGACAGACAGCCCAGGAGGTTTCTGTATTATCGCGAAGGCTTCCTGTGAACAAGTCTAGAGCGGGTTAAGCACGCGTTCAGACCACGGTCCACTGCTGCCGCGTGAATATCAGCCGAACTGTAGTGCCCGTTCTTTTCGTACCCTGTTTCTGGTCACGTGCTTTGTCCGCAGTTATCGATGTGATGAACGGGCTGATGCTTTTTCTACTGTCAGCCGGAGGACAGCCTAGGAGGTTTCTGTATTATCGCGAAGGCTTCCTTTGAACAAGTCTAGAACGGGTTAAGCACGCGTTCAGACCGCGGTCCACTGCTGCCGCGTGAATATAAACCGAACCGTAGTGCCCGTTCTTTTCGTACCCTGTTTGTGGTCACGTGCTTTGTCCGCAGTTATCGATTTGGTGAACGGCCTGATGCTCTTTCTACTGTCAGCCGAAGCACAGCCCAGGAGGTTTCTTTATTATCGCTCAAGGCTTCCTGTGAACAAGTCTAGAGCGGGTTAAGCACGCGTTCAGACCACGGTCCACTGCTGCCGCGTGATTATCAGCCGAACCATAGTGCCCGTTCTTTTCGTACCCTGTTTGTGGTCACGTGTTTTGTCCGCAGTTATCGATGCGATGAACGGGCCGATGCTTTTTCTACTGTCAGCCGGAGGACAGCCCAGGAGGTTTCTGTATTATCACTCAAGGCTTCCTGTGAACAAGTCTAGAGCGGATTAAGCACGCGTTCAGACCACGGTCCACTGCTGCCGCGTGATTATCAGCCGAACCGTAGTGCTCGTTCTTTTCGTACCCTGTTTGTGGTCACGTGTTTTGTCCGCAGTTATCGATGCGATGAACGGGCCGATGCTTTTTCTACTGTCTGCCGGAGGACAGCCCAGGAGGTTTCTGTATTATCACTCAAGGCTTCCTGTGAACAAGTCTATTGCGGGTTAAGTACGCGTTCAGACCACGGTCCACTGCTGCCGCGTGAATATCAGCAGAACCGTAGTGCCCGTTCTTTTTGTACCCTGTTACTGGTCACGTGCTTTGTCCGCAGTTATCGATGCGATGAACGGGCCGATGCTTTTTCTACTGTCTGCCGGAGGACAGCCCAGGAGGTTTCTGTATTATCACTCAAGGCTTCCTGTGAACAAGTCTATTGCGGGTTAAGTACGCGTTCAGACCACGGTCCACTGCTGCCGCGTGAATATCAGCAGAACCGTAGTGCCCATTCCTTTCGTACCGTGTCTGGTCACGTGCTTTGTCCGCAGTTATCGATGCGATGAACAGGCCGATGCTTTTTCTACTCTCAGCCGGAGGACAGACCAGAAGGTTTCTGTATTATCGCTCAAGGCTTCCTGTGAACAAGACTATAGCGGGTTAAGCACGCGTTCAGACCACGGTCCACTGCTGCCACGTGAATATCAGCAGAACCGTAGTGCCCGTTCTTTTCGTACCTTGTTTCTGATCACGTGCTTTGTCCGCAGTTATCGATGCGATGAACGGGCCGATCCTTTTTCTACTGTCAGCCGGAGGACAGCCCAGGAGGTTTCTGTATTATCGCGAATGCTTCCTGTGAAGAAGTCTAGAGCGGGTTAAGCACGCGTTCAGACCACGGTCCACTGCTGCCGCGTGAATATCAGCCGAACCGTAGTGCCCGTTCTTTTCGTACCCTGTTTGTGGTCACGTGCTTTGTCAGCAGTTATCGATGTGATGAACGGGATGATGCTTTTTCTATTGTCAGCCGGAGGACAGCCCAGGAGGTTTCTGTATTATCGCTCAAGGCTTCCTGTGAACAAGTCTAGAGCGGGTTAAGCACGCGTTCAGACCACGGTCCACTGCTGCCGCGTGAATATCAGCCGAACCTTAGTACCCGTTCTTTTCGTACCCTGTTTCTGGTCACGTGCATTGTTCGCAGTTATCGATGTGATGAACGGCCTGATGCTTTTTCTACTGTCAGCCGGAGGACAGCCCAGGAGGTTTCTTTATTATCGCTCAAGGCTTCCTGTGAACAAGTCTAGTGCGGGTTAAGCACGCGTTCAGACCACGGTCCACTGCTGCCGCGTGATTATCAGCCGAACCGTAGTGCCCGTTCTTTTCGTACCCTGTTTGTGGTCACGTGCTTTGTCCGCAGTTATCGTTGTGATGAACGGCCTGATGCTTTTTCTACTGTGTGCCGGAGGACAGCCCAGGAGGTTTCTTTATTATCGCTCAAGGCTTCCTGTGAACAAGTCTAGTGCGGGTTAAGCATGCGTTCAGACCACGGTCCACTGCTGCCGCGTGATTATCAGCCGAACCGTAGTGCCCGTTCTTTTCGTACCCTGTTTGTGGTCACGTGTTTTGTCCGCAGTTATCGATGCGATGAACGGGCCGATGCTTTTTCTACTGTCAGCCGGAGGACAGCCCAGGAGGTTTCTGTATTATCACTCAAGGCTTCCTGTGAACAAGTCTAGAGCGGATTAAGCACGCGTTCAGACCACGGTCCACTGCTGCCGCGTGATTATCAGCCGAACCATACTGCTCGTTCTTTTCGCACCCTGTTTGTGGTCACGTGCTTTGTCCGCAGTTATCGATGCGATGAACGGACCGATGCTTTTTCTACTGTCAGCCGGAGGACAGCCCAGGAGGTTTCTGTATTATCGCTCAAGGCTTCCTGTGAACAAGTCTAGAGCGGGTTAAGCACGCGTTCAGACCACGGTCCACTGCTGCCGCGTGAATATCAGCCGAACCATAGTGCCCGTTCTTTTCGTACCCTGTTTCTGGTCACGTGCTTTGTTCGCAGTTATCGATGTGATGAACGGCCTGATGCGTTTTCTACTGTCAGCCGGAGGACAGCCCAGGAGGTTTCTGTATTATCGCGAAGGCTTCCTGTGAACAAGTCTAGAGCGGGTTAAGCACGCGTTCAGACCACGGTCCACTGCTGCCGCGTGAATATCAGCCGAACTGTAGTGCCCGTTCTTTTCGTACCCTGTTTCTGGTCACGTGCTTTGTCCGCAGTTATCGATGTGATGAACGGGCTGATGCTTTTTCTACTGTCAGCCGGAGGACAGCCTAGGAGGTTTCTGTATTATCGCGAAGGCTTCCTTTGAACAAGTCTAGAACGGGTTAAGCACGCGTTCAGACCGCGGTCCACTGCTGCCGCGTGAATATAAACCGAACCGTAGTGCCCGTTCTTTTCGTACCCTGTTTGTGGTCACGTGCTTTGTCCGCAGTTATCGATTTGGTGAACGGCCTGATGCTCTTTCTACTGTCAGCCGAAGCACAGCCCAGGAGGTTTCTTTATTATCGCTCAAGGCTTCCTGTGAACAAGTCTAGAGCGGGTTAAGCACGCGTTCAGACCACGGTCCACTGCTGCCGCGTGATTATCAGCCGAACCATAGTGCCCGTTCTTTTCGTACCCTGTTTGTGGTCACGTGTTTTGTCCGCAGTTATCGATGCGATGAACGGGCCGATGCTTTTTCTACTGTCAGCCGGAGGACAGCCCAGGAGGTTTCTGTATTATCACTCAAGGCTTCCTGTGAACAAGTCTAGAGCGGATTAAGCACGCGTTCAGACCACGGTCCACTGCTGCCGCGTGATTATCAGCCGAACCGTAGTGCTCGTTCTTTTCGTACCCTGTTTGTGGTCACGTGTTTTGTCCGCAGTTATCGATGCGATGAACGGGCCGATGCTTTTTCTACTGTCTGCCGGAGGACAGCCCAGGAGGTTTCTGTATTATCACTCAAGGCTTCCTGTGAACAAGTCTATTGCGGGTTAAGTACGCGTTCAGACCACGGTCCACTGCTGCCGCGTGAATATCAGCAGAACCGTAGTGCCCGTTCTTTTCGTACCCTGTTACTGGTCACGTGCTTTGTCCGCAGTTATCGATGCGATGAACGGGCCGATGCTTTTTCTACTGTCTGCCGGAGGACAGCCCAGGAGGTTTCTGTATTATCACTCAAGGCTTCCTGTGAACAAGTCTATTGCGGGTTAAGTACGCGTTCAGACCACGGTCCACTGCTGCCGCGTGAATATCAGCAGAACCGTAGTGCCCATTCCTTTCGTACCGTGTCTGGTCACGTGCTTTGTCCGCAGTTATCGATGCGATGAACAGGCCGATGCTTTTTCTACTCTCAGCCGGAGGACAGACCAGAAGGTTTCTGTATTATCGCTCAAGGCTTCCTGTGAACAAGACTATAGCGGGTTAAGCACGCGTTCAGACCACGGTCCACTGCTGCCACGTGAATATCAGCAGAACCGTAGTGCCCGTTCTTTTCGTACCTTGTTTCTGATCACGTGCTTTGTCCGCAGTTATCGATGCGATGAACGGGCCGATCCTTTTTCTACTGTCAGCCGGAGGACAGCCCAGGAGGTTTCTGTATTATCGCGAATGCTTCCTGTGAAGAAGTCTAGAGCGGGTTAAGCACGCGTTCAGACCACGGTCCACTGCTGCCGCGTGAATATCAGCCGAACCGTAGTGCCCGTTCTTTTCGTACCCTGTTTGTGGTCACGTGCTTTGTCAGCAGTTATCGATGTGATGAACGGGATGATGCTTTTTCTATTGTCAGCCGGAGGACAGCCCAGGAGGTTTCTGTATTATCGCTCAAGGCTTCCTGTGAACAAGTCTAGAGCGGGTTAAGCACGCGTTCAGACCACGGTCCACTGCTGCCGCGTGAATATCAGCCGAACCTTAGTACCCGTTCTTTTCGTACCCTGTTTCTGGTCACGTGCATTGTTCGCAGTTATCGATGTGATGAACGGCCTGATGCTTTTTCTACTGTCAGCCGGAGGACAGCCCAGGAGGTTTCTTTATTATCGCTCAAGGCTTCCTGTGAACAAGTCTAGTGCGGGTTAAGCACGCGTTCAGACCACGGTCCACTGCTGCCGCGTGATTATCAGCCGAACCGTAGTGCCCGTTCTTTTCGTACCCTGTTTGTGGTCACGTGCTTTGTCCGCAGTTATCGTTGTGATGAACGGCCTGATGCTTTTTCTACTGTCTGCCGGAGGACAGCCCAGGAGGTTTCTTTATTATCGCTCAAGGCTTCCTGTGAACAAGTCTAGTGCGGGTTAAGCATGCGTTCAGACCACGGTCCACTGCTGCCGCGTGATTATCAGCCGAACCGTAGTGCCCGTTCTTTTCGTACCCTGTTTGTGGTCACGTGTTTTGTCCGCAGTTATCGATGCGATGAACGGGCCGATGCTTTTTCTACTGTCAGCCGGAGGACAGCCCAGGAGGTTTCTGTATTATCACTCAAGGCTTCCTGTGAACAAGTCTAGAGCGGATTAAGCACGCGTTCAGACCACGGTCCACTGCTGCCGCGTGATTATCAGCCGAACCATACTGCTCGTTCTTTTCGTACCCTGTTTGTGGTCACGTGTTTTGTCCGCAGTTATCGATGCGATGAACGGGCCGATGCTTTTTCTACTGTCTGCCGGAGGACAGCCCAGGAGGTTTCTGTATTATCACTCAAGGCTTCCTGTGAACAAGTCTATTGCGGGTTAAGTACGCGTTCAGACCACGGTCCACTGCTGCCGCGTGAATATCAGCAGAACCGTAGTGCCCGTTCTTTTCGTACCCTGTTTCTGGTCACGTGCTTTGTCCGCAGTTATCGATGCGATGAAAGGGCCGATGCTTTTTCTACTGTCAGCTGTAGGAAAGCCCAGGAGGTTTCTGTATTATCGCTCAAGGCTTCCTGTGAACAAGACTATAGCGGGTTAAGCACGCGTTCAGACCACGGTCCACTGCTGCCACGTGAATATCAGCAGAACCGTAGTGCCCGTTCTTTTCGTACCTTGTTTCTGATCACGTGCTTTGTCCGCAGTTATCGATGCGATGAACGGGCCGATCCTTTTTCTACTGTCAGCCGGAGGACAGCCCAGGAGGTTTCTGTATTATCGCGAATGCTTCCTGTGAAGAAGTCTAGAGCGGGTTAAGCACGCGTTCAGACCACGGTCCACTGCTGCCGCGTGAATATCAGCCGAACCGTAGTGCCCGTTCTTTTCGTACCCTGTTTGTGGTCACGTGCTTTGTCAGCAGTTATCGATGTGATGAACGGGCTGATGCTTTTTCTATTGTCAGCCGGAGGACAGCCCAGGAGGTTTCTGTATTAACGCTCAAGGCTTCCTGTGAACAAGTCTAGAGCGGATTAAGCACGCGTTCAGACCACGGTCCACTGCTGCCGCGTGATTATCAGCCGAACCGTAGTGCTCGTTCTTTTCGTACCCTGTTTGTGGTCACGTGTTTTGTCCGCAGTTATCGATGCGATGAACGGGCCGATGCTTTTTCTACTGTCTGCCGGAGGACAGCCCAGGAGGTTTCTGTATTATCACTCAAGGCTTCCTGTGAACAAGTCTATTGCGGGTTAAGTACGCGTTCAGACCACGGTCCACTGCTGCCGCGTGAATATCAGCAGAACCGTAGTGCCCGTTCTTTTCGTACCCTGTTTCTGGTCACGTGCTTTGTCCGCAGTTATCGATGCGATGAACGGGCCGATGCTTTTTCTACTGTCAGCTGTAGGAAGGCCCAGGAGGTTTCTGTATTATCGCTCAAGGCTTCCTGTGAACAAGTCTAAAGCGGGTTAAGCACGCGTTCAGACCACGGTCCACTGCTGCCGCGTGAATATCAGCAGAACCGTAGTGCCCATTCCTTTCGTACCGTTTCTGGTCACGTGCTTTGTCCGCAGTTATCGATGCGATGAACAGGCCGATGCTTTTTCTACTCTCAGCCGGAGGACAGACCAGGAGGTTTCTGTATTATCGCTCAAGGCTTCCTGTGAACAAGACTATAGCGGGTTAAGCACGCGTTCAGACCACGGTCCACTGCTGCCACGTGAATATCAGCAGAACCGTAGTGCCCGTTCTTTTCGTACCTTGTTTCTGATCACGTGCTTTGTCCGCAGTTATCGATGCGATGAACGGGCCGATCCTGTATTATCGCGAATTTTTCCTGTGAAGAAGTCTAGAGCGGGTTAAGCACGCGTTCAGACCACGGTCCACTGCTGCCGCGTGAATATCAGCCGAACCGTAGTGCCCGTTCTTTTCGTACCCTGTTTGTGGTCACGTGCTTTGTCAGCAGTTATCGATGTGATGAACGGGCTGATGCTTTTTCTATTGTCAGCCGGAGGACAGCCCAGGAGGTTTCTGTATTAACGCTCAAGGCTTCCTGTGAACAAGTCTAGAGCGGATTAAGCACGCGTTCAGTCCACGGTCCACTGCTGCCGCGTGATTATCAGCCGAACCGTAGTGCTCGTTCTTTTCGTACCCTGTTTGTGGTCACGTGTTTTGTCCGCAGTTATCGATGCGACGAACGGGCCGATGCTTTTTCTACTGTCTGCCGGAGGACAGCCCAGGAGGTTTCTGTATTATCACTCAAGGCTTCCTGTGAACAAGTCTATTGCGGGTTAAGTACGCGTTCAGACCACGGTCCACTGCTGCCGCGTGAATATCAGCAGAACCGTAGTGCCCGTTCTTTTCGTACCCTGTTTCTGGTCACGTGCTTTGTCCGCAGTTATCGATGCGATGAACGGGCCGATGCTTTTTCTACTGTCAGCTGTAGGAAAGCCCAGGAGGTTTCTGTATTATCGCTCAAGGCTTCCTGTGAACAAGTCTAGAGCGGGTTAAGCACGCGTTCAGACCACGGTCCACTGCTGCCGCGTGAATATCAGCAGAACCGTAGTGCCCATTCCTTTCGTACCGTTTCTGGTCACGTGCTTTGTCCGCAGTTATCGATGCGATGAACAGGCCGATGCTTTTTCTACTCTCAGCCGGAGGACAGAACAGAAGGTTTCTGTATTATCGCTCAAGGCTTCCTGTGAACAAGACTATAGCGGGTTAAGCACGCGTTCAGACCACGGTCCACTGCTGCCACGTGAATATCAGCAGAACCGTAGTGCCCGTTCTTTTCGTACCCTGTTTGTGGTCACGTGTTTTGTCCGCAGTTATCGATGCGATGAACGGGCCGATGCTTTTTCTACTGTCAGCCGGAGGACAGACAGCCCAGGAGGTTTCTGTATTATCACTCAAGGCTTCCTGTGAACAAGTCTAGAGCGGATTAAGCACGCGTTCAGACCACGGTCCACTGCTGCCGCGTGATTATCAGCCGAACCATAGTGCTCGTTCTTTTCGTACCCTGTTTGTGGTCACGTGTTTTGTCCGCAGTTATCGATGCGATGAACGGGCCGATGCATTTTCTACTGTCTGCCGGAGGACAGCCCAGGAGGTTTCTGTATTATCACTCAAGGCTTCCTGTGAACAAGTCTATTGCGGGTTAAGTACGCGTTCAGACCACGGTCCACTGCTGCCGCGTCAATATCAGCAGAACCGTAGTGCCCGTTCTTTTTGTACCCTGTTTCTGGTCACGTGCTTTGTCCGCAGTTATCGATGCGATGAACGGGCCGATGCTTTTTCTACTGTCAGCTGTAGGAAAGCCCAGGAGGTTTCTGTATTATCACTCAAGGCTCCCTGTGAACAAGTCTAGAGCGGGTTAAGCACGCGTTCAGACCACGGTCCACTGCTGCCGCGTGAATATCAGCAGAACCGTAGTGCCCATTCCTTTCGTACCGTTTCTGGTCACGTGCTTTGTCCGCAGTTATCGATGCGATGAACAGGCCGATGCTTTTTCTACTCTCAGCCGGAGGACAGACCAGAAGGTTTCTGTATTATCGCTCAAGGCTTCCTGTGAACAAGACTATAGCGGGTTAAGCACGCGTTCAGACCACGGTCCACTGCTGTCACGTGAATATCAGCAGAACCGTAGTGCCCGTTCTTTTCGTACCTTGTTTCTGATCACGTGCATTGTCCGCAGTTATCGATGCGATGAACGGGCCGATCCTTTTTCTACTGTCAGCCGGAGGACAGCCCAGGAGGTTTCTGTATTATCGCGAATGCTTCCTGTGAAGAAGTCTAGAGCGGGTTAAGCACGCGTTCAGACCACGGTCCACTGCTGCCGCGTGAATATCAGCCGAACCGTAGTGCCCGTTCTTTTTGTACCCTGTTTGTGTTCACGTGCTTTGTCAGCAGTTATCGTTGTGATGAACGGCCTGATGCTTTTTCTACTCTCTGCCGGAGGACAGCCCAGGAGGTTTCTGTATTATCGCTCAAGTCTTCCTGTGAACAAGTATATAGCGGGTTAGGTACGCGTTCAGACCACGGTCCACTGCTGCCGCGTGAATATCAGCAGAACCGTAGCGCCCGTTCTTTTCGTACCCTGTTTCTGGTCACGTGCTTTGTCCGCAGTTACCGATGCGATGAACGGGCCGATGCGTTTTCTACTGTCAGCTGTAGGAAAGCCCAGGAGGTTTCTGTATTATCGCTCAAGGCTTCCTGTGAACAAGTCTAGAGCGGGTTAAGCACGCGTTCAGACCACGGTCCACTGCTGCCGCGTGAATATCAGCAGAACCGTAGTGTCCGTTCTTTTCGTACCTCGTTTCTGGTCACGTGCTTTTTCCGCAGTTACCGATGCGATGAACGGGCCGATGCTTTTTCTACTGTCAGCCGGAGGACAGCCCAGGAGGTTTCTGTATTATCGCTCAAGGCTTCCTGTGAACAAGTCTAGAGCGGATTAAGCACGCGTTCAGACCACGGTCCACTGCTGCCGCGTGATTATCAGCCGAACCGTAGTGCCCGTTCTTTTCGTACCCTGTTTGTGGTCACGTGTTTTGTCCGCAGTTATCGATGCGATGAACGTGCCGGTGCTTTTTCTACTGCGAGCCGGAGGACAGCCCAGGAGGTTTCTGTATTATCGCTCAACGCTTCCTGTGAACAAGTCTAGAGCGGGTTAAGCACGCGTTCAGACCACGGTCCACTGCTGCCGCGTGAATATCAGCCGAACCGTAGTGCCCGTTCTTTTCGTACCCTGTTTCTGGTCATGTGCTTTGTTCGCAGTTATTGATGTGATGAACGACCTGATGCTTTTTCTACTGTCATCCAGAGGACAGCCCAGGAGGTTTCTGCATTATTGCGAAGGCTTCCTGTGAACAAGTGTTGAGCGGGTTAAGCACGCATTCAGACCACGGTCCACTGCTGCCGCGTGAATATCAGCAGAACCGTAGCGCCCGTTCTTTCCGTACCCTGTTTCTGGTCACGTGCTTTGTCCGCAGTTATCGTTGTGATGAACGGCCTGATGCTTTTTCTACTGTCTGCCGGAGGACAGCCCAGGAGGTTTCTGTATTATCGCTCAAGTCTTCCTGTGAACAAGTCTATAGCGGGTTAAGTACGCGTTCAGACCACGGTCCACTGCTGCCACGTGAATATCAGCAGAACCGTAGGGCCCGTTCTTTTCGTACCTTGTTTCTGATCACGTGCTTTGTCCGCTGTTATCGATGCGATGAACGGGCCGATCCTTTTTCTACTGTCAGCCGGAGGACAGCCCAGGAGGTTTCTGTATTATCACTCAAGGCTTCCTGTGAACAAGTCTATTGCGGGTTAAGTACGCGTTCAGACCACGGTCCACTGCTGCCGCGTGAATATCAGCAGAACCGTAGTGCCCGTTCTTTTCGTACCCTGTTTCTGGTCACGTGCTTTGTCCGCAGTTATCGATGCGATGAACGGGCCGATGCTTTTTCTACTGTCAGCTGTAGGAAAGCCCAGGAGGTTTCTGTATTATCGCTCAAGGCTTCCTGTGAACAAGTCTAGAGCGGGTTAAGCACGCGTTCAGACCACGGTCCACTGCTGCCGCGTGAATATCAGCAGAACCGTAGTGCCCATTCCTTTCGTACCGTTTCTGGTCACGTGCTTTGTCCGCAGTTATCGATGCGATGAACAGGCCGATGCTTTTTCTACTCTCAGCCGGAGGACAGAACAGAAGGTTTCTGTATTATCGCTCAAGGCTTCCTGTGAACAAGACTATAGCGGGTTAAGCACGCGTTCAGACCACGGTCCACTGCTGCCACGTGAATATCAGCAGAACCGTAGTGCCCGTTCTTTTCGTACCCTGTTTGTGGTCACGTGTTTTGTCCGCAGTTATCGATGCGATGAACGGGCCGATGCTTTTTCTACTGTCAGCCGGAGGACAGACAGCCCAGGAGGTTTCTGTATTATCACTCAAGGCTTCCTGTGAACAAGTCTAGAGCGGATTAAGCATGCGTTCAGACCACGGTCCACTGCTGCCGCGTGATTATCAGCCGAACCATAGTGCTCGTTCTTTTCGTACCCTGTTTGTGGTCACGTGTTTTGTCCGCAGTTATCGATGCGATGAACGGGCCGATGCTTTTTCTACTGTCTGCCGGAGGACAGCCCAGGAGGTTTCTGTATTATCACTCAAGGCTTCCTGTGAACAAGTCTATTGCGGGTTAAGTACGCGTTCAGACCACGGTCCACTGCTGCCGCGTGAATATCAGCAGAACCGTAGTGCCCGTTCTTTTTGTACCCTGTTTCTGGTCACGTGCTTTGTCCGCAGTTATCGATGCGATGAACGGGCCGATGCTTTTTCTACTGTCAGCTGTAGGAAAGCCCAGGAGGTTTCTGTATTATCACTCAAGGCTTCCTGTGAACAAGTCTAGAGCGGGTTAAGCACGCGTTCAGACCACGGTCCACTGCTGCCGCGTGAATATCAGCAGAACCGTAGTGCCCATTCCTTTCGTACCGTTTCTGGTCACGTGCTTTGTCCGCAGTTATCGATGCGATGAACAGGCCGATGCTTTTTCTACTCTCAGCCGGAGGACAGACCAGAAGGTTTCTGTATTATCGCTCAAGGCTTCCTGTGAACAAGACTATAGCGGGTTAAGCACGCGTTCAGACCACGGTCCGCTGCTGCCACGTGAATATCAGCAGAACCGTAGTGCCCGTTCTTTTCGTACCTTGTTTCTGATCACGTGCATTGTCCGCAGTTATCGATGCGATAAACGGGCCGATCCTTTTTCTACTGTCAGCCGGAGGACAGCCCAGGAGGTTTCTGTATTATCGCGAATGCTTCCTGTGAAGAAGTCTAGAGCGGGTTAAGCACGCGTTCAGACCACGGTCCACTGCTGCCGCGTGAATATCAGCCGAACCGTAGTGCCCGTTCTTTTCGTACCCTGTTTGTGTTCACGTGCTTTGTCAGCAGTTATCGTTGTGATGAACGGCCTGATGCTTTTTCTACTGTCTGCCGGAGGACAGCCCAGGAGGTTTCTGTATTATCACTCAAGGCTTCCTGTGAACAAGTCTATTGCGGGTTAAGTACGCGTTCAGACCACGGTCCACTGCTGCCGCGTGAATATCAGCAGAACCGTAGTGCCCGTTCTTTTCGTACCCTGTTTCTGGTCACGTGCTTTGTCCGCAGTTATCGATGCGATGAACGGGCCGATGCTTTTTCTACTGTCAGCTGTAGGAAAGCCCAGGAGGTTTCTGTATTATCGCTCAAGGCTTCCTGTGAACAAGTCTAGAGCGGGTTAAGCACGCGTTCAGACCACGGTCCACTGCTGCCGCGTGAATATCAGCAGAACCGTAGTGCCCATTCCTTTCGTACCGTTTCTGGTCACGTGCTTTGTCCGCAGTTATCGATGCGATGAACAGGCCGATGCTTTTTCTACTCTCAGCCGGAGGACAGAACAGAAGGTTTCTGTATTATCGCTCTAGGCTTCCTGTGAACAAGACTATAGCGGGTTAAGCACGCGTTCAGACCACGGTCCACTGCTGCCACGTGAATATCAGCAGAACCGTAGTGCCCGTTCTTTTCGTACCCTGTTTGTGGTCACGTGTTTTGTCCGCAGTTATCGATGCGATGAACGGGCCGATGCTTTTTCTACTGTCAGCCGGAGGACAGACAGCCCAGGAGGTTTCTGTATTATCACTCAAGGCTTCCTGTGAACAAGTCTAGAGCGGATTAAGCACGCGTTCAGACCACGGTCCACTGCTGCCGCGTGATTATCAGCCGAACCATAGTGCTCGTTCTTTTCGTACCCTGTTTGTGGTCACGTGTTTTGTCCGCAGTTATCGATGCGATGAACGGGCCGATGCATTTTCTACTGTCTGCCGGAGGACAGCCCAGGAGGTTTCTGTATTATCACTCAAGGCTTCCTGTGAACAAGTCTATTGCGGGTTAAGTACGCGTTCAGACCACGGTCCACTGCTGCCGCGTGAATATCAGCAGAACCGTAGTGCCCGTTCTTTTTGTACCCTGTTTCTGGTCACGTGCTTTGTCCGCAGTTATCGATGCGATGAACGGGCCGATGCTTTTTCTACTGTCAGCTGTAGGAAAGCCCAGGAGGTTTCTGTATTATCACTCAAGGCTTCCTGTGAACAAGTCTAGAGCGGGTTAAGCACGCGTTCAGACCACGGTCCACTGCTGCCGCGTGAATATCAGCAGAACCGTAGTGCCCATTCCTTTCGTACCGTTTCTGGTCACGTGCTTTGTCCGCAGTTATCGATGCGATGAACAGGCCGATGCTTTTTCTACTCTCAGCCGGAGGACAGACCAGAAGGTTTCTGTATTATCGCTCAAGGCTTCCTGTGAACAAGACTATAGCGGGTTAAGCACGCGTTCAGACCACGGTCCACTGCTGCCGCGTGAATATCAGCAGAACCGTAGTGCCCGTTCTTTTCGTACCTTGTTTCTGATCACGTGCATTGTCCGCAGTTATCGATGCGATGAACGGGCCGATCCTTTTTCTACTGTCAGCCGGAGGACAGCCCAGGAGGTTTCTGTATTATCGCGAATGCTTCCTGTGAAGAAGTCTAGAGCGGGTTAAGCACGCGTTCAGACCACGGTCCACTGCTGCCGCGTGAATATCAGCCGAACCGTAGTGCCCGTTCTTTTCGTACCCTGTTTGTGTTCACGTGCTTTGTCAGCAGTTATCGTTGTGATGAACGGCCTGATGCTTTTTCTACTCTCTGCCGGAGGACAGCCCAGGAGGTTTCTGTATTATCGCTCAAGTCTTCCTGTGAACAAGTATATAGCGGGTTAGGTACGCGTTCAGACCACGGTCCAATGCTGCCGCGTGAATATCAGCAGAACCGTAGTGTTCGTTCTTTTCGTACCTCGTTTCTGGTCACGTGCTTTTTCCGCAGTTACCGATGCGATGAACGGGCCGATGCTTTTTCTACTGTCAGCCGGAGGACAGCCCAGGAGGTTTCTGTATTATCGCTCAAGGCTTCCTGTGAACAAGTCTAGAGCGGATTAAGCACGCGTTCAGACCACGGTCCACTGCTGCCGCGTGATTATCAGCCGAACCGTAGTGCCCGTTCTTTTCGTACCCTGTTTGTGGTCACGTGTTTTGTCCGCAGTTATCGATGCGATGAACGTGCCGGTGCTTTTTCTACTGCGAGCCGGAGGACAGCCCAGGAGGTTTCTGTATTATCGCTCAACGCTTCCTGTGAACAAGTCTAGAGCGGGTTAAGCACGCGTTCAGACCACGGTCCACTGCTGCCGCGTGAATATCAGCCGAACCGTAGTGCCCGTTCTTTTCGTACCCTGTTTCTGGTCATGTGCTTTGTTCGCAGTTATTGATGTGATGAACGGCCTGATGCTTTTTCTACTGTCTGCCGGAGGACAGCCCAGGAGGTTTCTGTATTATCGCTCAAGTCTTCCTGTGAACAAGTCTATAGCGGGTTAAGTACGCGTTCAGACCACGGTCCACTGCTGCCACGTGAATATCAGCAGAACCGTAGTGCCCGTTCTTTTCGTACCTTGTTTCTGATCACGTGCTTTGTCCGCAGTTATCGAAGCGATGAACGGGCCGATCCTTTTTCTACTGTCAGCCGGAGGACAGCCCAGGAGGTTTCTGTATTATCACTCAAGGCTTCCTGTGAACAAGTCTATTGCGGGTTAAGTACGCGTTCAGACCACGGTCCACTGCTGCCGCGTGAATATCAGCAGAACCGTAGTGCCCGTTCTTTTCGTACCCTGTTTCTGGTCACGTGCTTTGTCCGCAGTTATCGATGCGATGAACGGGCCGATGCTTTTTCTACTGTCAGCTGTAGGAAAGCCCAGGAGGTTTCTGTATTATCGCTCAAGGCTTCCTGTGAACAAGTCTAGAGCGGGTTAAGCACGCGTTCAGACCACGGTCCACTGCTGCCGCGTGAATATCAGCAGAACCGTAGTGCCCATTCCTTTCGTACCGTTTCTGGTCACGTGCTTTGTCCGCAGTTATCGATGCGATGAACAGGCCGATGCTTTTTCTACTCTCAGCCGGAGGACAGAACAGAAGGTTTCTGTATTATCGCTCAAGGCTTCCTGTGAACAAGACTATAGCGGGTTAAGCACGCGTTCAGACCACGGTCCACTGCTGCCACGTGAATATCAGCAGAACCGTAGTGCCCGTTCTTTTCGTACCCTGTTTGTGGTCACGTGTTTTGTCCGCAGTTATCGATGCGATGAACGGGCCGATGCGTTTTCTACTGTCAGCCGGAGGACAGACAGCCCAGGAGGTTTCTGTATTATCACTCAAGGCTTCCTGTGAACAAGTCTAGAGCGGATTAAGCACGCGTTCAGACCACGGTCCACTGCTGCCGCGTGATTATCAGCCGAACCATAGTGCTCGTTCTTTTCGTACCCTGTTTGTGGTCACGTGTTTTGTCCGCAGTTATCGATGCGATGAACGGGCCGATGCTTTTTCTACTGTCTGCCGGAGGACAGCCCAGGAGGTTTCTGTATTATCACTCAAGGCTTCCTGTGAACAAGTCTATTGCGGGTTAAGTACGCGTTCAGACCACGGTCCACTGCTGCCGCGTGAATATCAGCAGAACCGTAGTGCCCGTTCTTTTTGTACCCTGTTTCTGGTCACGTGCTTTGTCCGCAGTTATCGATGCGATGAACGGGCCGATGCTTTTTCTACTGTCAGCTGTAGGAAAGCCCAGGAGGTTTCTGTATTATCACTCAAGGCTTCCTGTGAACAAGTCTAGAGCGGGTTAAGCACGCGTTCAGACCACGGTCCACTGCTGCCGCGTGAATATCAGCAGAACCGTAGTGCCCATTCCTTTCGTACCGTTTCTGGTCACGTGCTTTGTCCGCAGTTATCGATGCGATGAACAGGCCGATGCTTTTTCTACTCTCAGCCGGAGGACAGACCAGAAGGTTTCTGTATTATCGCTCAAGGCTTCCTGTGAACAAGACTATAGCGGGTTAAGCACGCGTTCAGACCACGGTCCACTGCTGCCACGTGAATATCAGCAGAACCGTAGTGCCCGTTCTTTTCGTACCTTGTTTCTGATCACGTGCATTGTCCGCAGTTATCGATGCGATGAACGGGCCGATCCTTTTTCTACTGTCAGCCGGAGGACAGCCCAGGAGGTTTCTGTATTATCGCGAATGCTTCCTGTGAAGAAGTCTAGAGCGGATTAAGCACGCGTTCAGACCACGGTCCACTGCTGGCGCGTGAATATCAGCCGAACCGTAGTGCCCGTTCTTTTCGTACCCTGTTTGTGTTCACGTGCTTTGTCAGCAGTTATCGTTGTGATGAACGGCCTGATGCTTTTTCTACTGTCTGCCGGAGGACAGCCCAGGAGGTTTCTGTATTATCGCTCAAGTCTTCCTGTGAACAAGTATATAGCGGGTTAGGTACGCGTTCAGACCACGGTCCACTGCTGCCGCGTGAATATCAGCAGAACCGTAGCGCCCGTTCTTTTCGTACCCTGTTTCTGGTCACGTGCTTTGTCCGCAGTTACCGATGCGATGAACGGGCCGATGCGTTTTCTACTGTCAGCTGTAGGAAAGCCCAGGAGGTTTCTGTATTATCGCTCAAGGCTTCCTGTGAACAAGTCTAGAGCGGGTTAAGCACGCGTTCAGACCACGGTCCACTGCTGCCGCGTGAATATCAGCAGAACCGTGTTGTCCGTTCTTTTCGTACCTCGTTTCTGGTCACGTGCTTTTTCCGCAGTTACCGATGCGATGAACGGGCCGATGCTTTTTCTACTGTCAGCCGGAGGACAGCCCAGCAGGTTTCTGTATTATCGCTCAAGGCTTCCTGTGAACAAGTCTAGAGCGGATTAAGCACGCGTTCAGACCACGGTCCACTGCTGCCGCGTGATTATCAGCCGAACCGTAGTGCCGGTTCTTTTCGTACCCTGTTTGTGGTCACGTGTTTTGTCCGCAGTTATCGATGCGATGAACGTGCCGGTGCTTTTTCTACTGCGAGCCGGAGGACAGCCCAGGAGGTTTCTGTATTATCGCTCAACGCTTCCTGTGAACAAGTCTAGAGCGGGTTATGCACGCGTTCAGACCACGGTCCACTGCTGCCGCGTGAATATCAGCCGAACCGTAGTGCCCGTTCTTTTCGTACCCTGTTTCTGGTCATGTGCTTTCTTCGCAGTTATTGATGTGATGAACGACCTGATGCTTTTTCTACTGTCATCCAGAGGACAGCCCAGGAGGTTTCTGCATTATTGCGAAGGCTTCCTGTGAACAAGTGTTGAGCGGGTTAAGCACGCATTCAGACCACGGTCCACTGCTGCCGCGTGAATATCAGCAGAACCGTAGCGCCCGTTCTTTCCGTACCCTGTTTCTGGTCACGTGCTTTGTCCGCAGTTATCGTTGTGATGAACGGCCTGATGCTTTTTCTACTGTCTGCCGGAGGACAGCCCAGGAGGTTTCTGTATTATCGCTCAAGTCTTCCTGTGAACAAGTCTATAGCGGGTTAAGTACGCGTTCAGACCACGGTCCACTGCTGCCGCGTGATTATCAGCCGAACCGTAGTGCTCGTTCTTTTCGTACCCTGTTTGTGGTCACGTGTTTTGTCCGCAGTTATCGATGCGATGAACGGGCCGATGCTTTTTCTACTGTCTGCCGGAGGACAGCCCAGGAGGTTTCTGTATTATCACTCAAGGCTTCCTGTGAACAAGTCTATTGCGGGTTAAGTACGCGTTCAGACCACGGTCCACTGCTGCCGCGTGATTATCAGCCGAACCGTAGTGCTCGTTCTTTTCGTACCCTGTTTGTGGTCACGTGTTTTGTCCGCAGTTATCGATGCGATGAACGGGCCGATGCTTTTTCTACTGTCTGCCGGAGGACAGCCCAGGAGGTTTCTGTATGATCACTCAAGGCTTCCTGTGAACAAGTCTATTGCGGGTTAAGTGCGCGTTCAGACCACGGTCCACTGCTGCCGCGTGATTATCAGCCGAACCGTAGTGCTCGTTCTTTTCGTACCCTGTTTGTGGTCACGTGTTTTGTCCGCAGTTATCGATGCGATGAACGGGCCGATGCTTTTTCTACTGTCTGCCAGAGGACAGCCCAGGAGGTTTCTGTATTATCACTCAAGGCTTCCTGTGAACAAGTCTATTGCGGGTTAAGTACGCGTTCAGACCACGGTCCACTGCTGCCGCGTGAATATCAGCAGAACCGTAGTGCCCGTTCTTTTCGTACCCTGTTTCTGGTCACGTGCTTTGTCCGCAGTTATCGATGCGATGAACGGGCCGATGCTTTTTCTACTGTCAGCTGTAGGAAAGCCCAGGAGGTTTCTTTATTATCGCTCAAGGCTTCCTGTGAACAAGTCTAGAGCGGGTTAAGCACGCGTTCAGACCACGGTCCACTGCTGCCGCGTGAATATCAGCAGAACCGTAGTGCCCATTCCTTTCGTACCCTGTTTGTGGTCACGTGTTTTGTCCGCAGTTATCGATGCGATGAACGGGCCGATGCTTTTTCTACTGTCTGCCGGAGGACAGCCCAGGAGGTTTCTTTATTATTGCTCAAGGCTTCCTGTGAACAAGTCTAGAGCGGGTTAAGCACGCGTTCAGACCACGGTCCACTGCTGCCGCGTGAATATCAGCAGAACCGTAGTGCCCATTCCTTTCGTACCGTTTCTGGTCACGTGCTTTGTCCGCAGTTATCGATGCGATGAACAGGCCGATGCTTTTTCTACTCTCAGCCGGAGGACAGAACAGAAGGTTTCTGTATTATCGCTCAAGGCTTCCTGTGAACAAGACTATAGCGGGTTAAGCACGCGTTCAGACCACGGTCCACTGCTGCCACGTGAATATCAGCAGAACCGTAGTGCCCGTTCTTTTCGTACCTTGTTTCTGATCACGTGCTTTGTCCGCAGTTATCGATGCGATGAACGGGCCGATCCTTTTTCTACTGTCAGCCGGAGGACAGCCCAGGAGGTTTCTGTATTATCGCGAATGCTTCCTGTGAAGAAGTCTAGAGCGGGTTAAGCACGCGTTCAGACCACGGTCCACTGCTGCCGCGTGAATATCAGCCGAACCGTAGTGCCCGTTCTTTTCGTACCCTGTTTGTGGTCACGTGTTTTGTCCGCAGTTATCGATGCGATGAACGGGCCGATGCTTTTTCTACTGTCTGCCGGAGGACAGCCCAGGAGGTTTCTTTATTATCGCTCAAGGCTTCCTGTGAACAAGTCTAGAGCGGGTTAAGCACGCGTTCAGACCACGGTCCACTGCTGCCGCGTGAATATCAGCAGAACCGTAGTGCCCATTCCTTTCGTACCGTTTCTGGTCACGTGCTTTGTCCGCAGTTATCGATGCGATGAACAGGCCGATGCTTTTTCTACTCTCAGCCGGAGGACAGAACAGAAGGTTTCTGTATTATCGCTCAAGGCTTCCTGTGAACAAGACTATAGCGGGTTAAGCACGCGTTCAGACCACGGTCCACTGCTGCCACGTGAATATCAGCAGAACCGTAGTGCCCGTTCTTTTCGTACCTTGTTTCTGATCACGTGCTTTGTCAGCAGTTATCGATGTGATGAACGGGCTGATGCTTTTTCTATTGTCAGCCGGAGGACAGCCCAGGAGGTTTCTGTATTATCGCTCAAGGCTTCCTGTGAACAAGTCTAGAGCGGGTTAAGCACGCATTCAGACCACGGTCCACTGCTGCCGCGTGAATATCAGCAGAACCGTAGCGCCCGTTCTTTCCGTACCCTGTTTCTGGTCACGTGCTTTGTCCGCAGTTATCGATGCGATGAACGGGCCGATGCTTTTTCTACTGTCAGCCGGAGGACAGCCCAGGAGGTTTCTGTATTATCACTCAAGGCTTCCTGTGAACAAGTCTAGAGCGGATTAAGCACGCGTTCAGACCACGGTCCACTGCTGCCGCGTGATTATCAGCCGAACCATAGTGCTCGTTCTTTTCGTACCCTGTTTGTGGTCACGTGTTTTGTCCGCAGTTACCGATGCGATGAATGGGCCGATGCTTTTTCTACTGTCTGCCGGAGGACAGCCCAGGAGGTTTCTGTATTATCACTCAAGGCTTCCTGTGAACAAGTCTATTGCGGGTTAAGTACGCGTTCAGACCACGGTCCACTGCTGCCGCGTGAATATCAGCAGAACCGTAGTGCCCGTTCTTTTCGTACCCTGTTTCTGGTCACGTGCTTTGTCCGCAGTTATCGATGCGATGAACGGGCCGATGCTTTTTCTACTGTCAGCTGTAGGAAAGCCCAGGAGGTTTCTGTATTATCACTCAAGGCTTCCTGTGAACAAGTCTAGAGCGGGTTAAGCACGCGTTCAGACCACGGTCCACTGCTGCCGCGTGAATATCAGCAGAACCGTAGTGCCCATTCCTTTCGTACCGTTTCTGGTCACGTGCTTTGTCCGCAGTTATCGATGCGATGAACAGGCCGATGCTTTTTCTACTCTCAGCCGGAGGACAGACCAGAAGGTTTCTGTATTATCGCTCAAGGCTTCCTGTGAACAAGCCTATAGCGGGTTAAGCACGCGTTCAGACCACGGTCCACTGCTGCCACGTGAATATCAGCAGAACCGTAGTGCCCGTTCTTTTCGTACCTTGTTTCTGATCACGTGCATTGTCCGCAGTTATCGATGCGATGAACGGGCCGATCCTTTTTCTACTGTCAGCCGGAGGACAGCCCAGGAGGTTTCTGTATTATCGCGAATGCTTCCTGTGAAGAAGTCTAGAGCGGGTTAAGCACGCGTTCAGACCACGGTCCACTGCTGCCGCGTGAATATCAGCCGAACCGTAGTGCCCGTTCTTTTCGTACCCTGTTTGTGGTCACGTGCTTTGTCAGCAGTTATCGTTGTGATGAACGGCCTGATGCTTTTTCTACTGTCTGCCGGAGGACAGCCCAGGAGGTTTCTGTATTATCGCTGAAGTCTTCCTGTGAACAAGTATATAGCGGGTTAGGTACGCGTTCAGACCACGGTCCACTGCTGCCGCGTGAATATCAGCAGAACCGTAGCGCCCGTTCTTTTCGTACCCTGTTTCTGGTCACGTGCTTTGTCCGCAGTTACCGATGCGATGAACGGGCCGATGCGTTTTCTACTGTCAGCTGTAGTAAAGCCCAGGAGGTTTCTGTATTATCGCTCAAGGCTTCCTGTGAACAAGTCTAGAGCGGGTTAAGCACGCGTTCAGACCACGGTCCACTGCTGCCGCGTGAATATCAGCAGAACCGTAGTGTCCGTTCTTTTCGTACCTCGTTTCTGGTCACGTGCTTTTTCCGCAGTTACCGATGCGATGAACGGGCCGATGCTTTTTCTACTGTCATCCGGAGGACAGCCCAGGAGGTTTCTGTATTATCGCTCAAGGCTTCCTGTGAACAAGTCTAGAGCGGATTAAGCACGCGTTCAGACCACGGTCCACTGCTGCCGCGTGATTATCAGCCGAACCGTAGTGCCCGTTCTTTTCGTACCCTGTTTGTGGTCACGTGTTTTGTCCGCAGTTATCGATGCGATGAACGTGCCGGTGCTTTTTCTACTGCGAGCCGGAGGACAGCCCAGGAGGTTTCTGTATTATCGCTCAACGCTTCCTGTGAACAAGTCTAGAGCGGGTTAAGCACGCGTTCAGACCACGGTCCACTGCTGCCGCGTGAATATCAGCCGAACCGTAGTGCCCGTTCTTTTCGTACCCTGTTTCTGGTCATGTGCTTTGTTCGCAGTTATTGATGTGATGAACGACCTGATGCTTTTTCTACTGTCATCCAGAGGACAGCCCAGGAGGTTTCTGCATTATTGCGAAGGCTTCCTGTGAACAAGTGTTGAGCGGGTTAAGCACGCATTCAGACCACGGTCCACTGCTGCCGCGTGAATATCAGCAGAACCGTAGCGCCCGTTCTTTCCGTACCCTGTTTCTGGTCACGTGCTTTGTCCGCAGTTATCGTTGTGATGAACGGCCTGATGCTTTTTCTACTGTCTGCCGGAGGACAGCCCAGGAGGTTTGTGTATTATCGCTCAAGTCTTCCTGTGAACAAGTCTATAGCGGGTTAAGTACGCGTTCAGACCACGGTCCACTGCTGCCGCGTGAATATCAGCAGAACCGTAGTGCCCGTTCTTTTCGTACCCTGTTTCTGGTCACGTGCTTTGTCCGCAGTTATCAATGCGATGAACGGGCCGATGCTTTTTCTACTGTCAGATGTAGGAAAGCCCAGGAGGTTTCAGTATTATCGCTCAAGGCTTCCTGTGAACAAGTCTAGAGCGGGTTAAGCACGCGTTCAGACCACGGTCCACTGCTGCCGCGTGAATAATAATAATAATTGGTTTTTTGGAGAAAGGAAATGGCGCAGTATCTGTCTCATATAACGTTGGACACCTGAACCGCGCCGTAAGGGAAGGGATAAGAGAGGGAGTGAAAGAAGAAAGGAAGAATTAGGTGCCGTAGTGGAGGGCTCCGGAATAATTTCGACCACCTGGGGATCTTTAACGTGCACTGACATCGCACGATATCAGCAGAACCGTAGTGTCCGTTCTTTTCGTACCTCGTTTCTGGTCACGTGCTTTGTCCGCAGTTACCGATGCGATGAACGGGCCGATACTTTTTCTACTGTCAGCCGGAGGACAGCCCAGGAGGTTTCTGTATTATCGCTCAAGGCTTCCTGTGAACAAGTCTAGAGCGGATTAAGCACGCGTTCAGACCACGGTCCACTGCTGCCGCGTGATTATCAGCCGAGCCGTAGTGCCCGTTCTTTTCGTACCCTGTTTGTGGTCACGTGTTTTGTCCGCAGTTATCGATGCGGTGAACGGGCCGGTGCTTTTTCTACTGCGAGCCGGAGGACAGCCCAGGAGGTTTCTGTATTATCGCTCAAGGCTTCCTGCGAACAAGTCTAGAGCGGATTAAGCACGCGTTCAGACCACGGTCCACTGCTGCCGCGTGATTATCAGCCGAACCGTAGTGCCCGTTCTTTTCGTACCCTGATTGTGGTCACGTGCTTTGTCCGCAGTTATCGATGCGATGAACGGGCCGATGCTTTTTCTACTGTCAGCCGGAGGACAGCCCAGGAGGTTTCTGTATTATCGCTCAAGGCTTCCTGTGAACAAGTCTAGAGCGGGTTAAGCACGCGTTCAGACCACGATCCATTGCTGCCGCGTGAATATAGCAGAACCGTAGTGCCCGTTCCTTTCGTACCGTTTCTGGTCACGTGCTCTGTCCGCAGTTATCGATGCGATGAGCAGGCCGATGCTTTTTCTACTCTCAGCCGGAGGACAGTCCAGGAGGTTTCTGTATTATCGCTCAAGGCTTCCTGTGAACAAGTCTAGAGCGGGTTAAGCACGCGTTCAGACCACGGTCCATAGCTGCCGCGTGAATATCAGCAGAACCGTAGTGGCCGTTCCTTTCGTACCGTTTCTGGTCACGTGCTTTGTCCGCAGTTATCGATGTGATGAACAGGCCGATGCTTTTTCTACTCTCAGCCGGAGGACAGACCAGGAGGTTTCTGTATTATCGCTCAAGGCTTCCTGTGAACAAGACTATAGCGGGTTAAGCACGCGTTCAGACCACGGTCCACTGCTGCCACGTGAATATCAGCAGAACCGTAGTGCCCGTTCTTTTCGTACCTTGTTTCTGATCACGTGCTTTGTCCGCAGTTATCGATGCGATGAACGGGCCGATCCTTTTTCTACTGTCAGCCGGAGGACAGCCCAGGAGGTTTCTGTATTATCGCTCAAGGCTTCCTGTGAACAAGTCTAGAGCGGGTTAAGCACGCGTTCAGACCACGGTCCACTGCTGCCGCGTGAATATCAGCCGAACCGTAGTGCCCGTTCTTTTCGTACCCTATTTGTGGTCACGTGCTTTGTCAGCAGTTATCGATGTGATGAACGGGCTGATGCTTTTTCTATTGTCAGCCGGAGGACAGCCCAGGAGGTTTCTGTATTATCGCTCAAGGCTTCCTGTGAACAAGTCTAGAGCGGGTTAAGCACGCGTTCAGACCACGGTCCACTGCTGCCGCGTGAATATCAGCCGAACCTTAGTGCCCGTTCTTTTCGTACCCTGTTTCTGGTCACGTGCTTTGTTCGCAGTTATCGATGTGATGAACGGCCTGATGCTTTTTCTACTGTCAGCCGGAGGACAGCCCAGGAGGTTTCTGCATTATTGCGAAGGCTTCCTGTGAACAAGTGTTGAGCGGGTTAAGCACGCATTCAGACCATGGTCCACTGCTGCCGCGTGAATATCAGCAGAACCGTAGCGCCCGTTCTTTCCGTACCCTGTTTCTGGTCACGTGCTTTGTCCGCAGTTATCGTTGTGATGAACGGCCTGATGCTTTTTCTACTGTCTGCCGGAGGACAGCCCAGGAGGTTTCTGTATTATCGCTCAAGTCTTCCTGTGAACAAGTATATAGCGGGTTAAGTACGCGTTCAGACCACGGTCCACTGCTGCCGCGTGAATATCAGCAGAACCGTAGTGCCCGTTCTTTTCGTACCCTGTTTCTGGTCACGTGCTTTGTCCGCAGTTACCGATGCGATGAACGGGCCGATGCGTTTTCTACTGTCAGCTGTAGGAAAGCCCAGGAGGTTTCTGTATTATCGCTCAAGGCTTCCTGTGAACAAGTCTAGAGCGGGTTATGCACGCGTTCAGACCACGGTCCACTGCTGCCGCGTGAATATCAGCAGAACCGTAGTGTCCGTTCTTTTCGTACCTCGTTTCTGGTCACGTGCTTTGTCCGCAGTTACCGATGCGATGAACGGGCCGATGCTTTTTCTACTGTCAGCCGGAGGACAGCCCAGGAGGTTTCTGTATTATCGCTCAAGGCTTCCTGTGAACAAGTCTAGAGCGGATTAAGCACGCGTTCAGACCACGGTCCACTGCTGCCGCGTGATTATCAGCCGAACCGTAGTGCCCGTTCTTTTCGTACCCTGTTTGTGGTCACGTGTTTTGTCCGCAGTTATCGATGCGATGAACGGGCCGGTGCTTTTTCTACTGCGAGCCGGAGGACAGCCCAGGAGGTCTCTGTATTATCGCTCAAGGCTTCCTGTGAACAAGTCTAGAGCGGGTTAAGCACGCGTTCAGACCACGGTCCACTGCTGCCGCGTGAATATCAGCCGAACCGGAGTGCCCATCTTTTCGTACCCTGTTTCTGGTCATGTGCTTTGTTCGCAGTTATTGATGTGATGAACGGCCTGATGCTTTTTCTACTGTCATCCAGAGGACAGCCCAGGAGGTTTCTGCATTATTGCGAAGGCTTCCTGTGAACAAGTGTTGAGCGGGTTAAGCACGCATTCAGACCACGGTCCACTGCTGCCGCGTGAATATCAGCAGAACCGTAGCGCCCGTTCTTTCCGTACCCTGTTTCTGGTCACGTGCTTTGTCCGCAGTTATCGTTGTGATGAACGGCCTGATGCTTTTTCTACTGTCTGCCGGAGGACAGCCCAGGAGGTTTCTGTATTATCGCTCAAGTCTTCCTGTGAACAAGTCTATAGCGGGTTATGTACGCGTTCAGACCACGGTCCACTGCTGCCGCGTGAATATCAGCAGAACCGTAGTGCCCGTTCTTTTCGTACCCTGTTTCTGGTCACGTGCTTTGTCCGCAGTTATCGATGCGATAAACGGGCCGATGCTTTTTCTACTGTCAGCTGTAGGAAAGCCCAGGAGGTTTCTGTATTATCGCTCAAGGCTTCCTGTGAACAAGTCTAGAGCGGGTTAAGCACCCGTTCAGACCACGGTCCACTGCTGCCGCGTGAATATCAGCAGAACCGTAGTGTCCGTTCTTTTCGTACCTCGTTTCTGGTCACGTGCTTTGTCCGCAGTTACCGATGCGATGAACGGGCCGATGCTTTTTCTACTGTCAGCCGGAGGACAGCCCAGGAGGTTTCTGTATTATCGCTCAAGGCTTCCTGTGAACAAGCCTAGAGCGGATTAAGCACGCGTTCAGACCACGGTCCACTGCTGCCGCGTGATTATCAGCCGAGCCGTAGTGCCCGTTCTTTTCGTACCCTGTTTGTGGTCACGTGTTTTGTCCGCAGTTATCGATGCGGTGAACGGGCCGGTGCTTTTTCTACTGCGAGCCGGAGGACAGCCCAGGAGGTTTCTGTATTATCGCTCAAGGCTTCCTGTGAACAAGTCTAGAGCGGATTAAGCACGCGTTCAGACCACGGCCCACTGCTGCCGCGTGATTATCAGCCGAACCGTAGTGCCCGTTCTTTTCGTACCCTGATTGTGGTCACGTGCTTTGTCCGCAGTTATCGATGCGATGAACGGGCCGATGCTTTTTCTACCGTCAGCCGGAGGACAGCCCAGGAGGTTTCTATATTATCGCTCAAGGCTTCCTGTGAACAAGTCTAGAGCGGGTTAAGCACGCGTTCAGACCACGATCCATTGCTGCCGCGTGAATATCAGCAGAACTGTAGTGCCTGTTCCTTTCGTACCGTTTCTGGTCACGTGCTTTGTCCGCAGTTATCGATGCGATGAGCAGGCCGATGCTTTTTCTACTCTCAGCCGGAGGACAGTCCAGGAGGTTTCTGTATTATCGCTCAAGGCTTCCTGTGAACAAGTCTAGAGCGGGTTAAGCACGCGTTCAGACCACGGTCCATAGCTGCCGCGTGAATATCAGCAGAACCGTAGTGCCCGTTCCTTTCGTACCGTTTCTGGTCACGTGCTTTGTCCGCAGTTATCGATGTGATGAACAGGCCGATGCTTTTTCTACTCTCAGCCGGAGGACAGACCAGGAGGTTTCTGTATTATCGCTCAAGGCTTCCTGTGAACAAGACTATAGCGGGTTAAGCACGCGTTCAGACCACGGTCCACTGCTGCCACGTGAATATCAGCAGAACCGTAGTGCCCGTTCTTTTCGTACCTTGTTTCTGATCACGTGCTTTGTCCGCAGTTATCGATGCGATGAACGGGCCGATCCTTTTTCTACTGTCAGCCGGAGGACAGCCCAGGAGGTTTCTGTATTATCGCGAATGCTTCCTGTGAAGAAGTCTAGAGCGGGTTAAGCACGCGTTCAGACCACGGTCCACTGCTGCCGCGTGAATATCAGCCGAACCGTAGTGCCCGTTCTTTTCGTACCCTGTTTGTGGTCACGTGCTTTGTCAGCAGTTATCGATGTGATGAACGGGCTGATGCTTTTTCTATTGTCAGCCGGAGGACAGCCCAGGAGGTTTCTGTATTATCGCTCAAGGCTTCCTGTGAACAAGTCTAGAGCGGGTTAAGCACGCGTTCAGACCACGGTCCACTGCTGCCGCGTGAATATCAGCCGAACCTTAGTGCCCGTTCTTTTCGTACCCTGTTTCTGGTCACGTGCTTTGTTCGCAGTTATCGATGTGATGAACGGCCTGATGCTTTTTCTACTGTCAGCCGGAGGACAGCCCAGGAGGTTTCTGCATTATTGCGAAGGCTTCCTGTGAACAAGTGTTGAGCGGGTTAAGCACGCATTCAGACCACGGTCCACTGCTGCCGCGTGAATATCAGCAGAACCGTAGCGCCCGTTCTTTCCGTACCCTGTTTCTGGTCACGTGCTTTGTCCGCAGTTATCGTTGTGATGAACGGCCTGATGCTTTTTCTACTGTCTGCCGGAGGACAGCCCAGGAGGTTTCTGTATTATCGCTCAAGTCTTCCTGTGAACAAGTATATAGCGGGTTAAGTACGCGTTCAGACCACGGTCCACTGCTGCCGCGTGAATATCAGCAGAACCGTAGTGCCCGTTCTTTTCGTACCCTGTTTCTGGTCACGTGCTTTGTCCGCAGTTACCGATGCGATGAACGGGCCGATGCGTTTTCTACTGTCAGCTGTAGGAAAGCCCAGGAGGTTTCTGTATTATCGCTCAAGGCTTCCTGTGAACAAGTCTAGAGCGGGTTATGCACGCGTTCAGACCACGGTCCACTGCTGCCGCGTGAATATCAGCAGAACCGTAGTGTCCGTTCTTTTCGTACCTCGTTTCTGGTCACGTGCTTTGTCCGCAGTTACCGATGCGATGAACGGGCCGATGCTTTTTCTACTGTCAGCCGGAGGACAGCCCAGGAGGTTTCTGTATTATCGCTCAAGGCTTCCTGTGAACAAGTCTAGAGCGGATTAAGCACGCGTTCAGACCACGGTCCACTGCTGCCGCGTGATTATCAGCCGAACCGTAGTGCCCGTTCTTTTCGTACCCTGTTTGTGGTCACGTGTTTTGTCCGCAGTTATCGATGCGATGAACGGGCCGGTGCTTTTTCTACTGCGAGCCGGAAGACAGCCCAGGAGGTCTCTGTATTATCGCTCAAGGCTTCCTGTGAACAAGTCTAGAGCGGGTTAAGCACGCGTTCAGACCACGGTCCACTGCTGCCACGTGAATATCAGCCGAACCGGAGTGCCCGTTCTTTTCGTACCCTGTTTCTGGTCATGTGCTTTGTTCGCAGTTATCGATGTGATGAACGGCCTGATGCTTTTTCTACTGTCAGCCGGAGGACAGCCCAGGAGGTTTCTGCATTATTGCGAAGGCTTCCTGTGAACAAGTGTTGAGCGGGTTAAGCACGCATTCAGACCACGGTCCACTGCTGCCGCGTGAATATCAGCAGAACCGTAGCGCCCGTTCTTTCCGTACCCTGTTTCTGGTCACGTGCTTTGTCCGCAGTTATCGTTGTGATGAACGGCCTGATGCTTTTTCTACTGTCTGCCGGAGGACAGCCCAGGAGGTTTCTGTATTATCGCTCAAGTCTTCCTGTGAACAAGTCTATAGCGGGTTATGTACGCGTTCAGACCACGGTCCACTGCTGCCGCGTGAATATCAGCAGAACCGTAGTGCCCGTTCTTTTCGTACCCTGTTTCTGGTCACGTGCTTTGTCCGCAGTTATCGATGCGATGAACGGGCCGATGCTTTTTCTACTGTCAGCTGTAGGAAAGCCCAGGAGGTTTCTGTATTATCGCTCAAGGCTTCCTGTGAACAAGTCTAGAGCGGGTTAAGCACGCGTTCAGACCACGGTCCACTGCTGCCGCGTGAATATCAGCAGAACCGTAGTGTCCGTTCTTTTCGTACCTCGTTTCTGGTCACGTGCTTTGTCCGCAGTTACCGATGCGATGAACGGGCCGATGCTTTTTCTACTGTCAGCCGGAGGACAGCCCAGGAGGTTTCTGTATTATCGCTCAAGGCTTCCTGTGAACATGTCTAGAGCGGATTAAGCACGCGTTCAGACCACGGTCCACTGCTGCCTCGTGATTATCAGCCGAGCCGTAGTGCCCGTTCTTTTCGTACCCTGTTTGTGGTCACGTGTTTTGTCCGCAGTTATCGATGCGGTGAACGGGCCGGTGCTTTTTCTACTGCGAGCCGGAGGACAGCCCAGGAGGTTTCTGTATTATCGCTCAAGGCTTCCTGTGAACAAGTCTAGAGCGGATTAAGCACGCGTTCAGACCACGGCCCACTGCTGCCGCGTGATTATCAGCCGAACCGTAGTGCCCGTTCTTTTCGTACCCTGATTGTGGTCACGTGCTTTGTCCGCAGTTATCGATGCGATGAACGGGCCTATGCTTTTTCTACCGTCAGCCGGAGGACAGCCCAGGAGGTTTCTGTATTATCGCTCAAGGCTTCCTGTGAACAAGTCTAGAGCGGGTTAAGCACGCGTTCAGACCACGATCCATTGCTGCCGCGTGAATATCAGCAGAACTGTAGTGCCTGTTCCTTTCGTACCGTTTCTGGTCACGTGCTTTGTCCGCAGTTATCGATGCGATGAGCAGGCCGATGCTTTTTCTACTCTCAGCCGGAGGACAGTCCAGGAGGTTTCTGTATTATCGCTAAAGGCTTCTTGTGAACAAGTCTAGAGCGGGTTAAGCACGCGTTCACACCACGGTCCATTGCTGCCGCGTGAATATCAGCGGAACCGTAGTGCCCGTTCCTTTCGTACCGTTTCTGGTCACGTGCTTTGTCCGCAGTTATCGATGTGAGTAACGGGCCGATGCTTTTTCTACTGTCAGCCGGAGGACAGCCCAGGAGGTTTCAGTATTATCGCTCAAGGCTTCCTGTGAACAAGTCTAGAGCGGATTAAGCACGCGTTCAGACCACGGTCCACTGCTGCCGCGTGATTATCAGCCGAACCATAGTGCCCGTTCTTTTCGTACCCTGTTTGTGGTCACGTGCTTTGTCCGCAGTTATCGATGCGGTGAACAGGCCGATACGTTTTCTACTCTCATCCGGAGGACAGCCCAGGAGGTTTCTGTATTATCGCTCAAGTCTTCCTGTGAACAAGTCTATAGCGGGTTAAGTACGCGTTCAGACCACGGCCCACTGCTGCCGCGTGATTATCAGCCGAACCGTAGTGCCCGTTCCTTTCGTACCGTTTCTGGTCACGTGCTTTGTCCGCAGTTATCGATGCGATGCGCAGGCCGATGCTTTTTCTACTCTCAGCCGGAGGACAGCCCAGGAGGTTTCTGTATTATCGCTCAAGGCTTCCTGTGAACAAGGCTATAGCGGGTTAAGCACGCGTTCAGACCACGGTCCACTGCTGCCGCGTGAATATCAGCAGAACCGTAGTGCCCGTTCTTTTCGTACCTTGTTTCTGATCACGTGCTTTGTCCGCAGTTATCGATGCGATGAACGGGCCGATGCTTTTTCTACTGTCAGCCGGAGGACAGCCCAGGAGGTTTCTGCATTATTGCGAAGGCTTCCTGTGAACAAGTGTTGAGCGGGTTAAGCACGCATTCAGACCACGGTCCACTGCTGCCGCGTGAATATCAGCAGAACCGTAGCGCCCGTTCTTTCCGTACCCTGTTTCTGGTCACGTGCTTTGTCCGCAGTTATCGTTGTGATGAACGGCCTGATGCTTTTTCTACTGTCTGCCGGAGGACAGCCCAGGAGGTTTCTGTATTATCGCTCAAGTCTTCCTGTGAACAAGTATATAGCGGGTTAAGTACGCGTTCAGACCACGGTCCACATCTGCCGCGTGAATATCAGCAGAACCGTAGTGCCCGTTCTTTTCGTACCCTGTTTCTGGTCACGTGCTTTGTCCGCAGTTACCGATGCGATGAACGGGCCGATGCGTTTTCTACTGTCAGCTGTAGGAAAGCCCAGGAGGTTTCTGTATTATCGCTCAAGGCTTCCTGTGAACAAGTCTAGAGCGGGTTAAGCATGCGATCAGACCACGGTCCACTGCTGCCGCGTGAATATCAGCAGAACCGTAGTGTCCGTTCTTTTCGTACCTCGTTTCTGGTCACGTGCTTTGTCCGCAGTTACCGATGCGATGAACGGGCCGATGCTTTTTCTACTGTCAGCCGGAGGACAGCCCAGGAGGTTTCTGTATTATCGCTCAAGGCTTCCTGTGAACAAGTCTAGAGCGGATTAAGCACGCGTTCAGACCACGGTCCACTGCTCCCGCGTGATTATCAGCAGAACCGTAGTGCAAGTTCCTTTCGTACCGTTTCTGGTCACGTGCTTTGTCCGCAGTTATCGATGCGATGAGCAGGCCGATGCTTTTTCTACTCTCAGCCGGAGGACAGTCCAGGAGGTTTCTGTATTATCGCTAAAGGCTTCCTGTGAACAAGTCTAGAGCGGGTTAAGCACGCGCTCACACCACGGTCCATTGCTGCCGCGTGAATATCAGCAGAACCGTAGTGCCCGTTCCTTTCGTACCGTTTCTGGTCACGTGCTTTGTCCGCAGTTATCGATGTGATGAACGGGCCGATGCTTTTTCTACTGTCAGCCGGAGGACAGCCCAGGAGGTTTCTGTATTATCGCTCAAGGCTTCCTGTGAACAAGTCTAGAGCGGATTAAGCACGCGTTCAGACCACGGTCCACTGCTACCGCGTGATTATCAGCCGAACCATAGTGCCCGTTCTTTTCGTACCCTGTTTGTGGTCACGTGCTTTGTCCGCAGTTATCGATGCGATGAACAGGCCGATTTTTTCTACTCTCAGCCGGAGGACAGCCCAGGAGGTTTCTGTATTATCGCTCAAGTCTTCCTGTGAACAAGTCTATAGCGGGTTAAGTACGCGTTCAGACCACGGTCCACTGCTGCCGCATGAATATCAGCAGAACCGTAGCGCCCGTTCTTTCCGTACCCTGTTTTTGGTCACGTGCTTTGTCCGCAGTTATCGTTGTGATGAACGGCCTGATGCTTTTTCTACTGTCTGCCGGAGGACAGCCCAGGAGGTTTCTGTATTATCGCTCAAGTCTTCCTGTGAACAAGTATATAGCGGGTTAAGTACGCGTTCAGACCACGGTCCACTGCTGCCGCGTGAATATCAGCAGAACCGTAGCGCCCGTTCTTTTCGTACCCTGTTTCTGGTCACGTGCTTTGTCCGCAGTTACCGATGAGATGAACGGGCCGATGCGTTTTCTACTGTCAGCTGTAGGAAAGCCCAGGAGGTTTCTGTATTATCGCTCAAGGCTTCCTGTGAACAAGTCTAGAGCGGGTTAAGCATGCGATCAGACCACGGTCCACTGCTGCCGCGTGAATATCAGCAGAACCGTAGTGTCCGTTCTTTTCGTACCTCGTTTCTGGTCACGTGCTTTGTCCGCAGTTACCGATGCGATGAACGGGCCGATGCTTTTTCTACTGTCAGCCGGAGGACAGCCCAGGAGGTTTCTGTATTATCGCTCAAGGCTTCCTGTGAACAAGTCTAGAGCGGATTAAGCACGCGTTCAGACCACGGTCCACTGCTGCCGCGTGATTATCAGCCGAACCGTAGTGCCCGTTCTTTTCGTACCCTGTTTGTGGTCACGTGTTTTGTCCGCAGTTATCGATGCGATGAACGGGCCGGTGCTTTTTCTACTGCGAGCCGGAGGACAGCCCAGGAGGTTTCTGTATTATCGCTCAAGGCTTCCTGTGAACAAGTCTAGAGCGGGTTAAGCACGCGTTCAGACCACGGTCCACTGCTGCCGCGTGAATATCAGCGGAACCATAGTGCCCGTTCTTTTCGTACCCTGTTTCTGGTCATGTGCTTTGTTCGCAGTTATTGATGTGATGAAAGGCCTGATGCTTTTTCTACTGTCATCCAGAGGACAGCCCAGGAGGTTTCTGCATTATTGCGAAGGCTTCCTGTGAACAAGTGTTGAGCGGGTTAAGCATGCATTCAGACTACGGTCCACTGCTGCCGCGTGAATATCAGCAGAACCGTAGCGCCCGTTCTTTCCGTACCCTGTTTCTGGTCACGTGCTTTGTCCGCAGTTATCGTTGTGATGAACGGCCTGATGCTTTTTCTACTGTCTGCCGGAGGACAGCCCAGGAGGTTTCTGTATTATCGCTCAAGTCTTCCTGTGAACAAGTCTATAGCGGGTTAAGTACGCGTTCAGACCACGGTCCACTGCTGCCGCGTGAATATCAGCAGAACCGTAGTGCCCGTTCTTTTCGTACTCTGTTTCTGGTCACGTGCTTTGTCCGCAGTTATCGATGCGATGAACGGGCCGATGCTTTTTCTACTGTCAGCTGTAGGAAAGCCCAGGAGGTTTCTGTATTATCGCTCAAGGCTTCCTGTGAACAAGTCTAGAGCGGGTTAAGCACGCGTTGAGACCACGGTCCACTGCTGCCGCGTGAATATCAGCAGAACCGTAGTGTCCGTTCTTTTCGTACCTCGTTTCTGGTCACGTGCTTTGTCCGCAGTTACCGATGCGATGAACGGGCCGATGCTTTTTCTACTGTCAGCCGGAGGACAGCCCAGGAGGTTTCTGTATTATCGCTCAAGGCTTCCTGTGAACAAGTCTAGAGCGGATTAAGCACGCGTTCAGACCACGGTCCACTGCTCCCGCGTGATTATCAGCCGAGCCGTAGTGCCCGTTCTTTTCGTACCCTGTTTGTGGTCACTTGTTTTGTCCGCAGTTATCGATGCGGTGAACGGGTCGGTGCTTTTTCTACTGCGAGCCGGAGGACAGCCCAGGAGGTTTCTGTATTATCGCTCAAGGCTTCCTGTGAACAAGTCTAGAGCGGATTAAGCACGCGTTCAGATCACGGTCCACTGCTCCCGCGTGATTATCAGCCGAGCCGTAGTGCCCGTTCTTTTCGTACCCTGTTTGTGGTCACTTGTTTTGTCCGCAGTTATCGATGCGGTGAACGGGCCGGTGCTTTTTCTACTGCGAGCCGGAGGACAGCCCAGGAGGTTTCTGTATTATCGCTCAAGGCTTCCTGTGAACAAGTCTAGAGCGGATTAAGCACGCGTTCAGACTACCGTCCACTGCTCCCGCGTGATTATCAGCCGAGCCGTAGTGCCCGTTCTTTTCGTGCCCTGTTTGTGGTCACTTGTTTTGTCCGCAGTTATCGATGCGGTGAACGGGCCGGTGCTTTTTCTACTGCGAGCCGGAGGACAGCCCAGGAGGTTTCTGTATTATCGCTCAAAGATTCCTGTGAACAAGTCTAGAGCGGATTAAGCACGCGTTCAGACCACGGTCCACTGCTGCCGCGTGAATATCAGCAGAACCGTAGTGCAAGTTCCTTTCGTACCGTTTCTGGTCACGTGCTTTGTCCGCAGTTATCGATGCGATGAGCAGGCCGATGCTTTTTCTACTCTCAGCCGGAGGACAGTCCAGGAGGTTTCTGTATTATCGCTAAAGGCTTCCTGTGAACAAGTCTAGAGCGGGTTAAGCACGCGCTCACACCACGGTCCATTGCTGCCGCGTGAATATCAGCAGAACCGTAGTGCCCGTTCCTTTCGTACCGTTTCTGGTCACGTTCTTTGTCCGCAGTTATCGATGTGATGAACGGGCCGATGCTTTTTCTACTGTCAGCCGGAGGACAGCCCAGGAGGTTTCTGTATTATCGCTCAAGGCTTCCTGTGAACAAGTCTATAGCGGGTTAAGTACGCGTTCAGACCACGGTCCATTGCTGCCGCGTGATTATCAGCCGAACCGTAGTGCCCGTTCCTTTCGTACCGTTTCTGGTCACGTGTTTTGTCCGCAGTTATCGATGCGGTGAGCAGGCCGATGCTTTTTCTACTCTCAGCCGGAGGACAGCCCAGGAGGTTTCTGTATTATCGCTCAAGGCTTCCTGTGAACAAGGCTATAGCGGGTTAAGCACGCGTTCAGACCACGGTCCACTGCTGCCGCGTGAATATCAGCAGAACCGTAGTGCCCGTTCTTTTCGTACCTTGTTTCTGATCACGTGCTTTGTCCGCAGTTATCGATGCGATGAACGGGCCGATGCTTTTTCTACTGTCAGCCGGAGGACAGCCCAGGAGGTTTCTGCATTATTGCGAAGGCTTCCTGTGAACAAGTGTTGAGCGGGTTAAGCACGCATTCAGACCACGGTCCACTGCTGCCGCATGAATATCAGCAGAACCGTAGCGCCCGTTCTTTCCGTACCCTGTTTTTGGTCACGTGCTTTGTCCGCAGTTATCGTTGTGATGAACGGCCTGATGCTTTTTCTACTGTCTGCCGGAGGACAGCCCAGGAGGTTTCTGTATTATCGCTCAAGTCTTCCTGTGAACAAGTATATAGCGGGTTAAGTACGCGTTCAGACCACGGTCCACTGCTGCCGCGTGAATATCAGCAGAACCGTAGTGCCCGTTCTTTTCGTACCCTGTTTCTGGTCACGTGCTTTGTCCGCAGTTACCGATGAGATGAACGGGCCGATGCGTTTTCTACTGTCAGCTGTAGGAAAGCCCAGGGGGTTTCTGTATTATCGCTCAAGGCTTCCTGTGAACAAGTCTAGAGCGGGTTAAGCATGCGATGAGACCACGGTCCACTGCTGCCGCGTGAATATCAGCAGAACCGTAGTGTCCGTTCTTTTCGTACCTCGTTTCTGGTCACGTGCTTTGTCCGCAGTTACCGATGCGATGAACGGGCCGATGCTTTTTCTACTGTCAGCCGGAGGACAGCCCAGGAGGTTTCTGTATTATCGCTCAAGGCTTCCTGTGAACAAGTCTAGAGCGGATTAAGCACGCGTTCAGACCACGGTCCACTGCTGCCGCGTGATTATCAGCCGAACCGTAGTGCCCGTTCTTTTCGTACCCTGTTTGTGGTCACGTGTTTTGTCCGCAGTTATCGATGCGATGAACGGGCCGGTGCTTTTTCTACTGCGAGCCGGAGGACAGCCCAGGAGGTTTCTGTATTATCGCTCAAGGCTTCCTGTGAACAAGTCTAGAGCGGGTTAAGCACGCGTTCAGACCACGGTCCACTGCTGCCGCGTGAATATCAGCAGAACCGTAGTGCAAGTTCCTTTCGTACCGTTTCTGGTCACGTGCTTTGTCCGCAGTTATCGATGCGATGAGCAGGCCGATGCTTTTTCTACTCTCAGCCGGAGGACAGTCCAGGAGGTTTCTGTATTATCGCTAAAGGCTTCCTGTGAACAAGTCTAGAGCGGGTTAAGCACGCGTTCACACCACGGTCCATTGCTGCCGCGTGAATATCAGCAGAACCGTAGTGCCCGTTCCTTTCGTACCGTTTCTGGTCACGTGCTTTGTCCGCAGTTATCGATGTGATGAACGGGCCGATGCTTTTTCTACTGTCAGCCGGAGGACAGCCCAGGAGGTTTCTGCATAATCGCTCAAGGCTTCCTGTGAACAAGTCTAGAGCGGATTAAGCACGCGTTCAGACCACGGTCCACTGCTACCGCGTGATTATCAGCCGAACCATAGTGCCCGTTCTTTTCGTACCCTGTTTGTGGTCACGTGCTTTGTCCGCAGTTATCGATGCGATGAACAGGCCGATACTTTTTCTACTCTCAGCCGGAGGACAGCCCAGGAGGTTTCTGTATTATCGCTCAAGGCTTCCTGTGAACAAGGCTATAGCGGGTTAAGCACGCGTTCAGACCACGGTCCACTGCTGCCGCGTGAATATCAGCAGAACCGTAGTGCCCGTTCTTTTCGTACCTTGTTTCTGGTCACGTGCTTTGTCCGCAGTTATCGATGCGATGAACGGGCCGATGATTTTTCTACTGTCAGCCGGAGGACAGCCCAGGAGGTTTCTGTGTTATCGCTCAAGGCTTCCTGTGAAAAAGTCTAGAGCGGGTTAAGCACGCGTTCAGACCGCGGTCCACTGCTGCCGCGTGAATATCAGCCGAACCGTAGTGCCCGTTCTTTTCGTACCCTGTTTGTGGTCACGTGCTTTGTCCGCAGTTATCGATGCGATGAACGGGCCGATGCTTTTTCTACTGTCAGCCGGAGGACAGCCCAGGAGGTTTCTGTATTATCGCGAAGGCTTCCTGTGAACAAGTCTAGAGCGGGTTAAGCACGCGTTCAGACCACGGTCCACTGCTGCCGCGTGAATATCAGCCGAACTGTAGTGCCCGTTCTTTTCGTACCCTGTTTCTGGTCACGTGCTTTGTCCGCAGTTATCGATGTGATGAACGGCCTGATGCTTTTTCTACTGTCTGCCGGAGTACAGCCCAGGAGGTTTCTGTATTATCACTCAAGGCTTCCTGTCAACAAGTCTAGAGCGGGCTAAGCACGCGTTCTGACCACGGTCCAATGCTGCCGCGTGAATATCAGCAGAACCGTAGTGCCCGTTTTTTTCGTACCCTGTTTCTGTTCACGTGCTTTGTCCGCAGTTATCGATGCGATGAACAGGCCGATGCTTTTTCTACTCTGAGCCGGAGGACAGCCCAGGAGGTTTCTGTATTATCGCTCAAGTCTTCCTGTGAACAAGTCTATAGCGGGTTAAGTACGCGTTCAGACCACGGTCCACTGCTGCCGCGTGAATATCAGCAGAACCGTAGTGCCCGTTCTTTTCGTACCCTGTTTCTGGTCACGTGCTTTGTCCGCAGTTATCGATGCGACGAACGGGCCGATGCTTTTTCTACTATAAGCTGTAGGAAAGCCCAGGAGGTTTCTGTATTATCGCCCTAGGCTTCCTGTGAACAAATCTAGAGCGGGTTAAGCATGCGTTCAGACCACGGTCCACTGCTGCCGCGTGAATATCAGCAGAACCGTAGTGCCCGTCCTTTTCGTACCCTGTTTGCTGTCACGTGCTTTGTCCGCAGTTATCGATGTGATGAACGGCCTGATGCTTTTTCTACTGTCAGCCGGAGGACAGCCTAGGAGGTTTCTGTATTATCGCGAAGGCTTCCTTTGCACAAGTTTAGAACGGGTTAAGCACGCGTTCAGACCGCGGTCCACTGCTGCCGCGTGAATATCAGCCGAGCCGTAGTGCCCGTTCTTTTCGTACCCTGTTTGTGGTCACGTGCTTTGTCCGCAGTTATCGATTTGATGAACGGCCTGATGCTCTTTCTACTGTCAGCCGAAGCACAGCCCAGGAGGTTTCTTTATTATCGCTCAAGGCTTCCTGTGAACAAGTTTAGAGCGGGTTAAGCACGCGTTCAGACCACGGTCCACTGCTGCCGCGTGATTATCAGCCGAACCGTAGTGCCCGTTCTTTTCGTACCCTGTTTGTGGTCACGTGTTTTGTCCGCAGTTATCGATGCGATGAACGGGCCGACGCTTTTTCTACTGTCAGCCGGAGGACAGCCCAGGAGGTTTCTGTATTATCACTCAAGGCTTCCTGTGAACAAGTCTAGAGCGGATTAAGCACGCGTTCAGACCACGGTCCACTGCTGCCGCGTGATTATCAGCCGAACCGTAGTGCCCGTTCTTTTCGTACCTTGTTTCTGATCACGTGCTTTGTCCGCAGTTATCGATGCGATGAACGGGCCGATCCTTTTTCTACTGTCAGCCGGAGGACAGCCCAGGAGGTTTCTGTATTATCGCGAATGCTTCCTGTGAAGAAGTCTAGAGCGGGTTAAGCACGCGTTCAGACCACGGTCCACTGCTGCTGCGTGAATATCAGACGAACCGTAGTGCCCGTTCTTTTCGTACCTCGTTTCTGGTCACGTGCTTTGTCCGCAGTTACCGATGCGATGATCGGGCCGATGCTTTTTCTACTGTCAGCCGGAGGACAGCCCAGGAGGTTTCTGTATTATCGCTCAAGGCTTCCTGTGAACAAGTCTAGAGCGGATTAAGCACGCGTCCAGACCACGGTCCACTGCTGCCGCGTGATTATCAGCCGAACCGTAGTGCCCGTTCTTTTCGTACCCTGTTTCTGGTCACGTGCTTTGTCCGCAGTTATCGATGTGATGAACGGCCTGATGCTTTTTCTACTGTCTGCCGGAGGACAGCCCAGGAGGTTTCTGTATTATCACTCAAGGCTTCCTGTCAACAAGTCTAGAGCGGGCTAAGCACGCGTTCTGACCACGGTCCAATGCTGCCGCGTGAATATCAGCAGAACCGTAGTGCCCGTTTTTTTCGTACCCTGTTTCTGTTCACGTGCTTTGTCCGCAGTTATCGATGCGATGAACAGGCCGATGCTTTTTCTACTCTGAGCCGGAGGACAGCCCAGGAGGTTTCTGTATTATCGCTCAAGTCTTCCTGTGAACAAGTCTATAGCGGGTTAAGTACGCGTTCAGACCACGGTCCACTGCTGCCGCGTGAATATCAGCAGAACCGTAGTGCCCGTTCTTTTCGTACCCTGTTTCTGGTCACGTGCTTTGTCCGCAGTTATCGATGCGATGAACGGGCCGATGCTTTTTCTACTATCAGCTGTAGGAAAGCCCAGGAGGTTTCTGTATTATCGCCCTAGGCTTCCTGTGAACAAGTCTAGAGCGGGTTAAGCATGCGTTCAGACCACGGTCCACTGCTGCCGCGTGAATATCAGCAGAACCGTAGTGCCCGTTCTTTTCGTACCTTGTTTCTGGTCACGTGCTTTGTCCGCAGTTATCGATGCGATGAACGGGCCGATGCTTTTTCTACTGTCAGCCGGAGGACAGCCCAGGAGGTTTCTGTATTATCGCTCAAGGCTTCCTGTGAACAAGTCTAGAGCGGGTTAAGCACGCGTTCAGACCACGGTCCACTGCTGCCGCGTGAATATCAGCAGAACCGTAGTGCCCGTTCTTTTCGTACCCTGTTTGCTGTCACGTGCTTTGTCCGCAGTTATCGATGTGATGAACGGCCTGATGCTTTTTCTACTGTCAGCCGGAGGACAGCCTAGGAGGTTTCTGTATTATCGCGAAGGCTTCCTTTGCACAAGTCTTGAACGGGTTAAGCACGCGTTCAGACCGCGGTCCACTGCTGCCGCGTGAATATCAGCCGAACCGTAGTGCCCGTTCTTTTCGTACCCTGTTTGTGGTCACGTGCTTTGTCCGCAGTTATCGATTTGATGAACGGCCTGATGCTCTTTCTACTGTCAGCCGAAGCACAGCCCAGGAGGTTTCTTTATTATCGCTCAAGGCTTCCTGTGAACAAGTCTAGAGCGGGTTAAGCACGCGTTCAGACCACGGTCCACTGCTGCCGCGTGATTATCAGCCGAACCGTAGTGCCCGTTCTTTTCGTACCCTGTTTGTGGTCACGTGTTTCGTCCGCAGGTTTCGATGCGATGAACGGGCCGATGCTTTTTCTACTGTCAGCCGGAGGACAGCCCAGGAGGTTTCTGTATTATCACTCAAGGCTTCCTGTGAACAAGTCTAGAGCGGATTAAGCACGCGTTCAGACCACGGTCCACTGCTGCCGCGTGATTATCAGCCGAACCGTAGTGCTCGTTCTTTTCGTACCCTGTTTGTGGTCACGTGTTTTGTCCGCAGTTATCGATGCGATGAACGGGCCGATGCTTTTTCTACTGTCTGCCGGAGGACAGCCCAAGAGGTTTCTGTATTATCGCTCAAGGCTTCCTGTGAACAAGACTATAGCGGGTTAAGCACGCGTTCAGACCACGGTCCACTGCTGCCACGTGAATATCAGCAGAACCGTAGTGCCCGTTCTTTTCGTACCTTGTTTCTGATCACGTGCTTTGTCCGCAGTTATCGATGCGATGAACGGGCCGATCCTTTTTCTACTGTCAGCCGGAGGACAGCCCAGGAGGTTTCTGTATTATCGCGAATGCTTCCTGTGAAGAAGTCTAGAGCGGGTTAAGCACGCGTTCAGACCACGGTCCACTGCTGCCACGTGAATATCAGCCGAACCGGAGTGCCCGTTCTTTTCCTACCCTGTTTCTGGTCATGTGCTTTGTTCGCAGTTATCGATGTGATGAACGGCCTGATGCTTTTTCTACTGTCAGCCGGAGGACAGCCCAGGAGGTTTCTGCATTATTGCGAAGGCTTCCTGTGAACAAGTGTTGAGCGGGTTAAGCACGCATTCAGACCACGGTCCACTGCTGCCGCGTGAATATCAGCAGAACCGTAGCGCCCGTTCTTTCCGTACCCTGTTTCTGGTCACGTGCTTTGTCCGCAGTTATCGTTGTGATGAACGGCCTGATGCTTTTTCTACTGTCTGCCGGAGGACAGCCAGGAGGTTTCTGTATTATCGCTCAAGTCTTCCTGTGAACAAGTCTATAGCGGGTTATGTACGCGTTCAGACCACGGTCCACTGCTGCCGCGTGAATATCAGCAGAACCGTAGTGCCCGTTCTTTTCGTACCCTGTTTCTGGTCACGTGCTTTGTCCGCAGTTATCGATGCGATGAACGGGCCGATGCTTTTTCTACTGTCAGCTGTAGGAAAGCCCAGGAGGTTTCTGTATTATCGCTCAAGGCTTCCTGTGAACAAGTCTAGAGCGGGTTAAGCACGCGTTCAGACCACGGTCCACTGCTGCCGCGTGAATATCAGCAGAACCGTAGTGTCCGTTCTTTTCGTACCTCGTTTCTGGTCACGTGCTTTGTCCGCAGTTACCGATGCGATGAACGGGCCGATGCTTTTTCTACTGTCAGCCGGAGGGACAGCCCAGGAGGTTTCTGTATTATCGCTCAAGGCTTCCTGTGAACAAGTCTAGAGCGGATTAAGCACGCGTTCAGACCACGGTCCACTGCTGCCGCGTGATTATCAGCCGAGCCGTAGTGCCCGTTCTTTTCGTACCCTGTTTGTGGTCACGTGTTTTGTCCGCAGTTATCGATGCGGTGAACGAGCCGGTGCTTTTTCTACTGCGAGCCGGAGGACAGCCCAGGAGGTTTCTGTATTATCGCTCAAGGCTTCCTGTGAACAAGTCTAGAGCGGATTAAGCACGCGTTCAGACCACGGCCCACTGCTGCCGCGTGATTATCAGCCGAACCGTAGTGCCCGTTCTTTTCGTACCCTGATTGTGGTCACGTGCTTTGTCCGCAGTTATCGATGCGATGAACGGGCCGATGCTTTTTCTACCGTCAGCCGGAGGACAGCCCAGGAGGTTTCTGTATTATCGCTCAAGGCTTCCTGTGAACAAGTCTAGAGCGGGTTAAGCACGCGTTCAGACCACGATCCATTGCTGCCGCGTGAATATCAGCAGAACCGTAGTGCCCGTTCTTTTCGTACCCTGTTTCTGGTCACGTGCTTTGTCCGCAGTTATCAATGCGATGAACGGGCCGATGCTTTTTCTACTGTCAGATGTAGGAAAGCCCAGGAGGTTTCAGTATTATCGCTCAAGGCTTCCTGTGAACAAGTCTAGAGCGGGTTAAGCACGCGTTCAGACCACGGTCCACTGCTGCCGCGTGAATAATAATAATAATTGGTTTTTTGGAGAAAGGAAATGGCGCAGTATCTGTCTCATATAACGTTGGACACCTGAACCGCGCCGTAAGGGAAGGGATAAGAGAGGGAGTGAAAGAAGAAAGGAAGAATTAGGTGCCGTAGTGGAGGGCTCCGGAATAATTTCGACCACCTGGGGATCTTTAACGTGCACTGACATCGCACGATATCAGCAGAACCGTAGTGTCCGTTCTTTTCGTACCTCGTTTCTGGTCACGTGCTTTGTCCGCAGTTACCGATGCGATGAACGGGCCGATACTTTTTCTACTGTCAGCCGGAGGACAGCCCAGGAGGTTTCTGTATTATCGCTCAAGGCTTCCTGTGAACAAGTCTAGAGCGGATTAAGCACGCGTTCAGACCACGGTCCACTGCTGCCGCGTGATTATCAGCCGAGCCGTAGTGCCCGTTCTTTTCGTACCCTGTTTGTGGTCACGTGTTTTGTCCGCAGTTATCGATGCGGTGAACGGGCCGGTGCTTTTTCTACTGCGAGCCGGAGGACAGCCCAGGAGGTTTCTGTATTATCGCTCAAGGCTTCCTGCGAACAAGTCTAGAGCGGATTAAGCACGCGTTCAGACCACGGTCCACTGCTGCCGCGTGATTATCAGCCGAACCGTAGTGCCCGTTCTTTTCGTACCCTGATTGTGGTCACGTGCTTTGTCCGCAGTTATCGATGCGATGAACGGGCCGATGCTTTTTCTACTGTCAGCCGGAGGACAGCCCAGGAGGTTTCTGTATTATCGCTCAAGGCTTCCTGTGAACAAGTCTAGAGCGGGTTAAGCACGCGTTCAGACCACGATCCATTGCTGCCGCGTGAATATAGCAGAACCGTAGTGCCCGTTCCTTTCGTACCGTTTCTGGTCACGTGCTCTGTCCGCAGTTATCGATGCGATGAGCAGGCCGATGCTTTTTCTACTCTCAGCCGGAGGACAGTCCAGGAGGTTTCTGTATTATCGCTCAAGGCTTCCTGTGAACAAGTCTAGAGCGGGTTAAGCACGCGTTCAGACCACGGTCCATAGCTGCCGCGTGAATATCAGCAGAACCGTAGTGGCCGTTCCTTTCGTACCGTTTCTGGTCACGTGCTTTGTCCGCAGTTATCGATGTGATGAACAGGCCGATGCTTTTTCTACTCTCAGCCGGAGGACAGACCAGGAGGTTTCTGTATTATCGCTCAAGGCTTCCTGTGAACAAGACTATAGCGGGTTAAGCACGCGTTCAGACCACGGTCCACTGCTGCCACGTGAATATCAGCAGAACCGTAGTGCCCGTTCTTTTCGTACCTTGTTTCTGATCACGTGCTTTGTCCGCAGTTATCGATGCGATGAACGGGCCGATCCTTTTTCTACTGTCAGCCGGAGGACAGCCCAGGAGGTTTCTGTATTATCGCTCAAGGCTTCCTGTGAACAAGTCTAGAGCGGGTTAAGCACGCGTTCAGACCACGGTCCACTGCTGCCGCGTGAATATCAGCCGAACCGTAGTGCCCGTTCTTTTCGTACCCTATTTGTGGTCACGTGCTTTGTCAGCAGTTATCGATGTGATGAACGGGCTGATGCTTTTTCTATTGTCAGCCGGAGGACAGCCCAGGAGGTTTCTGTATTATCGCTCAAGGCTTCCTGTGAACAAGTCTAGAGCGGGTTAAGCACGCGTTCAGACCACGGTCCACTGCTGCCGCGTGAATATCAGCCGAACCTTAGTGCCCGTTCTTTTCGTACCCTGTTTCTGGTCACGTGCTTTGTTCGCAGTTATCGATGTGATGAACGGCCTGATGCTTTTTCTACTGTCAGCCGGAGGACAGCCCAGGAGGTTTCTGCATTATTGCGAAGGCTTCCTGTGAACAAGTGTTGAGCGGGTTAAGCACGCATTCAGACCACGGTCCACTGCTGCCGCGTGAATATCAGCAGAACCGTAGCGCCCGTTCTTTCCGTACCCTGTTTCTGGTCACGTGCTTTGTCCGCAGTTATCGTTGTGATGAACGGCCTGATGCTTTTTCTACTGTCTGCCGGAGGACAGCCCAGGAGGTTTCTGTATTATCGCTCAAGTCTTCCTGTGAACAAGTATATAGCGGGTTAAGTACGCGTTCAGACCACGGTCCACTGCTGCCGCGTGAATATCAGCAGAACCGTAGTGCCCGTTCTTTTCGTACCCTGTTTCTGGTCACGTGCTTTGTCCGCAGTTACCGATGCGATGAACGGGCCGATGCGTTTTCTACTGTCAGCTGTAGGAAAGCCCAGGAGGTTTCTGTATTATCGCTCAAGGCTTCCTGTGAACAAGTCTAGAGCGGGTTATGCACGCGTTCAGACCACGGTCCACTGCTGCCGCGTGAATATCAGCAGAACCCTAGTGTCCGTTCTTTTCGTACCTCGTTTCTGGTCACGTGCTTTGTCCGCAGTTACCGATGCGATGAACGGGCCGATGCTTTTTCTACTGTCAGCCGGAGGACAGCCCAGGAGGTTTCTGTATTATCGCTCAAGGCTTCCTGTGAACAAGTCTAGAGCGGATTAAGCACGCGTTCAGACCACGGTCCACTGCTGCCGCGTGATTATCAGCCGAACCGTAGTGCCCGTTCTTTTCGTACCCTGCTGTTTGTGGTCACGTGTTTTGTCCGCAGTTATCGATGCGATGAACGGGCCGGTGCTTTTTCTACTGCGAGCCGGAGGACAGCCCAGGAGGTCTCTGTATTATCGCTCAAGGCTTCCTGTGAACAAGTCTAGAGCGGGTTAAGCACGCGTTCAGACCACGGTCCACTGCTGCCGCGTGAATATCAGCCGAACCGGAGTGCCCATCTTTTCGTACCCTGTTTCTGGTCATGTGCTTTGTTCGCAGTTATTGATGTGATGAACGGCCTGATGCTTTTTCTACTGTCATCCAGAGGACAGCCCAGGAGGTTTCTGCATTATTGCGAAGGCTTCCTGTGAACAAGTGTTGAGCGGGTTAAGCACGCATTCAGACCACGGTCCACTGCTGCCGCGTGAATATCAGCAGAACCGTAGCGCCCGTTCTTTCCGTACCCTGTTTCTGGTCACGTGCTTTGTCCGCAGTTATCGTTGTGATGAACGGCCTGATGCTTTTTCTACTGTCTGCCGGAGGACAGCCCAGGAGGTTTCTGTATTATCGCTCAAGTCTTCCTGTGAACAAGTCTATAGCGGGTTATGTACGCGTTCAGACCACGGTCCACTGCTGCCGCGTGAATATCAGCAGAACCGTAGTGCCCGTTCTTTTCGTACCCTGTTTCTGGTCACGTGCTTTGTCCGCAGTTATCGATGCGATGAACGGGCCGATGCTTTTTCTACTGTCAGCTGTAGGAAAGCCCAGGAGGTTTCTGTATTATCGCTCAAGGCTTCCTGTGAACAAGTCTAGAGCGGGTTAAGCACGCGTTCAGACCACGGTCCACTGCTGCCGCGTGAATATCAGCAGAACCGTAGTGTCCGTTCTTTTCGTACCTCGTTTCTGGTCACGTGCTTTGTCCGCAGTTACCGATGCGATGAACGGGCCGATGCTTTTTCTACTGTCAGCCGGAGGACAGCCCAGGAGGTTTCTGTATTATCGCTCAAGGCTTCCTGTGAACAAGCCTAGAGCGGATTAAGCACGCGTTCAGACCACGGTCCACTGCTGCCGCGTGATTATCAGCCGAGCCGTAGTGCCCGTTCTTTTCGTACCCTGTTTGTGGTCACGTGTTTTGTCCGCAGTTATCGATGCGGTGAACGGGCCGGTGCTTTTTCTACTGCGAGCCGGAGGACAGCCCAGGAGGTTTCTGTATTATCGCTCAAGGCTTCCTGTGAACAAGTCTAGAGCGGATTAAGCACGCGTTCAGACCACGGCCCACTGCTGCCGCGTGATTATCAGCCGAACCGTAGTGCCCGTTCTTTTCGTACCCTGATTGTGGTCACGTGCTTTGTCCGCAGTTATCGATGCGATGAACGGGCCGATGCTTTTTCTACCGTCAGCCGGAGGACAGCCCAGGAGGTTTCTGTATTATCGCTCAAGGCTTCCTGTGAACAAGTCTAGAGCGGGTTAAGCACGCGTTCAGACCACGATCCATTGCTGCCGCGTGAATATCAGCAGAACTGTAGTGCCTGTTCCTTTCGTACCGTTTCTGGTCACGTGTTTTGTCCGCAGTTATCGATGCGATGAGCAGGCCGATGCTTTTTCTACTCTCAGCCGGAGGACAGTCCAGGAGGTTTCTGTATTATCGCTCAAGGCTTCCTGTGAACAAGTCTAGAGCGGGTTAAGCACGCGTTCAGACCACGGTCCATAGCTGCCGCGTGAATATCAGCAGAACCGTAGTGCCCGTTCCTTTCGTACCGTTTCTGGTCACGTGCTTTGTCCGCAGTTATCGATGTGATGAACAGGCCGATGCTTTTTCTACTCTCAGCCGGAGGACAGACCAGGAGGTTTCTGTATTATCGCTCAAGGCTTCCTGTGAACAAGACTATAGCGGGTTAAGCACGCGTTCAGACCACGGTCCACTGCTGCCACGTGAATATCAGCAGAACCGTAGTGCCCGTTCTTTTCGTACCTTGTTTCTGATCACGTGCTTTGTCCGCAGTTATCGATGCGATGAACGGGCCGATCCTTTTTCTACTGTCAGCCGGAGGACAGCCCAGGAGGTTTCTGTATTATCGCGAATGCTTCCTGTGAAGAAGTCTAGAGCGGGTTAAGCACGCGTTCAGACCACGGTCCACTGCTGCCGCGTGAATATCAGCCGAACCGTAGTGCCCGTTCTTTTCGTACCCTGTTTGTGGTCACGTGCTTTGTCAGCAGTTATCGATGTGATGAACGGGCTGATGCTTTTTCTATTGTCAGCCGGAGGACAGCCCAGGAGGTTTCTGTATTATCGCTCAAGGCTTCCTGTGAACAAGTCTAGAGCGGGTTAAGCACGCGTTCAGACCACGGTCCACTGCTGCCGCGTGAATATCAGCCGAACCTTAGTGCCCGTTCTTTTCGTACCCTGTTTCTGGTCACGTGCTTTGTTCGCAGTTATCGATGTGATGAACGGCCTGATGCTTTTTCTACTGTCAGCCGGAGGACAGCCCAGGAGGTTTCTGCATTATTGCGAAGGCTTCCTGTGAACAAGTGTTGAGCGGGTTAAGCACGCATTCAGACCACGGTCCACTGCTGCCGCGTGAATATCAGCAGAACCGTAGCGCCCGTTCTTTCCGTACCCTGTTTCTGGTCACGTGCTTTGTCCGCAGTTATCGTTGTGATGAACGGCCTGATGCTTTTTCTACTGTCTGCCGGAGGACAGCCCAGGAGGTTTCTGTATTATCGCTCAAGTCTTCCTGTGAACAAGTATATAGCGGGTTAAGTACGCGTTCAGACCACGGTCCACTGCTGCCGCGTGAATATCAGCAGAACCGTAGTGCCCGTTCTTTTCGTACCCTGTTTCTGGTCACGTGCTTTGTCCGCAGTTACCGATGCGATGAACGGGCCGATGCGTTTTCTACTGTCAGCTGTAGGAAAGCCCAGGAGGTTTCTGTATTATCGCTCAAGGCTTCCTGTGAACAAGTCTAGAGCGGGTTATGCACGCGTTCAGACCACGGTCCACTGCTGCCGCGTGAATATCAGCAGAACCGTAGTGTCCGTTCTTTTCGTACCTCGTTTCTGGTCACGTGCTTTGTCCGCAGTTACCGATGCGATGAACGGGCCGATGCTTTTTCTACTGTCAGCCGGAGGACAGCCCAGGAGGTTTCTGTATTATCGCTCAAGGCTTCCTGTGAACAAGTCTAGAGCGGATTAAGCACGCGTTCAGACCACGGTCCACTGCTGCCGCGTGATAATCAGCCGAACCGTAGTGCCCGTTCTTTTCGTACCCTGTTTGTGGTCACGTGTTTTGTCCGCAGTTATCGATGCGATGAACGGGCCGGTGCTTTTTCTACTGCGAGCCGGAGGACAGCCCAGGAGGTCTCTGTATTATCGCTCAAGGCTTCCTGTGAACAAGTCTAGAGCGGGTTAAGCACGCGTTCAGACCACGGTCCACTGCTGCCGCGTGAATATCAGCCGAACCGGAGTGCCCATCTTTTCGTACCCTGTTTCTGGTCATGTGCTTTGTTCGCAGTTATTGATGTGATGAACGGCCTGATGCTTTTTCTACTGTCATCCAGAGGACAGCCCAGGAGGTTTCTGCATTATTGCGAAGGCTTCCTGTGAACAAGTGTTGAGCGGGTTAAGCACGCATTCAGACCACGGTCCACTGCTGCCGCGTGAATATCAGCAGAACCGTAGCGCCCGTTCTTTCCGTACCCTGTTTCTGGTCACGTGCTTTGTCCGCAGTTATCGTTGTGATGAACGGCCTGATGCTTTTTCTACTGTCTGCCGGAGGACAGCCCAGGAGGTTTCTGTATTATCGCTCAAGTCTTCCTGTGAACAAGTCTATAGCGGGTTATGTACGCGTTCAGACCACGGTCCACTGCTGCCGCGTGAATATCAGCAGAACCGTAGTGCCCGTTCTTTTCGTACCCTGTTTCTGGTCACGTGCTTTGTCCGCAGTTATCGATGCGATGAACGGGCCGATGCTTTTTCTACTGTCAGCTGTAGGAAAGCCCAGGAGGTTTCTGTATTATCGCTCAAGGCTTCCTGTGAACAAGTCTAGAGCGGGTTAAGCACGCGTTCAGACCACGGTCCACTGCTGCCGCGTGAATATCAGCAGAACCGTAGTGTCCGTTCTTTTCGTACCTCGTTTCTGGTCACGTGCTTTGTCCGCAGTTACCGATGCGATGAACGGGCCGATGCTTTTTCTACTGTCAGCCGGAGGACAGCCCAGGAGGTTTCTGTATTATCGCTCAAGGCTTCCTGTGAACAAGCCTAGAGCGGATTAAGCACGCGTTCAGACCACGGTCCACTGCTGCCGCGTGATTATCAGCCGAGCCGTAGTGCCCGTTCTTTTCGTACCCTGTTTGTGGTCACGTGTTTTGTCCGCAGTTATCGATGCGGTGAACGGGCCGGTGCTTTTTCTACTGCGAGCCGGAGGACAGCCCAGGAGGTTTCTGTATTATCGCTCAAGGCTTCCTGTGAACAAGTCTAGAGCGGATTAAGCACGCGTTCAGACCACGGCCCACTGCTGCCGCGTGATTATCAGCCGAACCGTAGTGCCCGTTCTTTTCGTACCCTGATTGTGGTCACGTGCTTTGTCCGCAGTTATCGATGCGATGAACGGGCCGATGCTTTTTCTACCGTCAGCCGGAGGACAGCCCAGGAGGTTTCTGTATTATCGCTCAAGGCTTCCTGTGAACAAGTCTAGAGCGGGTTAAGCACGCGTTCAGACCACGATCCATTGCTGCCGCGTGAATATCAGCAGAACTGTAGTGCCTGTTCCTTTCGTACCGTTTCTGGTCACGTGTTTTGTCCGCAGTTATCGATGCGATGAGCAGGCCGATGCTTTTTCTACTCTCAGCCGGAGGACAGTCCAGGAGGTTTCTGTATTATCGCTCAAGGCTTCCTGTGAACAAGTCTAGAGCGGGTTAAGCACGCGTTCAGACCACGGTCCATAGCTGCCGCGTGAATATCAGCAGAACCGTAGTGCCCGTTCCTTTCGTACCGTTTCTGGTCACGTGCTTTGTCCGCAGTTATCGATGTGATGAACAGGCCGATGCTTTTTCTACTCTCAGCCGGAGGACAGACCAGGAGGTTTCTGTATTATCGCTCAAGGCTTCCTGTGAACAAGACTATAGTGGGTTAAGCACGCGTTCAGACCACGGTCCACTGCTGCCACGTGAATATCAGCAGAACCGTAGTGCCCGTTCTTTTCGTACCTTGTTTCTGATCACGTGCTTTGTCCGCAGTTATCGATGCGATGAACGGGCCGATCCTTTTTCTACTGTCAGCCGGAGGACAGCCCAGGAGGTTTCTGTATTATCGCTCAAGGCTTCCTGTGAACAAGTCTATAGCGGGTTAAGCATGCGATGAGACCACGGTCCACTGCTGCCGCGTGAATATCAGCAGAACCGTAGTGTCCGTTCTTTTCGTACCTCGTTTCTGGTCACGTGCTTTGTCCGCAGTTACCGATGCGATGAACGGGCCGATGCTTTTTCTACTGTCAGCCGGAGGACAGCCCAGGAGGTTTCTGTATTATCGCTCAAGGCTTCCTGTGAACAAGTCTAGAGCGGATTAAGCACGCGTTCAGACCACGGTCCACTGCTGCCGCGTGATTATCAGCCGAACCGTAGTGCCCGTTCTTTTCGTACCCTGTTTGTGGTCACGTGTTTTGTCCGCAGTTATCGATGCGATGAACGGGCCGGTGCTTTTTCTACTGCGAGCCGGAGGACAGCCCAGGAGGTCTCTGTATTATCGCTCAAGGCTTCCTGTGAACAAGTCTAGAGCGGGTTAAGCACGCGTTCAGACCATGGTCCACTGCTGCCACGTGAATATCAGCCGAACCGGAGTGCCCGTTCTTTTCGTACCCTGTTTCTGGTCATGTGCTTTGTTCGCAGTTATCGATGTGATGAACGGCCTGATGCTTTTTCTACTGTCAGCCGGAGGACAGCCCAGGAGGTTTCTGCATTATTGCGAAGGCTTCCTGTGAACAAGTGTTGAGCGGGTTAAGCACGCATTCAGACCACGGTCCACTGCTGCCGCGTGAATATCAGCAGAACCGTAGCGCCCGTTCTTTCCGTACCCTGTTTCTGGTCACGTGCTTTGTCCGCAGTTATCGTTGTGATGAACGGCCTGATGCTTTTTCTACTGTCTGCCGGAGGACAGCCCAGGAGGTTTCTGTATTATCGCTCAAGTCTTCCTGTGAACAAGTCTATAGCGGGTTATGTACGCGTTCAGACCACGGTCCACTGCTGCCGCGTGAATATCAGCAGAACCGTAGTGCCCGTTCTTTTCGTACCCTGTTTCTGGTCACGTGCTTTGTCCGCAGTTATCGATGCGATGAACGGGCCGATGCTTTTTCTACTGTCAGCTGTAGGAAAGCCCAGGAGGTTTCTGTATTATCGCTCAAGGCTTCCTGTGAACAAGTCTAGAGCGGGTTAAGCACGCGTTCAGACCACGGTCCACTGCTGCCGCGTGAATATCAGCAGAACCGTAGTGTCCGTTCTTTTCGTACCTCGTTTCTGGTCACGTGCTTTGTCCGCAGTTACCGATGCGATGAACGGGCCGATGCTTTTTCTACTGTCAGCCGGAGGACAGCCCAGGAGGTTTCTGTATTATCGCTCAAGGCTTCCTGTGAACATGTCTAGAGCGGATTAAGCACGCGTTCAGACCACGGTCCACTGCTGCCGCGTGATTATCAGCCGAGCCGTAGTGCCCGTTCTTTTCGTACCCTGTTTGTGGTCACGTGTTTTGTCCGCAGTTATCGATGCGGTGAACGGGCCGGTGCTTTTTCTACTGCGAGCCGGAGGACAGCCCAGGAGGTTTCTGTATTCTCGCTCAAGGCTTCCTGTGAACAAGTCTAGAGCGGATTAAGCACGCGTTCAGACCACGGCCCACTGCTGCCGCGTGATTATCAGCCGAACCGTAGTGCCCGTTCTTTTCGTACCCTGATTGTGGTCACGTGCTTTGTCCGCAGTTATCAATGCGATGAACGGGCCGATGCTTTTTCTACCGTCAGCCGGAGGACAGCCCAGGAGGTTTCTGTATTATCGCTCAAGGCTTCCTGTGAACAAGTCTAGAGCGGGTTAAGCACGCGTTCAGACCACGATCCATTGCTGCCGCGTGAATATCAGCAGAACTGTAGTGCCTGTTCCTTTCGTACCGTTTCTGGTCACGTGCTTTGTCCGCAGTTATCGATGCGATGAGCAGGCCGATGCTTTTTCTACTCTCAGCCGGAGGACAGTCCAGGAGGTTTCTGTATTATCGCTAAAGGCTTCTTGTGAACAAGTCTAGAGCGGGTTAAGCACGCGTTCACACCACGGTCCATTGCTGCCGCGTGAATATCAGCGGAACCGTAGTGCCCGTTCCTTTCGTACCGTTTCTGGTCACGTGCTTTGTCCGCAGTTATCGATGTGAGTAACGGGCCGATGCTTTTTCTACTGTCAGCCGGAGGACAGCCCAGGAGGTTTCAGTATTATCGCTCAAGGCTTCCTGTGAACAAGTCTAGAGCGGATTAAGCACGCGTTCAGACCACGGTCCACTGCTGCCGCGTGATTATCAGCCGAACCATAGTGCCCGTTCTTTTCGTACCCTGTTTGTGGTCACGTGCTTTGTCCGCAGTTATCGATGCGGTGAACAGGCCGATACGTTTTCTACTCTCATCCGGAGGACAGCCCAGGAGGTTTCTGTATTATCGCTCAAGTCTTCCTGTGAACAAGTCTATAGCGGGTTAAGTACGCGTTCAGACCACGGCCCACTGCTGCCGCGTGATTATCAGCCGAACCGTAGTGCCCGTTCCTTTCGTACCGTTTCTGGTCACGTGCTTTGTCCGCAGTTATCGATGCGATGCGCAGGCCGATGCTTTTTCTACTCTCAGCCGGAGGACAGCCCAGGAGGTTTCTGTATTATCGCTCAAGGCTTCCTGTGAACAAGGCTATAGCGGGTTAAGCACGCGTTCAGACCACGGTCCACTGCTGCCGCGTGAATATCAGCAGAACCGTAGTGCCCGTTCTTTTCGTACCTTGTTTCTGATCACGTGCTTTGTCCGCAGTTATCGATGCGATGAACGGGCCGATGCTTTTTCTACTGTCAGCCGGAGGACAGCCCAGGAGGTTTCTGCATTATTGCGAAGGCTTCCTGTGAACAAGTGTTGAGCGGGTTAAGCACGCATTCAGACCACGGTCCACTGCTGCCGCGTGAATATCAGCAGAACCGTAGCGCCCGTTCTTTCCGTACCCTGTTTCTGGTCACGTGCTTTGTCCGCAGTTATCGTTGTGATGAACGGCCTGATGCTTTTTCTACTGTCTGCCGGAGGACAGCCCAGGAGGTTTCTGTATTATCGCTCAAGTCTTCCTGTGAACAAGTATATAGCGGGTTAAGTACGCGTTCAGACCACGGTCCACATCTGCCGCGTGAATATCAGCAGAACCGTAGTGCCCGTTCTTTTCGTACCCTGTTTCTAATCACGTGCTTTGTCCGCAGTTACCGATGCGATGAACGGGCCGATGCGTTTTCTACTGTCAGCTGTAGGAAAGCCCAGGAGGTTTCTGTATTATCGCTCAAGGCTTCCTGTGAACAAGTCTAGAGCGGGTTAAGCATGCGATCAGACCACGGTCCACTGCAGCCGCGTGAATATCAGCAGAACCGTAGTGTCCGTTCTTTTCGTACCTCGTTTCTGGTCACGTGCTTTGTCCGCAGTTACCGATGCGATGAACGGGCCGATGCTTTTTCTACTGTCAGCCGGAGGACAGCCCAGGAGGTTTCTGTATTATCGCTCAAGGCTTCCTGTGAACAAGTCTAGAGCGGATTAAGCACGCGTTCAGACCACAGTCCACTGCTCCCGCGTGATTATCAGCAGAACCGTAGTGCAAGTTCCTTTCGTACCGTTTCTGGTCACGTGCTTTGTCCGCAGTTATCGATGCGATGAGCAGGCCGATGCTTTTTCTACTCTCAGCCGGAGGACAGTCCAGGAGGTTTCTGTATTATCGCTAAAGGCTTCCTGTGAACAAGTCTAGAGCGGGTTAAGCACGCGCTCACACCACGGTCCATTGCTGCCGCGTGAATATCAGCAGAACCGTAGTGCCCGTTCCTTTCGTACCGTTTCTGGTCACGTGCTTTGTCCGCAGTTATCGATGTGATGAACGGGCCGATGCTTTTTCTACTGTCAGCCGGAGGACAGCCCAGGAGGTTTCTGTATTATCGCTCAAGGCTTCCTGTGAACAAGTCTAGAGCGGATTAAGCACGCGTTCAGACCACGGTCCACTGCTACCGCGTGATTATCAGCCGAACCATAGTGCCCGTTCTTTTCGTACCCTGTTTGTGGTCACGTGCTTTGTCCGCAGTTAACGATGCGATGAACAGGCCGATTTTTTCTACTCTCAGCCGGAGGACAGCCCAGGAGGTTTCTGTATTATCGCTCAAGTCTTCCTGTGAACAAGTCTATAGCGGGTTAAGTACGCGTTCAGACCACGGTCCACTGCTGCCGCATGAATATCAGCAGAACCGTAGCGCCCGTTCTTTCCGTACCCTGTTTTTGGTCACGTGCTTTGTCCGCAGTTATCGTTGTGATGAACGGCCTGATGCTTTTTCTACTGTCTGCCGGAGGACAGCCCAGGAGGTTTCTGTATTATCGCTCAAGTCTTCCTGTGAACAAGTATATAGCGGGTTAAGTACGCGTTCAGACCACGGTCCACTGCTGCCGCGTGAATATCAGCAGAACCGTTGCGCCCGTTCTTTTCGTACCCTGTTTCTGGTCACGTGCTTTGTCCGCAGTTACCGATGAGATGAACGGGCCGATGCGTTTTCTACTGTCAGCTGTAGGAAAGCCCAGGAGGTTTCTGTATTATCGCTCAAGGCTTCCTGTGAACAAGTCTAGAGCGGGTTAAGCATGCGATCAGACCACGGTCCACTGCTGCCGCGTGAATATCAGCAGAACCGTAGTGTCCGTTCTTTTCGTACCTCGTTTCTGGTCACGTGCTTTGTCCGCAGTTACCGATGCGATGAACGGGCCGATGCTTTTTCTACTGTCAGCCGGAGGACAGCCCAGGAGGTTTCTGTATTATCGCTCAAGGCTTCCTGTGAACAAGTCTAGAGCGGATTAAGCACGCGTTCAGACCACGGTCCACTGCTGCCGCGTGATTATCAGCCGAACCGTAGTGCCCGTTCTTTTCGTACCCTGTTTGTGGTCACGTGTTTTGTCCGCAGTTATCGATGCGATGAACGGGCCGGTGCTTTTTCTACTGCGAGCCGGAGGACAGCCCAGGAGGTTTCTGTATTATCGCTCAAGGCTTCCTGTGAACAAGTCTAGAGCGGGTTAAGCACGCGTTCAGACCACGGTCCACTGCTGCCGCGTGAATATCAGCGGAACCATAGTGCCCGTTCTTTTCGTACCCTGTTTCTGGTCATGTGCTTTGTTCGCAGTTATTGATGTGATGAAAGGCCTGATGCTTTTTCTACTGTCATCCAGAGGACAGCCCAGGAGGTTTCTGCATTATTGCGAAGGCTTCCTGTGAACAAGTGTTGAGCGGGTTAAGCATGCATTCAGACTACGGTCCACTGCTGCCGCGTGAATATCAGCAGAACCGTAGCGCCCGTTCTTTCCGTACCCTGTTTCTGGTCACGTGCTTTGTCCGCAGTTATCGTTGTGATGAACGGGCCGATGCCTTTTCTACTCTCAGCCGGAGGACAGTCCAGGAGGTTTCTGTATTATCGCTAAAGGCTTCCTGTGAACAAGTCTAGAGCGGGTTAAGTACGCGTTCAGACCACGGTCCACTGCTGCCGCGTGAATATCAGCAGAACCGTTGCGCCCGTTCTTTTCGTACCCTGTTTCTGGTCACGTGCTTTGTCCGCAGTTACCGATGAGATGAACGGGCCGATGCGTTTTCTACTGTCAGCTGTAGGAAAGCCCAGGAGGTTTCTGTATTATCGCTCAAGGCTTCCTGTGAACAAGTCTAGAGCGGGTTAAGCATGCGATCAGACCACGGTCCACTGCTGCCGCGTGAATATCAGCAGAACCGTAGTGTCCGTTCTTTTTGTACCTCGTTTCTGGTCACGTGCTTTGTCCGCAGTTACCGATGCGATGAACGGGCCGATGCTTTTTCTACTGTCAGCCGGAGGACAGCCCAGGAGGTTTCTGTATTATCGCTCAAGGCTTCCTGTGAACAAGTCTAGAGCGGATTAAGCACGCGTTCAGACCACGGTCCACTGCTCCCGCGTGATTATCAGCCGAGCCGTAGTGCCCGTTCTTTTCGTACCCTGTTTGTGGTCACTTGTTTTGTCCGCAGTTATCGATGCGGTGAACGGGTCGGTGCTTTTTCTACTGCGAGCCGGAGGACAGCCCAGGAGGTTTCTGTATTATCGCTCAAGGCTTCCTGTGAACAAGTCTAGAGCGGATTAAGCACGCGTTCAGATCACGGTCCACTGCTCCCGCGTGATTATCAGCCGAGCCGTAGTGCCCGTTCTTTTCGTACCCTGTTTGTGGTCACTTGTTTTGTCCGCAGTTATCGATGCGGTGAACGGGCCGGTGCTTTTTCTACTGCGAGCCGGAGGACAGCCCAGGAGGTTTCTGTATTATCGCTCAAGGCTTCCTGTGAACAAGTCTAGAGCGGATTAAGCACGCGTTCAGACTACCGTCCACTGCTCCCGCGTGATTATCAGCCGAGCCGTAGTGCCCGTTCTTTTCGTGCCCTGTTTGTGGTCACTTGTTTTGTCCGCAGTTATCGATGCGGTGAACGGGCCGGTGCTTTTTCTACTGCGAGCCGGAGGACAGCCCAGGAGGTTTCTGTATTATCGCTCAAAGATTCCTGTGAACAAGTCTAGAGCGGATTAAGCACGCGTTCAGACCACGGTCCACTGCTGCCGCGTGAATATCAGCAGAACCGTAGTGCAAGTTCCTTTCGTACCGTTTCTGGTCACGTGCTTTGTCCGCAGTTATCGATGCGATGAGCAGGCCGATGCCTTTTCTACTCTCAGCCGGAGGACAGTCCAGGAGGTTTCTGTATTATCGCTAAAGGCTTCCTGTGAACAAGTCTAGAGCGGGTTAAGCACGCGCTCACACCACGGTCCATTGCTGCCGCGTGAATATCAGCAGAACCGTAGTGCCCGTTCCTTTCGTACCGTTTCTGGTCACGTTCTTTGTCCGCAGTTATCGATGTGATGAACGGGCCGATGCTTTTTCTACTGTCAGCCGGAGGACAGCCCAGGAGGTTTCTGTATTATCGCTCAAGGCTTCCTGTGAACAAGTCTATAGCGGGTTAAGTACGCGTTCAGACCACGGTCCATTGCTGCCGCGTGATTATCAGCCGAACCGTAGTGCCCGTTCCTTTCGTACCGTTTCTGGTCACGTGTTTTGTCCGCAGTTATCGATGCGGTGAGCAGGCCGATGCTTTTTCTACTCTCAGCCGGAGGACAGCCCAGGAGGTTTCTGTATTATCGCTCAAGGCTTCCTGTGAACAAGGCTATAGCGGGTTAAGCACGCGTTCAGACCACGGTCCACTGCTGCCGCGTGAATATCAGCAGAACCGTAGTGCCCGTTCTTTTCGTACCTTGTTTCTGATCACGTGCTTTGTCCGCAGTTATCGATGCGATGAACGGGCCGATGCTTTTTCTACTGTCAGCCGGAGGACAGCCCAGGAGGTTTCTGCATTATTGCGAAGGCTTCCTGTGAACAAGTGTTGAGCGGGTTAAGCACGCATTCAGACCACGGTCCACTGCTGCCGCATGAATATCAGCAGAACCGTAGCGCCCGTTCTTTCCGTACCCTGTTTTTGGTCACGTGCTTTGTCCGCAGTTATCGTTGTGATGAACGGCCTGATGCTTTTTCTACTGTCTGCCGGAGGACAGCCCAGGAGGTTTCTGTATTATCGCTCAAGTCTTCCTGTGAACAAGTATATAGCGGGTTAAGTACGCGTTCAGACCACGGTCCACTGCTGCCGCGTGAATATCAGCAGAACCGTAGTGCCCGTTCTTTTCGTACCCTGTTTCTGGTCACGTGCTTTGTCCGCAGTTACCGATGAGATGAACGGGCCGATGCGTTTTCTACTGTCAGCTGTAGGAAAGCCCAGGGGGTTTCTGTATTATCGCTCAAGGCTTCCTGTGAACAAGTCTAGAGCGGGTTAAGCATGCGATGAGACCACGGTCCACTGCTGCCGCGTGAATATCAGCAGAACCGTAGTGTCCGTTCTTTTCGTACCTCGTTTCTGGTCACGTGCTTTGTCCGCAGTTACCGATGCGATGAACGGGCCGATGCTTTTTCTACTGTCAGCCGGAGGACAGCCCAGGAGGTTTCTGTATTATCGCTCAAGGCTTCCTGTGAACAAGTCTAGAGCGGATTAAGCACGCGTTCAGACCACGGTCCACTGCTGCCGCGTGATTATCAGCCGAACCGTAGTGCCCGTTCTTTTCGTACCCTGTTTGTGGTCACGTGTTTTGTCCGCAGTTATCGATGCGATGAACGGGCCGGTGCTTTTTCTACTGCGAGCCGGAGGACAGCCCAGGAGGTTTCTGTATTATCGCTCAAGGCTTCCTGTGAACAAGTCTAGAGCGGGTTAAGCACGCGTTCAGACCACGGTCCACTGCTGCCGCGTGAATATCAGCAGAACCGTAGTGCAAGTTCCTTTCGTACCGTTTCTGGTCACGTGCTTTGTCCGCAGTTATCGATGCGATGAGCAGGCCGATGCTTTTTCTACTCTCAGCCGGAGGACAGTCCAGGAGGTTTCTGTATTATCGCTAAAGGCTTCCTGTGAACAAGTCTAGAGCGGGTTAAGCACGCGTTCACACCACGGTCCATTGCTGCCGCGTGAATATCAGCAGAACCGTAGTGCCCGTTCCTTTCGTACCGTTTCTGGTCACGTGCTTTGTCCGCAGTTATTGATGTGATGAACGGGCCGATGCTTTTTCTACTGTCAGCCGGAGGACAGCCCAGGAGGTTTCTGTATAATCGCTCAAGGCTTCCTGTGAACAAGTCTAGAGCGGATTAAGCACGCGTTCAGACCACGGTCCACTGCTACCGCGTGATTATCAGCCGAACCATAGTGCCCGTTCTTTTCGTACCCTGTTTGTGGTCACGTGCTTTGTCCGCAGTTATCGATGCGATGAACAGGCCGATACTTTTTCTACTCTCAGCCGGAGGACAGCCCAGGAGGTTTCTGTATTATCGCTCAAGGCTTCCTGTGAACAAGGCTATAGCGGGTTAAGCACGCGTTCAGACCACGGTCCACTGCTGCCGCGTGAATATCAGCAGAACCGTAGTGCCCGTTCTTTTCGTACCTTGTTTCTGGTCACGTGCTTTGTCCGCAGTTATCGATGCGATGAACGGGCCGATGATTTTTCTACTGTCAGCCGGAGGACAGCCCAGGAGGTTTCTGTATTATCGCTCAAGGCTTCCTGTGAAAAAGTCTAGAGCGGGTTAAGCACGCGTTCAGACCGCGGTCCACTGCTGCCGCGTGAATATCAGCCGAACCGTAGTGCCCGTTCTTTTCGTACCCTGTTTGTGGTCACGTGCTTTGTCCGCAGTTATCGATGCGATGAACGGGCCGATGCTTTTTCTACTGTCAGCCGGAGGACAGCCCAGGAGGTTTCTGTATTATCGCGAAGGCTTCCTGTGAACAAGTCTAGAGCGGGTTAAGCACGCGTTTAGACCACGGTCCACTGCTGCCGCGTGAATATCAGCCGAACTGTAGTGCCCGTTCTTTTCGTACCCTGTTTCTGGTCACGTGCTTTGTCCGCAGTTATCGATGTGATGAACGGCCTGATGCTTTTTCTACTGTCTGCCGGAGTACAGCCCAGGAGGTTTCTGTATTATCACTCAAGGCTTCCTGTCAACAAGTCTAGAGCGGGCTAAGCACGCGTTCTGACCACGGTCCAATGCTGCCGCGTGAATATCAGCAGAACCGTAGTGCCCGTTTTTTTCGTACCCTGTTTCTGTTCACGTGCTTTGTCCGCAGTTATCGATGCGATGAACAGGCCGATGCTTTTTCTACTCTGAGCCGGAGGACAGCCCAGGAGGTTTCTGTATTATCGCTCAAGTCTTCCTGTGAACAAGTCTATAGCGGGTTAAGTACGCGTTCAGACCACGGTCCACTGCTGCCGCGTGAATATCAGCAGAACCGTAGTGCCCGTTCTTTTCGTACCCTGTTTCTGGTCACGTGCTTTGTCCGCAGTTATCGATGCGATGAACGGGCCGATGCTTTTTCTACTATAAGCTGTAGGAAAGCCCAGGAGGTTTCTGTATTATCGCCCTAGGCTTCCTGTGAACAAATCTAGAGCGGGTTAAGCATGCGTTCAGACCACGGTCCACTGCTGCCGCGTGAATATCAGCAGAACCGTAGTGCCCGTTCTTTTCGTACCCTGTTTGCTGTCACGTGCTTTGTCCGCAGTTATCGATGTGATGAACGGCCTGATGCTTTTTCTACTGTCAGCCGGAGGACAGCCTAGGAGGTTTCTGTATTATCGCGAAGGCTTCCTTTGCACAAGTTTAGAACGGGTTAAGCACGCGTTCAGACCGCGGTCCACTGCTGCCGCGTGAATATCAGCCGAGCCGTAGTGCCCGTTCTTTTCGTACCCTGTTTGTGGTCACGTGCTTTGTCCGCAGTTATCGATTTGATGAACGGCCTGATGCTCTTTCTACTGTCAGCCGAAGCACAGCCCAGGAGGTTTCTTTATTATCGCTCAAGGCTTCCTGTGAACAAGTTTAGAGCGGGTTAAGCACGCGTACAGACCACGGTCCACTGCTGCCGCGTGATTATCAGCCGAACCGTAGTGCCCGTTCTTTTCGTACCCTGTTTGTGGTCACGTGTTTTGTCCGCAGTTATCGATGCGATGAACGGGCCGATGCTTTTTCTACTGTCAGCCGGAGGACAGCCCAGGAGGTTTCTGTATTATCACTCAAGGCTTCCTGTGAACAAGTCTAGAGCGGATTAAGCACGCGTTCAGACCACGGTCCACTGCTGCCGCGTGATTATCAGCCGAACCGTAGTGCCCGTTCTTTTCGTACCTTGTTTCTGATCACGTGCTTTGTCCGCAGTTATCGATGCGATGAACGGGCCGATCCTTTTTCTACTGTCAGCCGGAGGACAGCCCAGGAGGTTTCTGTATTATCGCGAATGCTTCCTGTGAAGAAGTCTAGAGCGGGTTAAGCACGCGTTCAGACCACGGTCCACTGCTGCTGCGTGAATATCAGCCGAACCGTAGTGCCCGTTCTTTTCGTACCTCGTTTCTGGTCACGTGCTTTGTCCGCAGTTACCGATGCGATGATCGGGCCGATGCTTTTTCTACTGTCAGCCGGAGGACAGCCCAGGAGGTTTCTGTATTATCGCTCAAGGCTTCCTGTGAACAAGTCTAGAGCGGATTAAGCACGCGTCCAGACCACGGTCCACTGCTGCCGCGTGATTATCAGCCGAACCGTAGTGCCCGTTCTTTTCGTACCCTGTTTCTGGTCACGTGCTTTGTCCGCAGTTATCGATGTGATGAACGGCCTGATGCTTTTTACTGTCTGCCGGAGGACAGCCCAGGAGGTTTCTGTATTATCACTCAAGGCTTCCTGTCAACAAGTCTAGAGCGGGCTAAGCACGCGTTCTGACCACGGTCCAATGCTGCCGCGTGAATATCAGCAGAACCGTAGTGCCCGTTTTTTTCGTACCCTGTTTCTGTTCACGTGCTTTGTCCGCAGTTATCGATGCGATGAACAGGCCGATGCTTTTTCTACTCTGAGCCGGAGGACAGCCCAGGAGGTTTCTGTATTATCGCTCAAGTCTTCCTGTGAACAAGTCTATAGCGGGTTAAGTACGCGTTCAGACCACGGTCCACTGCTGCCGCGTGAATATCAGCAGAACCGTAGTGCCCGTTCTTTTCGTACCCTGTTTCTGGTCACGTGCTTTGTCCGCAGTTATCGATGCGATGAACGGGCCGATGCTTTTTCTACTATCAGCTGTAGGAAAGCCCAGGAGGTTTCTGTATTATCGCCCTAGGCTTCCTGTGAACAAGTCTAGAGCGGGTTAAGCATGCGTTCAGACCACGGTCCACTGCTGCCGCGTGAATATCAGCAGAACCGTAGTGCCCGTTCTTTTCGTACCTTGTTTCTGGTCACGTGCTTTGTCCGCAGTTATCGATGCGATGAACGGGCCGATGCTTTTTCTACTGTCAGCCGGAGGACAGCCCAGGAGGTTTCTGTATTATCGCTCAAGGCTTCCTGTGAACAAGTCTAGAGCGGGTTAAGCACGCGTTCAGACCACGGTCCACTGCTGCCGCGTGAATATCAGCAGAACCGTAGTGCCCGTTCTTTTCGTACCCTGTTTGCTGTCACGTGCTTTGTCCGCAGTTATCGATGTGATGAACGGCCTGATGCTTTTTCTACTGTCAGCCGGAGGACAGCCTAGGAGGTTTCTGTATTATCGCGAAGGCTTCCTTTGCACAAGTCTTGAACGGGTTAAGCACGCGTTCAGACCGCGGTCCACTGCTGCCGCGTGAATATCAGCCGAACCGTAGTGCCCGTTCTTTTCGTACCCTGTTTGTGGTCACGTGCTTTGTCCGCAGTTATCGATTTGATGAACGGCCTGATGCTCTTTCTACTGTCAGCCGAAGCACAGCCCAGGAGGTTTCTTTATTATCGCTCAAGGCTTCCTGTGAACAAGTCTAGAGCGGGTTAAGCACGCGTTCAGACCACGGTCCACTGCTGCCGCGTGATTATCAGCCGAACCGTAGTGCCCGTTCTTTTCGTACCCTGTTTGTGGTCACGTGTTTCGTCCGCAGGTTTCGATGCGATGAACGGGCCGATGCTTTTTCTACTGTCAGCCGGAGGACAGCCCAGGAGGTTTCTGTATTATCACTCAAGGCTTCCTGTGAACAAGTCTAGAGCGGATTAAGCACGCGTTCAGACCACGGTCCACTGCTGCCGCGTGATTATCAGCCGAACCGTAGTGCTCGTTCTTTTCGTACCCTGTTTGTGGTCACGTGTTTTGTCCGCAGTTATCGATGCGATGAACGGGCCGATGCTTTTTCTACTGTCTGCCGGAGGACAGCCCAAGAGGTTTCTGTATTATCGCTCAAGGCTTCCTGTGAACAAGGCTATAGCGGGTTAAGCACGCGTTCAGACCACGGTCCACTGCTGCCACGTGAATATCAGCAGAACCGTAGTGCCCGTTCTTTTCGTACCTTGTTTCTGATCACGTGCTTTGTCCGCAGTTATCGATGCGATGAACGGGCCGATCCTTTTTCTACTGTCAGCCGGAGGACAGCCCAGGAGGTTTCTGTATTATCGCGAATGCTTCCTGTGAAGAAGTCTAGAGCGGGTTAAGCACGCGTTCAGACCACGGTCCACTGCTGCCACGTGAATATCAGCCGAACCGGAGTGCCCGTTCTTTTCGTACCCTGTTTCTGGTCATGTGCTTTGTTCGCAGTTATCGATGTGATGAACGGCCTGATGCTTTTTCTACTGTCAGCCGGAGGACAGCCCAGGAGGTTTCTGCATTATTGCGAAGGCTTCCTGTGAACAAGTGTTGAGCGGGTTAAGCACGCATTCAGACCACGGTCCACTGCTGCCGCGTGAATATCAGCAGAACCGTAGCGCCCGTTCTTTCCGTACCCTGTTTCTGGTCACGTGCTTTGTCCGCAGTTATCGTTGTGATGAACGGCCTGATGCTTTTTCTACTGTCTGCCGGAGGACAGCCCAGGAGGTTTCTGTATTATCGCTCAAGTCTTCCTGTGAACAAGTCTATAGCGGGTTATGTACGCGTTCAGACCACGGTCCACTGCTGCCGCGTGAATATCAGCAGAACCGTAGTGCCCGTTCTTTTCGTACCCTGTTTCTGGTCACGTGCTTTGTCCGCAGTTATCGATGCGATGAACGGGCCGATGCTTTTTCTACTGTCAGCTGTAGGAAAGCCCAGGAGGTTTCTGTATTATCGCTCAAGGCTTCCTGTGAACAAGTCTAGAGCGGGTTAAGCACGCGTTCAGACCACGGTCCACTGCTGCCGCGTGAATATCAGCAGAACCGTAGTGTCCGTTCTTTTCGTACCTCGTTTCTGGTCACGTGCTTTGTCCGCAGTTACCGATGCGATGAACGGGCCGATGCTTTTTCTACTGTCAGCCGGAGGACAGCCCAGGAGGTTTCTGTATTATCGCTCAAGGCTTCCTGTGAACAAGTCTAGAGCGGATTAAGCACGCGTTCAGACCACGGTCCACTGCTGCCGCGTGATTATCAGCCGAGCCGTAGTGCCCGTTCTTTTCGTACCCTGTTTGTGGTCACGTGTTTTGTCCGCAGTTATCGATGCGGTGAACGGGCCGGTGTTTTTTCTACTGCGAGCCGGAGGACAGCCCAGGAGGTTTCTGTATTATCGCTCAAGGCTTCCTGTGAACAAGTCTAGAGCGGATTAAGCACGCGTTCAGACCACGGCCCACTGCTGCCGCGTGATTATCAGCCGAACCGTAGTGCCCGTTCTTTTCGTACCCTGATTGTGGTCACGTGCTTTGTCCGCAGTTATCGATGCGATGAACGGGCCGATGCTTTTTCTACCGTCAGCCGGAGGACAGCCCAGGAGGTTTCTGTATTATCGCTCAAGGCTTCCTGTGAACAAGTCTAGAGCGGATTAAGCACGCGTTCAGACCACGATCCATTGCTGCCGCGTGAATATCAGCAGAACTGTAGTGCCTGTTCCTTTCGTACCGTTTCTGGTCACGTGCTTTGTCCGCAGTTATCGATGCGATGAGCAGGCCGATGCTTTTTCTACTCTCAGCCGGAGGACAGTCCAGGAGGTTTCTGTATTATCGCTAAAGGCTTCTTGTGAACAAGTCTAGAGCGGGTTAAACACGCGTTCACACCACGGTCCATTGCTGCCGCGTGAATATCAGCGGAACCGTAGTGCCCGTTCCTTTCGTACCGTTTCTGGTCACGTGCTTTGTCCGCAGTTATCGATGTGAGTAACGGGCCGATGCTTTTTCTACTGTCAGCCGGAGGACAGCCCAGGAGGTTTCAGTATTATCGCTCAAGGCTTCCTGTGAACAAGTCTAGAGCGGATTAAGCACGCGTTCAGACCACGGTCCACTGCTGCCGCGTGATTATCAGCCGAACCATAGTGCCCGTTCTTTTCGTACCCTGTTTGTGGTCACGTGCTTTGTCCGCAGTTATCGATGCGGTGAACAGGCCGATACGTTTTCTACTCTCATCCGGAGGACAGCCCAGGAGGTTTCTGTATTATCGCTCAAGTCTTCCTGTGAACAAGTCTATAGCGGGTTAAGTACGCGTTCAGACCACGGCCCACTGCTGCCGCGTGATTATCAGCCGAACCGTAGTGCCCGTTCCTTTCGTACCGTTTCTGGTCACGTGCTTTGTCCGCAGTTATCGATGCGATGCGCAGGCCGATGCTTTTTCTACTCTCAGCCGGAGGACAGCCCAGGAGGTTTCTGTATTATCGCTCAAGGCTTCCTGTGAACAAGGCTATAGCGGGTTAAGCACGCGTTCAGACCACGGTCCACTGCTGCCGCGTGAATATCAGCAGAACCGTAGTGCCCGTTCTTTTCGTACCTTGTTTCTGATCACGTGCTTTGTCCGCAGTTATCGATGCGATGAACGGGCCGATGCTTTTTCTACTGTCAGCCGGAGGACAGCCCAGGAGGTTTCTGCATTATTGCGAAGGCTTCCTGTGAACAAGTGTTGAGCGGGTTAAGCACGCATTCAGACCACGGTCCACTGCTGCCGCGTGAATATCAGCAGAACCGTAGCGCCCGTTCTTTCCGTACCCTGTTTCTGGTCACGTGCTTTGTCCGCAGTTATCGTTGTGATGAACGGCCTGATGCTTTTTCTACTGTCTGCCGGAGGACAGCCCAGGAGGTTTCTGTATTATCGCGAAGGCTTCCTTTGCACAAGTCTTGAACGGGTTAAGCACGCGTTCAGACCGCGGTCCACTGCTGCCGCGTGAATATCAGCCGAACCGTAGTGCCCGTTCTTTTCGTACCCTGTTTGTGGTCACGTGCTTTGTCCGCAGTTATCGATTTGATGAACGGCCTGATGCTCTTTCTACTGTCAGCCGAAGCACAGCCCAGGAGGTTTCTTTATTATCGCTCAAGGCTTCCTGTGAACAAGTCTAGAGCGGGTTAAGCACGCGTTCAGACCACGGTCCACTGCTGCCGCGTGATTATCAGCCGAACCGTAGTGCCCGTTCTTTTCGTACCCTGTTTGTGGTCACGTGTTTCGTCCGCAGGTTTCGATGCGATGAACGGGCCGATGCTTTTTCTACTGTCAGCCGGAGGACAGCCCAGGAGGTTTCTGTATTATCACTCAAGGCTTCCTGTGAACAAGTCTAGAGCGGATTAAGCACGCGTTCAGACCACGGTCCACTGCTGCCGCGTGATTATCAGCCGAACCGTAGTGCTCGTTCTTTTCGTACCCTGTTTGTGGTCACGTGTTTTGTCTGCAGTTATCGATGCGATGAACGGGCCGATGCTTTTTCTACTGTCTGCCGGAGGACAGCCCAAGAGGTTTCTGTATTATCGCTCAAGGCTTCCTGTGAACAAGACTATAGCGGTTAAGCACGCGTTCAGACCACGGTCCAACTGCTGCCACTTGAATATCAGCAGAACCGTAGTGCCCGTTCTTTTCGTACCTTGTTTCTGATCACGTGCTTTGTCCGCAGTTATCGATGCGATGAACGGGCCGATCCTTTTTCTACTGTCAGCCGGAGGACAGCCCAGGAGGTTTCTGTATTATCGCGAATGCTTCCTGTGAAGAAGTCTAGAGCGGGTTAAGCACGCGTTCAGACCACGGTCCACTGCTGCCACGTGAATATCAGCGAACCGGAGTGCCCGTTCTTTTCGTACCCTGTTTCTGGTCATGTGCTTTGTTCGCAGTTATCGATGTGATGAACGGCCTGATGCTTTTTCTACTGTCAGCCGGAGGACAGCCCAGGAGGTTTCTGCATTATTGCGAAGGCTTCCTGTGAACAAGTGTTGAGCGGGTTAAGCACGCATTCAGACCACGGTCCACTGCTGCCGCGTGAATATCAGCAGAACCGTAGCGCCCGTTCTTTCCGTACCCTGTTTCTGGTCACGTGCTTTGTCCGCAGTTATCGTTGTGATGAACGGCCTGATGCTTTTTCTACTGTCTGCCGGAGGACAGCCCAGGAGGTTTCTGTATTATCGCTCAAGTCTTCCTGTGAACAAGTCTATAGCGGGTTATGTACGCGTTCAGACCACGGTCCACTGCTGCCGCGTGAATATCAGCAGAACCGTAGTGCCCGTTCTTTTCGTACCCTGTTTCTGGTCACGTGCTTTGTCCGCAGTTATCGATGCGATGAACGGGCCGATGCTTTTTCTACTGTCAGCTGTAGGAAAGCCCAGGAGGTTTCTGTATTATCGCTCAAGGCTTCCTGTGAACAAGTCTAGAGCGGGTTAAGCACGCGTTCAGACCACGGTCCACTGCTGCCGCGTGAATATCAGCAGAACCGTAGTGTCCGTTCTTTTCGTACCTCGTTTCTGGTCACGTGCTTTGTCCGCAGTTACCGATGCGATGAACGGGCCGATGCTTTTTCTACTGTCAGCCGGAGGACAGCCCAGGAGGTTTCTGTATTATCGCTCAAGGCTTCCTGTGAACAAGTCTAGAGCGGATTAAGCACGCGTTCAGACCACGGTCCACTGCTGCCGCGTGATTATCAGCCGAGCCGTAGTGCCCGTTCTTTTCGTACCCTGTTTGTGGTCACGTGTTTTGTCCGCAGTTATCGATGCGGTGAACGGGCCGGTGCTTTTTCTACTGCGAGCCGGAGGACAGCCCAGGAGGTTTCTGTATTATCGCTCAAGGCTTCCTGTGAACAAGTCTAGAGCGGATTAAGCACGCGTTCAGACCACGGCCCACTGCTGCCGCGTGATTATCAGCCGAACCGTAGTGCCCGTTCTTTTCGTACCCTGATTGTGGTCACGTGCTTTGTCCGCAGTTATCGATGCGATGAACGGGCCGATGCTTTTTCTACCGTCAGCCGGAGGACAGCCCAGGAGGTTTCTGTATTATCGCTCAAGGCTTCCTGTGAACAAGTCTAGAGCGGGTTAAGCACGCGTTCAGACCACGATCCATTGCTGCCGCGTGAATATCAGCAGAACTGTAGTGCCTGTTCCTTTCGTACCGTTTCTGGTCACGTGCTTTGTCCGCAGTTATCGATGCGATGAGCAGGCCGATGCTTTTTCTACTCTCAGCCGGAGGACAGTCCAGGAGGTTTCTGTATTATCGCTAAAGGCTTCTTGTGAACAAGTCTAGAGCGGGTTAAGCACGCGTTCACACCACGGTCCATTGCTGCCGCGTGAATATCAGCGGAACCGTAGTGCCCGTTCCTTTCGTACCGTTTCTGGTCACGTGCTTTGTCCGCAGTTATCGATGTGAGTAACGGGCCGATGCTTTTTCTACTGTCAGCCGGAGGACAGCCCAGGAGGTTTCAGTATTATCGCTCAAGGCTTCCTGTGAACAAGTCTAGAGCGGATTAAGCACGCGTTCAGACCACGGTCCACTGCTGCCGCGTGATTATCAGCCGAACCATAGTGCCCGTTCTTTTCGTACCCTGTTTGTGGTCACGTGCTTTGTCCGCAGTTATCGATGCGGTGAACAGGCCGATACGTTTTCTACTCTCATCCGGAGGACAGCCCAGGAGGTTTCTGTATTATCGCTCAAGTCTTCCTGTGAACAAGTCTATAGCGGGTTAAGTACGCGCTCAGACCACGGCCCACTGCTGCCGCGTGATTATCAGCCGAACCGTAGTGCCCGTTCCTTTCGTACCGTTTCTGGTCACGTGCTTTGTCCGCAGTTATCGATGCGATGCGCAGGCCGATGCTTTTTCTACTCTCAGCCGGAGGACAGCCCAGGAGGTTTCTGTATTATCGCTCAAGGCTTCCTGTGAACAAGGCTATAGCGGGTTAAGCACGCGTTCAGACCACGGTCCACTGCTGCCGCGTGAATATCAGCAGAACCGTAGTGCCCGTTCTTTTCGTACCTTGTTTCTGATCACGTGCTTTGTCCGCAGTTATCGATGCGATGAACGGGCCGATGCTTTTTCTACTGTCAGCCGGAGGACAGCCCAGGAGGTTTCTGCATTATTGCGAAGGCTTCCTGTGAACAAGTGTTGAGCGGGTTAAGCACGCATTCAGACCACGGTCCACTGCCGCCGCGTGAATATCAGCAGAACCGTAGCGCCCGTTCTTTCCGTACCCTGTTTCTGGTCACGTGCTTTGTCCGCAGTTATCGTTGTGATGAACGGCCTGATGCTTTTTCTACTGTCTGCCGGAGGACAGCCCAGGAGGTTTCTGTATTATCGCTCAAGTCTTCCTGTGAACAAGTATATAGCGGGTTAAGTACGCGTTCAGACCACGGTCCACATCTGCCGCGTGAATATCAGCAGAACCGTAGTGCCCGTTCTTTTCGTACCCTGTTTCTGGTCACGTGCTTTGTCCGCAGTTACCGATGCGATGAACGGGCCGATGCGTTTTCTACTGTCAGCTGTAGGAAAGCCCAGGAGGTTTCTGTATTATCGCTCAAGGCTTCCTGTGAACAAGTCTAGAGCGGGTTAAGCATGCGATCAGACCACGGTCCACTGCTGCCGCGTGAATATCAGCAGAACCGTAGTGTCCGTTCTTTTCGTACCTCGTTTCTGGTCACGTGCTTTGTCCGCAGTTACCGATGCGATGAACGGGCCGATGCTTTTTCTACTGTCAGCCGGAGGACAGCCCAGGAGGTTTCTGTATTATCGCTCAAGGCTTCCTGTGAACAAGTCTAGAGCGGATTAAGCACGCGTTAAGACCACGGTCCACTGCTCCCGCGTGATTATCAGCCGAACCGTAGTGCCCGTTCTTTTCGTACCCTGTTTGTGGTCACGTGTTTTGTCCGCAGTTATCGATGCGATGAACGGGCCGGTGCTTTTTCTACTGCGAGCCGGAGGACAGCCCAGGAGGTTTCTGTATTATCGCTCAAGGCTTCCTGTGAACAAGTCTAGAGCGGGTTAAGCACGCGTTCAGACCACGGTCCACTGCGGCCGCGTGAATATCAGCCGAACCGTAGTGCCCGTTCTTTTCGTACCCTGTTTCTGGTCATGTGCTTTGTTCGCAGTTATTGATGTGATGAACGGCCTGATGCTTTTTCTACTGTCATCCAGAGGACAGCCCAGGAGGTTTCTGCATTATTGCGAAGGCTTCCTGTGAACAAGTGTTGAGCGGGTTAAGCACGCATTCAGACCACGGTCCACTGTTGCCGCGTGAATATCAGCAGAAACGTAGCGCCCGTTCTTTCCGTACCCTGTTTCTGGTCACGTGCTTTGTCCGCAGCTATCGTTGTGATGAACGGCCTGATGCTTTTTCTACTGTCTGCCGGAGGACAGCCCAGGAGGTTTCTGTATTATCGCTCAAGTCTTCCTGTGAACAAGTCTATAGCGGGTTAAGTACGCGTTCAGACCACGGTCCACTGCTGCCGCGTGAATATCAGCAGAACCGTAGTGACCGTTATTTTCGTACCCTGTTTCTGGTCACGTGCTTTGTCCGCAGTTATCGATGCGATGAACGGGCCGATGCTTTTTCTACTGTCAGCTGTAGGAAAGCCCAGGAGGTTTCTGTATTATCGCTCAAGGCTTCCTGTGAACAAGTCTAGAGCGGGTTAAGCACGCGTTCAGACCACGGTCCACTGCTGCCGCGTGAATATCAGCAGAACCGTAGTGTCCGTTCTTTTCGTACCTCGTTTCTGGTCACGTGCTTTGTCCGCAGTTACCGATGCGATGAACGGGCCGATGCTTTTTCTACTGTCAGCCGGAGGACAGCCCCGGAGGTTTCTGTATTATCGCTCAAGGCTTCCTGTGAACAAGTCTAGAGCGGATTAAGCACGCGTTCAGACCACGGTCCACTGCTCCCGCGTGATTAGCAGCCGAGCCGTAGTGCCCGTTCTTTTCGTACCCTGTTTGTGGTCACTTGTTTTGTCCGCAGTTATCGATGCGGTGAACGGGCCGGTGCTTTTTCTACTGCGAGCCGGAGGACAGCCCAGGAGGTTTCTGTATTATCGCTCAAAGATTCCTGTGAACAAGTCTAGAGCGGATTAAGCACGCGTTCAGACCACGGTCCACTGCTGCCGCGTGAATATCAGCAGAACCGTAGTGCAAGTTCCTTTCGTACCGTTTCTGGTCACGTGCTTTGTCCGCAGTTATCGATGCGATGAGCAGGCCGATGCTTTTTCTACTCTCAGCCGGAGGACAGTCCAGGAGGTTTCTGTATTATCGCTAAAGGCTTCCTGTGAACAAGTCTAGAGCGGGTTAAGCACGCGCTCACACCACGGTCCATTGCTGCCGCGTGAATATCAGCAGAACCGTAGTGCCCGTTCCTTTCGTACCGTTTCTGGTCACGCGCTTTGTCCGCAGTTATCGATGTGATGAACGGGCCGATGCTTTTTCTACTGTCAGCCGGAGGACAGCCCAGGAGGTTTCTGTATTATCGCTCAAGGCTTCCTGTGAACAAGTCTAGAGCGGATTAAGCACGCGTTCAGACCACGGTCCACTGCTACCGCGTGATTATCAGCCGAACCATAGTGCCCGTTCTTTTCGTACCCTGTTTGTGGTCACGTGCTTTGTCCGCAGTTATCGATGCGATGAACAGGCCGATTTTTTCTACTCTCAGCCGGAGGACAGCCCAGGAGGTTTCTGTATTATCGCTCAAGTCTTCCTGTGAACAAGTCTATAGCGGGTTAAGTACGCGTTCAGACCACGGTCCACTGCTGCCGCGTGAATATCAGCAGAACCGTAGTGCCCGTTCTTTTCGTACCTTGTTTCTGATCACGTGCTTTGTCCGCAGTTATCGATGCGATGAACGGGCCGATGCTTTTTCTACTGTCAGCCGGAGGACAGCCCAGGAGGTTTCTGCATTATTGCGAAGGCTTCCTGTGAACAAGTGTTGAGCGGGTTAAGCACGCATTCAGACCACGGTCCACTGCTGCCGCATGAATATCAGCAGAACCGTAGCGCCCGTTCTTTCCGTACCCTGTTTTTGGTCACGTGCTTTGTCCGCAGTTATCGTTGTGATGAACGGCCTGATGCTTTTTCTACTGTCTGCCGGAGGACAGCCCAGGAGGTTTCTGTATTATCGCTCAAGTCTTCCTGTGAACAAGTATATAGCGGGTTAAGTACGCGTTCAGACCACGGTCCACTGCTGCCGCGTGAATATCAGCAGAACCGTAGCGCCCGTTCTTTTCGTACCCTGTTTCTGGTCACGTGCTTTGTCCGCAGTTACCGATGAGATGAACGGGCCGATGCGTTTTCTACTGTCAGCTGTAGGAAAGCCCAGGAGGTTTCTGTATTATCGCTCAAGGCTTCCTGTGAACAAGTCTAGAGCGGGTTAAGCATGCGATCAGACCACGGTCCACTGCTGCCGCGTGAATATCAGCAGAACCGTAGTGTCCGTTCTTTTCGTACCTCGTTTCTGGTCACGTGCTTTGTCCGCAGTTACCGATGCGATGAACGGGCCGATGCTTTTTCTACTGTCAGCCGGAGGACAGCCCAGGAGGTTTCTGTATTATCGCTCAAGGCTTCCTGTGAACAAGTCTAGAGCGGATTAAGCACGCGTTCAGACCACGGTCCACTGCTGCCGCGTGATTATCAGCCGAACCGTAGTGCCCGTTCTTTTCGTACCCTGTTTGTGGTCACGTGTTTTGTCCGCAGTTATCGATGCGATGAACGGGCCGGTGCTTTTTCTACTGCGAGCCGGAGGACAGCCCAGGAGGTTTCTGTATTATCGCTCAAGGCTTCCTGTGAACAAGTCTAGAGCGGGTTAAGCACGCGTTCAGACCACGGTCCACTGCTGCCGCGTGAATATCAGCGGAACCATAGTGCCCGTTCTTTTCGTACCCTGTTTCTGGTCATGTGCTTTGTTCGCAGTTATTGATGTGATGAAAGGCCTGATGCTTTTTCTACTGTCATCCAGAGGACAGCCCAGGAGGTTTCTGCATTATTGCGAAGGCTTCCTGTGAACAAGTGTTGAGCGGGTTAAGCATGCATTCAGACTACGGTCCACTGCTGCCGCGTGAATATCAGCAGAACCGTAGCGCCCGTTCTTTCCGTACCCTGTTTCTGGTCACGTGCTTTGTCCGCAGTTATCGTTGTGATGAACGGCCTGATGCTTTTTCTACTGTCTGCCGGAGGACAGCCCAGGAGGTTTCTGTATTATCGCTCAAGTCTTCCTGTGAACAAGTCTATAGCGGGTTAAGTACGCGTTCAGACCACGGTCCACTGCTGCCGCGTGAATATCAGCAGAACCGTAGTGCCCGTTCTTTTCGTACTCTGTTTCTGGTCACGTGCTTTGTCCGCAGTTATCGATGCGATGAACGGGCCGATGCTTTTTCTACTGTCAGCTGTAGGAAAGCCCAGGAGGTTTCTGTATTATCGCTCAAGGCTTCCTGTGAACAAGTCTAGAGCGGGTTAAGCACGCGTTGAGACCACGGTCCACTGCTGCCGCGTGAATATCAGCAGAACCGTAGTGTCCGTTCTTTTCGTACCTCGTTTCTGGTCACGTGCTTTGTCCGCAGTTACCGATGCGATGAACGGGCCGATGCTTTTTCTACTGTCAGCCGGAGGACAGCCCAGGAGGTTTCTGTATTATCGCTCAAGGCTTCCTGTGAACAAGTCTAGAGCGGATTAAGCACGCGTTCAGACCACGGTGCACTGCTCCCGCGTGATTATCAGCCGAGCCGTAGTGCCCGTTCTTTTCGTACCCTGTTTGTGGTCACTTGTTTTGTCCGCAGTTATCGATGCGGTGAACGGGTCGGTGCTTTTTCTACTGCGAGCCGGAGGACAGCCCAGGAGGTTTCTGTATTATCGCTCAAGGCTTCCTGTGAACAAGTCTAGAGCGGATTAAGCACGCGTTCAGATCACGGTCCACTGCTCCCGCGTGATTATCAGCCGAGCCGTAGTGCCCGTTCTTTTCGTACCCTGTTTGTGGTCACTTGTTTTGTCCGCAGTTATCGATGCGGTGAACGGGCCGGTGCTTTTTCTACTGCGAGCCGGAGGACAGCCCAGGAGGTTTCTGTATTATCGCTCAAGGCTTCCTGTGAACAAGTCTAGAGCGGATTAAGCACGCGTTCAGACTACCGTCCACTGCTCCCGCGTGATTATCAGCCGAGCCGTAGTGCCCGTTCTTTTCGTGCCCTGTTTGTGGTCACTTGTTTTGTCCGCAGTTATCGATGCGGTGAACGGGCCGGTGCTTTTTCTACTGCGAGCCGGAGGACAGCCCAGGAGGTTTCTGTATTATCGCTCAAAGATTCCTGTGAACAAGTCTAGAGCGGATTAAGCACGCGTTCAGACCACGGTCCACTGCTGCCGCGTGAATATCAGCAGAACCGTAGTGCAAGTTCCTTTCGTACCGTTTCTGGTCACGTGCTTTGTCCGCAGTTATCGATGCGATGAGCAGGCCGATGCTTTTTCTACTCTCAGCCGGAGGACAGTCCAGGAGGTTTCTGTATTATCGCTAAAGGCTTCCTGTGAACAAGTCTAGAGCGGGTTAAGCACGCGCTCACACCACGGTCCATTGCTGCCGCGTGAATATCAGCAGAACCGTAGTGCCCGTTCCTTTCGTACCGTTTCTGGTCACGTTCTTTGTCCGCAGTTATCGATGTGATGAACGGGCCGATGCTTTTTCTACTGTCAGCCGGAGGACAGCCCAGGAGGTTTCTGTATTATCGCTCAAGGCTTCCTGTGAACAAGTCTATAGCGGGTTAAGTACGCGTTCAGACCACGGTCCATTGCTGCCGCGTGATTATCAGCCGAACCGTAGTGCCCGTTCCTTTCGTACCGTTTCTGGTCACGTGTTTTGTCCGCAGTTATCGATGCGGTGAGCAGGCCGATGCTTTTTCTACTCTCAGCCGGAGGACAGCCCAGGAGGTTTCTGTATTATCGCTCAAGGCTTCCTGTGAACAAGGCTATAGCGGGTTAAGCACGCGTTCAGACCACGGTCCACTGCTGCCGCGTGAATATCAGCAGAACCGTAGTGCCCGTTCTTTTCGTACCTTGTTTCTGATCACGTGCTTTGTCCGCAGTTATCGATGCGATGAACGGGCCGATGCTTTTTCTACTGTCAGCCGGAGGACAGCCCAGGAGGTTTCTGCATTATTGCGAAGGCTTCCTGTGAACAAGTGTTGAGCGGGTTAAGCACGCATTCAGACCACGGTCCACTGCTGCCGCATGAATATCAGCAGAACCGTAGCGCCCGTTCTTTCCGTACCCTGTTTTTGGTCACGTGCTTTGTCCGCAGTTATCGTTGTGATGAACGGCCTGATGCTTTTTCTACTGTCTGCCGGAGGACAGCCCAGGAGGTTTCTGTATTATCGCTCAAGTCTTCCTGTGAACAAGTATATAGCGGGTTAAGTACGCGTTCAGACCACGGTCCACTGCTGCCGCGTGAATATCAGCAGAACCGTAGTGCCCGTTCTTTTCGTACCCTGTTTCTGGTCACGTGCTTTGTCCGCAGTTACCGATGAGATGAACGGGCCGATGCGTTTTCTACTGTCAGCTGTAGGAAAGCCCAGGGGGTTTCTGTATTATCGCTCAAGGCTTCCTGTGAACAAGTCTAGAGCGGGTTAAGCATGCGATGAGACCACGGTCCACTGCTGCCGCGTGAATATCAGCAGAACCGTAGTGTCCGTTCTTTTCGTACCTCGTTTCTGGTCACGTGCTTTGTCCGCAGTTACCGATGCGATGAACGGGCCGATGCTTTTTCTACTGTCAGCCGGAGGACAGCCCAGGAGGTTTCTGTATTATCGCTCAAGGCTTCCTGTGAACAAGTCTAGAGCGGATTAAGCACGCGTTCAGACCACGGTCCACTGCTGCCGCGTGATTATCAGCCGAACCGTAGTGCCCGTTCTTTTCGTACCCTGTTTGTGGTCACGTGTTTTGTCCGCAGTTATCGATGCGATGAACGGGCCGGTGCTTTTTCTACTGCGAGCCGGAGGACAGCCCAGGAGGTTTCTGTATTATCGCTCAAGGCTTCCTGTGAACAAGTCTAGAGCGGGTTAAGCACGCGTTCAGACCACGGTCCACTGCTGCCGCGTGAATATCAGCAGAACCGTAGTGCAAGTTCCTTTCGTACCGTTTCTGGTCACGTGCTTTGTCCGCAGTTATCGATGCGATGAGCAGGCCGATGCTTTTTCTACTCTCAGCCGGAGGACAGTCCAGGAGGTTTCTGTATTATCGCTAAAGGCTTCCTGTGAACAAGTCTAGAGCGGGTTAAGCACGCGTTCACACCACGGTCCATTGCTGCCGCGTGAATATCAGCAGAACCGTAGTGCCCGTTCCTTTCGTACCGTTTCTGGTCACGTGCTTTGTCCGCAGTTATCGATGTGATGAACGGGCCGATGCTTTTTCTACTGTCAGCCGGAGGACAGCCCAGGAGGTTTCTGTATAATCGCTCAAGGCTTCCTGTGAACAAGTCTAGAGCGGATTAAGCACGCGTTCAGACCACGGTCCACTGCTACCGCGTGATTATCAGCCGAACCATAGTGCCCGTTCTTTTCGTACCCTGTTTGTGGTCACGTGCTTTGTCCGCAGTTATCGATGCGATGAACAGGCCGATACTTTTTCTACTCTCAGCCGGAGGACAGCCCAGGAGGTTTCTGTATTATCGCTCAAGGCTTCCTGTGAACAAGGCTATAGCGGGTTAAGCACGCGTTCAGACCACGGTCCACTGCTGCCGCGTGAATATCAGCAGAACCGTAGTGCCCGTTCTTTTCGTACCTTGTTTCTGGTCACGTGCTTTGTCCGCAGTTATCGATGCGATGAACGGGCCGATGATTTTTCTACTGTCAGCCGGAGGACAGCCCAGGAGGTTTCTGTATTATCGCTCAAGGCTTCCTGTGAAAAAGTCTATAGCGGGTTAAGCACGCGTTCAGACCGCGGTCCACTGCTGCCGCGTGAATATCAGCCGAACCGTAGTGCCCGTTCTTTTCGTACCCTGTTTGTGGTCACGTGCTTTGTCCGCAGTTATCGATGCGATGAACGGGCCGATGCTTTTTCTACTGTCAGCCGGAGGACAGCCCAGGAGGTTTCTGTATTATCGCGAAGGCTTCCTGTGAACAAGTCTAGAGCGGGTTAAGCACGCGTTCAGACCACGGTCCACTGCTGCCGCGTGAATATCAGCCGAACTGTAGTGCCCGTTCTTTTCGTACCGTTTCTGGTCACGTGCTTTGTCCGCAGTTATCGATGTGATGAACGGCCTGATGCTTTTTCTACTGTCTGCCGGAGTACAGCCCAGGAGGTTTCTGTATTATCACTCAAGGCTTCCTGTCAACAAGTCTAGAGCGGGCTAAGCACGCGTTCTGACCACGGTCCAATGCTGCCGCGTGAATATCAGCAGAACCGTAGTGCCCGTTTTTTTCGTACCCTGTTTCTGTTCACGTGCTTTGTCCGCAGTTATCGATGCGATGAACAGGCCGATGCTTTTTCTACTCTGAGCCGGAGGACAGCCCAGGAGGTTTCTGTATTATCGCTCAAGTCTTCCTGTGAACAAGTCTATAGCGGGTTAAGTACGCGTTCAGACCACGGTCCACTGCTGCCGCGTGAATATCAGCAGAACCGTAGTGCCCGTTCTTTTCGTACCCTGTTTCTGGTCACGTGCTTTGTCCGCAGTTATCGATGCGATGAACGGGCCGATGCTTTTTCTACTATAAGCTGTAGGAAAGCCCAGGAGGTTTCTGTATTATCGCCCTAGGCTTCCTGTGAACAAATCTAGAGCGGGTTAAGCATGCGTTCAGACCACGGTCCACTGCTGCCGCGTGAATATCAGCAGAACCGTAGTGCCCGTTCTTTTCGTACCCTGTTTGCTGTCACGTGCTTTGTCCGCAGTTATCGATGTGATGAACGGCCTGATGCTTTTTCTACTGTCAGCCGGAGGACAGCCTAGGAGGTTTCTGTATTATCGCGAAGGCTTCCTTTGCACAAGTTTAGAACGGGTTAAGCACGCGTTCAGACCGCGGTCCACTGCTGCCGCGTGAATATCAGCCGAGCCGTAGTGCCCGTTCTTTTCGTACCCTGTTTGTGGTCACGTGCTTTGTCCGCAGTTATCGATTTGATGAACGGCCTGATGCTCTTTCTACTGTCAGCCGAAGCACAGCCCAGGAGGTTTCTTTATTATCGCTCAAGGCTTCCTGTGAACAAGTTTAGAGCGGGTTAAGCACGCGTTCAGACCACGGTCCACTGCTGCCGCGTGATTATCAGCCGAACCGTAGTGCCCGTTCTTTTCGTACCCTGTTTGTGGTCACGTGTTTTGTCCGCAGTTATCGATGCGATGAACGGGCCGATGCTTTTTCTACTGTCAGCCGGAGGACAGCCCAGGAGGTTTCTGTATTATCACTCAAGGCTTCCTGTGAACAAGTCTAGAGCGGATTAAGCACGCGTTCAGACCACGGTCCACTGCTGCCGCGTGATTATCAGCCGAACCGTAGTGCCCGTTCTTTTCGTACCTTGTTTCTGATCACGTGCTTTGTCCGCAGTTATCGATGCGATGAACGGGCCGATCCTTTTTCTACTGTCAGCCGGAGGACAGCCCAGGAGGTTTCTGTATTATCGCGAATGCTTCCTGTGAAGAAGTCTAGAGCGGGTTAAGCACGCGTTCAGACCACGGTCCACTGCTGCTGCGTGAACATCAGCCGAACCGTAGTGCCCGTTCTTTTCGTACCTCGTTTCTGGTCACGTGCTTTGTCCGCAGTTACCGATGCGATGATCGGGCCGATGCTTTTTCTACTGTCAGCCGGAGGACAGCCCAGGAGGTTTCTGTATTATCGCTCAAGGCTTCCTGTGAACAAGTCTAGAGCGGATTAAGCACGCGTCCAGACCACGGTCCACTGCTGCCGCGTGATTATCAGCCGAACCGTAGTGCCCGTTCTTTTCGTACCCTGTTTCTGGTCACGTGCTTTGTCCGCAGTTATCGATGTGATGAACGGCCTGATGCTTTTTCTACTGTCTGCCGGAGGACAGCCCAGGAGGTTTCTGTATTATCACTCAAGGCTTCCTGTCAACAAGTCTAGAGCGGGCTAAGCACGCGTTCTGACCACGGTCCAATGCTGCCGCGTGAATATCAGCAGAACCGTAGTGCCCGTTTTTTTCGTACCCTGTTTCTGTTCACGTGCTTTGTCCGCAGTTATCGATGCGATGAACAGGCCGATGCTTTTTCTACTCTGAGCCGGAGGACAGCCCAGGAGGTTTCTGTATTATCGCTCAAGTCTTCCTGTGAACAAGTCTATAGCGGGTTAAGTACGCGTTCAGACCACGGTCCACTGCTGCCGCGTGAATATCAGCAGAACCGTAGTGCCCGTTCTTTTCGTACCCTGTTTCTGGTCACGTGCTTTGTCCGCAGTTATCGATGCGATGAACGGGCCGATGCTTTTTCTACTATCAGCTGTAGGAAAGCCCAGGAGGTTTCTGTATTATCGCCCTAGGCTTCCTGTGAACAAGTCTAGAGCGGGTTAAGCATGCGTTCAGACCACGGTCCACTGCTGCCGCGTGAATATCAGCAGAACCGTAGTGCCCGTTCTTTTCGTACCTTGCTTCTGGTCACGTGCTTTGTCCGCAGTTATCGATGCGATGAACGGGCCGATGCTTTTTCTACTGTCAGCCGGAGGACAGCCCAGGAGGTTTCTGTATTATCGCTCAAGGCTTCCTGTGAACAAGTCTAGAGCGGGTTAAGCACGCGTTCAGACCACGGTCCACTGCTGCCGCGTGAATATCAGCAGAACCGTAGTGCCCGTTCTTTTCGTACCCTGTTTGCTGTCACGTGCTTTGTCCGCAGTTATCGATGTGATGAACGGCCTGATGCTTTTTCTACTGTCAGCCGGAGGACAGCCTAGGAGGTTTCTGTATTATCGCGAAGGCTTCCTTTGCACAAGTCTTGAACGGGTTAAGCACGCGTTCAGACCGCGGTCCACTGCTGCCGCGTGAATATCAGCCGAACCGTAGTGCCCGTTCTTTTCGTACCCTGTTTGTGGTCACGTGCTTTGTCCGCAGTTATCGATTTGATGAACGGCCTGATGCTCTTTCTACTGTCAGCCGAAGCACAGCCCAGGAGGTTTCTTTATTATCGCTCAAGGCTTCCTGTGAACAAGTCTAGAGCGGGTTAAGCACGCGTTCAGACCACGGTCCACTGCTGCCGCGTGATTATCAGCCGAACCGTAGTGCCCGTTCTTTTCGTACCCTGTTTGTGGTCACGTGTTTCGTCCGCAGGTTTCGATGCGATGAACGGGCCGATGCTTTTTCTACTGTCAGCCGGAGGACAGCCCAGGAGGTTTCTGTATTATAACTCAAGGCTTCCTGTGAACAAGTCTAGAGCGGATTAAGCACGCGTTCAGACCACGGTCCACTGCTGCCGCGTGATTATCAGCCGAACCGTAGTGCTCGTTCTTTTCGTACCCTGTTTGTGGTCACGTGTTTTGTCCGCAGTTATCGATGCGATGAACGGGCCGATGCTTTTTCTACTGTCTGCCGGAGGACAGCCCAAGAGGTTTCTGTATTATCGCTCAAGGCTTCCTGTGAACAAGACTATAGCGGGTTAAGCACGCGTTCAGACCACGGTCCACTGCTGCCACGTGAATATCAGCAGAACCGTAGTGCCCGTTCTTTTCGTACCTTGTTTCTGATCACGTGCTTTGTCCGCAGTTATCGATGCGATGAACGGGCCGATCCTTTTTCTACTGTCAGCCGGAGGACAGCCCAGGAGGTTTCTGTATTATCGCGAATGCTTCCTGTGAAGAAGTCTAGAGCGGGTTAAGCACGCGTTCAGACCACGGTCCACTGCTGCCGCGTGATTATCAGCCGAACCGTAGTGCCCGTTCTTTTCGTACCCTGTTTGTGGTCACGTGTTTTGTCCGCAGTTATCGATGCGATGAACGGGCCGGTGCTTTTTCTACTGCGAGCCGGAGGACAGCCCAGGAGGTTTCTGTATTATCGCTCAAGGCTTCCTGTGAACAAGTGTTGAGCGGGTTAAGCACGCATTCAGACCACGGTCCACTGCTGCCGCGTGAATATCAGCAGAACCGTAGCGCCCGTTCTTTCCGTACCCTGTTTCTGGTCACGTGCTTTGTCCGCAGTTACCGTTGTGATGAACGGCCTGATGCTTTTTCTACTGTCTGCCGGAGGACAGCCCAGGAGGTTTTTGTATTATCGCTCAAGTCTTCCTGTGAACAAGTATATAGCGGGTTAAGTACGCATTCAGACCACGGTCCACTGCTGCCGCGTGAATATCAGCAGAACCGTAGCGCCCGTTCTTTCCGTACCCTGTTTCTGGTCACGTGCTTTGTCCGCAGTTACCGTTGTGATGAACGGCCTGATGCTTTTTCTACTGACTGCCGGAGGACAGCCCAGGAGGTTTCTGTATTATCGCTCAAGTCTTCCTGTGAACAAGTATATAGCGGGTTAAGTACGCGTTCAGACCACGGTCCACTGCTGCCGCGTGAATATCAGCAGAACCGTAGTGTCCGTTCTTTTCGTACCTCGTTTCTGGTCACGTGCTTTGTCCGCAGTTACCGATGCGATGAACGGGCCGATGCTTTTTCTACTGTCAGCCGGAGGACAGCCCAGGAGGTTTCAGTATTATCGCTCAAGGCTTCCTGTGAACAAGTCTAGAGCGGATTAAGCACGCGTTCAGACCACGGTCCACTGCTGCCGCGTGATTATCAGCCGAACCGTAGTGCCCGTTCTTTTCGTACCCTGATTGTGGTCACGTGCTTTGTCCGCAGTTATCGATGCGATGAGCAGGCCGATGCTTTTTCTACTCTCAGCCGGAGGACAGTCCAGGAGGTTTCTGTATTATCGCTCAAGGCTTCCTGTGAACAAGTCTAGAGCGGGTTAAGCACGCGTTCAGACCACGGTCCATTGCTGCCGCGTGAATATCAGCAGAACCGTAGTGCCCGTTCCTTTCGTACCGTTTCTGGTCACGTGCTTTGTCCGCAGTTATCGATGTGATGAACGGGCCGATGCTTTTTCTACTGTCAGCCGGAGGACAGCCCAGGAGGTTTCTGTATTATCGCTCAAGGCTTCCTGTGAACAAGTCTAGAGCGGATTAAGCACGCGTTCAGACCACGGTCCACTGCTGCCGCGTGATTATCAGCCGAACCATAGTGCCCGTTCTTTTCGTACCCTGTTTGTGGTCACGTGCTTTGTCCGCAGTTATCGATGCGATGAACAGGCCGATACTTTTTCTACTCTCAGCCGGAGGACAGCCCAGGAGGTTTCTGTATTATCGCTCAAGTCTTCCTGTGAACAAGTCTATAGCGGGTTAAGTACGCGTTCAGACCACGGTCCGCTGCTGCCGCGTGATTATCAGCCGAACCGTAGTGCCCGTTCCTTTCGTACCGTTTCTGGTCACGTGCTTTGTCCGCAGTTATCGATGCGATGAGCAGGCCGATGCTTTTTCTACTCTCAGCCGGAGGACAGCCCAGGAGGTTTCTGTATTATCGCTCAAGGCTTCCTGTGAACAAGGCTATAGCGGGTTAAGCACGCGTTCAGACCACGGTCCACTGCTGCCGCGTGAATATCAGCAGAACCGTAGTGCCCGTTCTTTTCGTACCTTGTTTCTGATCACGTGCTTTGTCCGCAGTTATCGATGCGATGAACGGGCCGATCCTTTTTCTACTGTCAGCCGGAGGACAGCCCAGGAGGTTTCTGTACTATCGCTCAAGTCTTCCTGTGAACAAGTCTATAGCGGGTTAAGTACGCGTTCAGACCACGGTCCACTGCTGCCGCGTGAATATCAGCAGAACCGTAGTGCCCGTTCTTTTCGTACCCTATTTCTGGTCACGTGCTTTGTCCGCAGTTATCGATGCGATGAACGGGCCGATGCTTTTTCTACTGTCAGCTGTAGGAAAGCCCAGGAGGTTTCTGTATTATCGCTCAAGGCTTCCTGTGAACAAGTCTAGAGCGGGTTAAGCACGCGTTCAGACCACGGTCCACTGCTGCCGCGTGAATATCAGCAGAACCGTAGTGTCCGTTCTTTTCGTACCTCGTTTCTGGTCACGTGCTTTGTCCGCAGTTACCGATGCGATGAACGGGCCGATGCTTTTTCTACTGTCAGCCGGAGGACAGCCCAGGAGGTTTCTGTATTATCGCTCAAGGCTTCCTGTGAACAAGTCTAGAGCGGATTAAGCACGCGTTCAGACCACGGTCCACTGCTCCCGCGTGATTATCAGCCGAGCCGTAGTGCCCGTTCTTTTCGTACCCTGTTTGTGGTCACTTGTTTTGTCCGCAGTTATCGATGCCGTGAACGGGCCGGTGCTTTTTCTACGGCGAGCCGGAGGACAGCCCAGGAGGTTTCTGTATTTTCGCTCAAGGCTTCCTGTGAACAAGTCTAGAGCGGATTAAGCACGCGTTCAGACCACGGTCCACTGCTCCCGCGTGATTATCAGCCGAGCCGTAGTGCCCGTTCTTTTCGTACCCTGTTTGTGGTCACTTGTTTTATCCGCAGTTATTGATGCGGTGAACGGGCCGGTGCTTTTTCTACTGCGAGCCGGAGGACAGCCCAGGAGGTTTCTGTTTTATCGCTCAAGGCTTCCTGTGAACAAGTCTAGAGCGGATTAAGCACGCGTTCAGACCACGGTCCACTGCTGCCGCGTGAATATCAGCAGAACCGTAGTGCAAGTTCATTTCGTACCGTTTCTGGTCACGTGATTTGTCCGCAGTTATCGATGCGATGAGCAGGCCGATGCTTTTTCTACTCTCAGCCGGAGAACAGTCCAGGAGGTTTCTGTATTATCGCTAAAGGCTTCCTGTGAACAAGTCTAGAGCGGGTTAAGCACGCGTTCACACCACGGTCCATTGCTGCCGCGTGAATATCAGCAGAACCGTAGTGCCCGTTCCTTTCGTACCGTTTCTGGTCACGTGCTTTGTCCGCAGTTATCGATGTGATGAACGGCCCGATGCTTTTTCTACTGTCAGCCGGAGGACAGCCCAGGAGGTTTCTGTATTATCGCTCAAGGCTTCCTGTGAACAAGTCTATAGCGGATTAAGCACGCGTTCAGACCACGGTCCACTGCTACCGCGTGATTATCAGCCGAACCATAGTGCCCGTTCTTTTCGTACCCTGTTTGTGGTCACGTGCTTTGTCCGCAGTTATCGATGCGATGAACAGGCCGATACTTTTTCTACTCTCAGCTGGAGGACAGCCCAGGAGGTTTCTGTATTATCGCTCAAGTCTTCCTGTGAACAAGTCTATAGCGGGTTAAGTACGCGTTCAGACCACGGTCCACTGCTGCCGCGTGATTATCAGCCGAACCGTGGTGCCCGTTCCTTTCGTACCGTTTCTGGTCACGTGCTTTGTCCGCAGTTATCGATGCGGTGAGCAGGCCGATGCTTTTTCTACTCTCAGCCGGAGGACAGCCCAGGAGGTTTCTGTATTATCGCTCAAGGCTTCCTGTGAACAAGGCTATAGCAGGTTAAGCACGCGTTCAGACCACGGTCCACTGCTGCCGCGTGAATATCAGCATAACCGTAGTGCCCGTTCTTTTCGTACCTTGTTTCTGATGACGTGCTTTGTCCGCAGTTATCGATGCGATGAACGGGCCAATCCTTTTTCTACTGTCAGCCGGAGGACAGCCCAGGAGGTTTCTGTATTATCGCGAATGCTTCTTGTGAACAAGTCTAGAGCGGGTTAAGCACGCGTTCTGACCACGGTCCACTGCTTCCGCGTGAATATCAGCAGAACCGTAGTGCCCGTTTTTTTCGTACCCTGTTTCTGTTCACGTGCTTTGTCCGCAGTTATCGATGCGATGAACAGGCCGATACTTTTTCTACTCTCAGCCGGAGGACAGCCCAGGAGGTTTCTGTATTATCGCTCAAGTCTTCCTGTGAACAAGTCTATAGCGGGTTAAGCACGCGTTCAGACCACGGTCCACTGCGGCCGCGTGATTATCAGCCGAACCGTAGTGCCCGTTCTTTTCGTACCCTGTTTGTGGTCGCGTGTTTTGTCCGCACTTATCGATGCGATGAACGGGCCGATGCTTTTTCTACTGTCAGCCGGAGGACAGCCCAGGAGGTTTCTCTATTATCACTCAAGGCTTCCTGTGAACAAGTCTAGAGCGTGTTAAGCACGCGTTCAGACCACGGTCCACTGCTGCCGCGTGAATATCAGCAGAACCGTAGTGCCCGTTCTTTTCGTACCTTGTTTCTGGTCACGTGCTTTGTCCGCAGTTATCGATGCGATGAACGGGCCGATGATTTTTCTACTGTCAGCCGGAGGACAGCCAAGGAGGTTTCTGTATTATCGCTCAAGGCTTCCTGTGAACAAGTCTAGAGCGGGTTAAGCACGCGTTCAGACCGCGGTCCACTGCTGCCGCGTGAATATCAGCCGAACCGTAGTGCCCGTTCTTTTCGTACCCTGTTTGTGGTCACGTGCTTTGTCCGCAGTTATCGATGCGATGAACGGGCCGATGCTTTTTCTACTGTCAGCCGGAGGACAGCCTAGGAGGTTTCTGTATTATCGCTCAAGGCTTCCTGTGAACAAGTCTAGAGCGGGTTAAGCACGCGTTCAGACCACGGTCCACTGCTGCTGCGTGAATATCAGCCGAACCATAGTGCCCGTTCTTTTCGTACCCTGTTTCTGGTCACGTGCTTTGTTCGCAGTTATCGATGTGATGAACGGCCTGATGCGTTTTCTACTGTCAGCCGCAGGACAGCCCAGGAGGTTTCTGTATTATCGCGAAGGCTTCCTGTGAACAAGTCTAGAGCGGATTAAGCACGCGTTCAGACCACGGTCCACTGCTACCGCGTGATTATCAGCCGAACCATAGTGCCCGTTCTTTTCGTACCCTGTTTGTGGTCACGTGCTTTGTCCGCAGTTATCGATGCGATGAACAGGCCGATACTTTTTCTACTCTCAGCCGGAGGACAGCCCAGGAGGTTTCTGTATTATCGCTCAAGTCTTCCTGTGAACAAGTCTATAGCGGGTTAAGTACGCGTTCAGACCACGGTCCACTGCTGCCGCGTGATTATCAGCCGAACCGTAGTGCCCGTTCCTTTCGTACCGTTTCTGGTCACGTGCTTTGTCCGCAGTTATCGATGCGGTGAGCAGGCCGATGCTTTTTCTACTCTCAGCCGGAGGACAGCCCAGGAGGTTTCTGTATTATCGCTCAAGGCTTCCTGTGAACAAGGCTATAGCAGGTTAAGCACGCGTTCAGACCACGGTCCACTGCTGCCGCGTGAATATCAGCATAACCGTAGTGCCCGTTCTTTTCGTACCTTGTTTCTGATGACGTGCTTTGTCCGCAGTTATCGATGCGATGAACGGGCCAATCCTTTTTCTACTGTCAGCCGGAGGACAGCCCAGGAGGTTTCTGTATTATCGCGAATGCTTCTTGTGAACAAGTCTAGAGCGGGTTAAGCACGCGTTCTGACCACGGTCCACTGCTTCCGCGTGAATATCAGCAGAACCGTAGTGCCCGTTTTTTTCCTAGCCTGTTTCTGTTCACGTGCTTTGTCCGCAGTTATCGATGCGATGAACAGGCCGATACTTTTTCTACTCTCAGCCGGAGGACAGCCCAGGAGGTTTCTGTATTATCGCTCAAGTCTTCCTGTGAACAAGTCTATAGCGGGTTAAGCACGCGTTCAGACCACGGTCCACTGCGGCCGCGTGATTATCAGCCGAACCGTAGTGCCCGTTCTTTTCGTACCCTGTTTGTGGTCGCGTGTTTTGTCCGCAGTTATCGATGCGATGAACGGGCCGATGCTTTTTCTACTGTCAGCCGGAGGACAGCCCAGGAGGTTTCTGTATTATCACTCAAGGCTTCCTGTGAACAAGTCTAGAGCGTGTTAAGCACGCGTTCAGACCACGGTCCACTGCTGCCGCATGAATATCAGCAGAACCGTAGTGCCCGTTCTTTTCGTACCTTGTTTCTGGTCACGTGCTTTGTCCGCAGTTATCGATGCGATGAAGGGGCCGATGATTTTTCTACTGTCAGCCGGAGGACAGCCCAGGAGGTTTCTGTATTATCGCTCAAGGCTTCCTGTGAACAAGTCTAGAGCGGGTTAAGCACGCGTTCAGACCGCGGTCCACTGCTGCCGCGTGAATATCAGCCGAACCGTAGTGCCCGTTCTTTTCGTACCCTGTTTGTGGTCACGTGCTTTGTCCGCAGTTATCGATGCGATGAACGGGCCGATGCTTTTTCTACTGTCAGCCGGAGGACAGCCTAGGAGGTTTCTGTATTATCGCTCAAGGCTTCCTGTGAACAAGTCTAGAGCGGGTTAAGCACGCGTTCAGACCACGGTCCACTGCTGCTGCGTGAATATCAGCCGAACCATAGTGCCCGTTCTTTTCGTACCCTGTTTCTGGTCACGTGCTTTGTTCGCAGTTATCGATGTGATGAACGGCCTGATGCGTTTTCTACTGTCAGCCGGAGGACAGCCCAGGAGGTTTCTGTATTATCGCGAAGGCTTCCTGTGAACAAGTCTAGAGCGGGTTAAGCACGCGTTCAGACCACGGTCCACTGCTGCCGCATGAATATCAGCCGAACTGTAGTGCCCGTCCTTTTCGTACCCTGTTTCTGGTCACGTGCTTTGTCCGCAGTTATCGATGTGATGAACGGCCTGATGCATTTTCTACTGTCTGCCGGAGTACAGCCCAGGAGGTTTCTGTATTATCACTCAAGGCTTCCTGTCAACAAGTCTAGAGCGGGCTAAGCACGCGTTCTGACCACGGTCCAATGCTGCCGCGTGAATATCAGCAGAACCGTAGTGCCCGTTTTTTTCGTACCCTGTTTCTGTTCACGTGCTTTGTCCGCAGTTATCGATGCGATGAACAGGCCGATGCTTTTTCTACTCTGAGCCGGAGGACAGCCCAGGAGGTTTCTGTATTATCGCTCAAGTCTTCCTGTGAACAAGTCTATAGCGGGTTAAGTACGCGTTCAGACCACGGTCCACTGCTGCCGCGTGAATATCAGCAGAACCGTAGTGCCCGTTCTTTTCGTACCCTGTTTCTGGTCACGTGCTTTGTCCGCAGTTATCGATGCGATGAACGGGCCGATGCTTTTTCTACTATAAGCTGTAGGAAAGCCCAGGAGGTTTCTGTATTATCGCCCTAGGCTTCCTGTGAACAAGTCTAGAGCGGGTTAAGCATGCGTTCAGACCACGGTCCACTGCTGCCGCGTGAATATCAGCAGAACCGTAGTGCCCGTTCTTTTCGTACCCTGTTTGCTGTCACGTGCTTTGTCCGCAGTTATCGATGTGATGAACGGCCAGATGCTTTTTCTACTGTCAGCCGGAGGACAGCCTAGGAGGTTTCTGTATTATCGCGAAGGCTTCCTTTGCACAAGTCTAGAACGGGTTAAGCACGCGTTCAGACCGCGGTCCACTTCTGCCGCGTGAATATCAGCCGAACCGTAGTGCCCGTTCTTTTCGTACCCTGTTTGTGGTCACGTGCTTTGTCCGCAGTTATCGATTTGATGAACGGCCTGATGCTCTTTCTACTGTCAGCCGAAGCACAGCCCATGAGGTTTCTTTATTATCGCTCAAGGCTTCCTGTGAACAAGTTTAGAGCGGGTTAAGCACGCGTTCAGACCACGGTCCACTGCTGCCGCGTGATTATGAGCCGAACCGTAGTGCCCGTTCTTTTCGTACCCTGTTTGTGGTCACGTGTTTTGTCCGCAGTTATCGATGCGATGAACGGGCCGATGCTTTTTCTACTGTCAGCCGGAGGACAGCCCAGGAGGTTTCTGTATTATCACTCAAGGCTTCCTGCGAACAATTCTAGAGCGGATTAAGCACGCGTTCAGACCACGGTCCACTGCTGCCGCGTGATTATCAGCCGAACCGTAGTGCTCGTTCTTTTCGTACCCTGTTTTTGGTCACGTGTTTTGTCCGCAGTTATCGATGCGATGAACGGGCCGATGCTTTTTCTACTGTCTGCCGGAGGACAGCCCAGGAGGTTTCTGTATTATCGCTCAAGGCTTCCTGTGAACAAGACTATAGCGGGTTAAGCACGCGTTCAGAGCACGGTCCACTGCTGCCACGTGAATATCAGCAGAACCGTAGTGCCCGTTCTTTTCGTACCTTGTTTCTGATCACGTGCTTTGTCCGCAGTTATCGATGCGATGAACGGGCCGATCCTTTTTCTACTGTCAGCCGGAGGACAGCCCAGGATGTTTCTGTATTATCGCGAATGCTTCCTGTGAAGAAGTCTAGAGCGGGTTAAGCACGCGTTCAGACCACGGTCCACTGCTGCTGCGTGAATATCAGCCGAACCGTAGTGCCCGTTCTTTTCGTACCTCGTTTCTGGTCACGTGCTTTGTCCGCAGTTACCGATGCGATGATCGGGCCGATGCTTTTTCTACTGTCAGCCGGAGGACAGCCCAGGAGGTTTCTGTATTATCGCTCAAGGCTTCCTGTGAACAAGTCTAGAGCGGATTAGGCACGCGTCCAGACCACGGTCCACTGCTGCCGCGTGAATATCAGCAGAACCGTAGTGCCCGTTCTTTTCGTACCCTGTTTGCTGTCACGTGCTTTGTCCGCAGTTATCGATGTGATGAACGGCCTGATGCTTTTTCTACTGTCAGCCGGAGGACAGCCTAGGAGGTTTCTGTATTATCGCGAAGGCTTCCTTTGCACAAGTCTTGAACGGGTTAAGCACGCGTTCAGACCGCGGTCCACTGCTGCCGCGTGAATATCAGCCGAACCGTAGTGCCCGTTCTTTTCGTACCCTGTTTGTGGTCACGTGCTTTGTCCGCAGTTATCGATTTGATGAACGGCCTGATGCTCTTTCTACTGTCAGCCGAAGCACAGCCCAGGAGGTTTCTTTATTATCGCTCAAGGCTTCCTGTGAACAAGTCTAGAGCGGGTTAAGCACGCGTTCAGACCACGGTCCACTGCTGCCGCGTGATTATCAGCCGAACCGTAGTGCCCGTTCTTTTCGTACCCTGTTTGTGGTCACGTGTTTTGTCCGCAGGTATCGAAGCGATGAACGGGCCGATGCTTTTTCTACTTTCAGCCGGAGGACAGCCCAGGAGGTTTCTGTATTATCACTCAAGGCTTCCTGTGAACAAGTCTAGAGCGGATTAAGCACGCGTTCAGACCACGGTCCACTGCTGCCGCGTGATTATCAGCCGAACCGTAGTGCTCGTTCTTTTCGTACCCTGTTTGTGGTCACGTGTTTTGTCCGCAGTTATCGATGCGATGAACGGGCCGATGCTTTTTCTACTGTCTGCCGGAGGACAGCCCAAGAGGTTTCTGTATTATCGCTCAAGGCTTCCTGTGAACAAGACTATAGCGAGTTAAGCACGCGTTCAGACCACGGTCCACTGCTGCCACGTGAATATCAGCAGAACCGTAGTGCCCGTTCTTTTCGTACCTTGTTTCTGATCACGTGCTTTGTCCGCAGTTATCGATGCGATGAACGGGCCGATCCTTTTTCTACTGTCAGCCGGAGGACAGCCCAGGAGGTTTCTGTAGTATCGCGAATGCTTCCTGTGAAGAAGTCTAGAGCGGGTTAAGCACGCGTTCAGACCACGGTCCACTGCTGCCGCGTGAATATCAGCCGAACCGTAGTGCCCGTTCTTTTCGTACCCTGTTTGTGGTCACGTGCTTTGTCAGCAGTTATCGATGTGATGAACGCGCTGATGCTTTTTCTACTGTCAGCCGGAGGACAGCCCAGGAGGTTTCTGTATTATCGCTCAAGGCTTCCTGTGAACAAGTCTAGAGCGGGTTAAGCACGCATTCAGACCACGGTCCACTGCTGCCGCGTGAATATCAGCAGAACCGTAGTGTCCGTTCTTTTCGTACCTCGTTTCTGGTCACGTGCTTTGTCCGCAGTTACCGATGCGATGAACGGGCCGATGCTTTTTCTACTGTCAGCCGGAGGACAGCCCAGGAGGTTTCTGTATTATCGCTCAAGGCTTCCTGTGAACAAGTCTAGAGCGGATTAAGCACGCGTTCAGACCACGGTCCACTGCTGCCGCGTGATTATCAGCCGAGCCGTAGTGCCCGCTCTTTTCGTACCCTGTTTGTGGTCACGTGTTTTGTCCGCAGTTATCGATGCGGTGAACGGGCCGGTGCTTTTTCTACTGCGAGCCGGAGGACAGCCCAGGAGGTTTCTGTATTATCGCTCAAGGCTTCCTGTGAACAAGTCTAGAGCGGATTAAGCACGCGTTCAGACCACGGTCCACTGCTGCCGCGTGATTATCAGCCGAACCGTAGTGCCCGTTCTTTTCGTACCCTGATTGTGGTCACGTGCTTTGTCCGCAGTTATCGATGCGATGAGCAGGCCGATGCTTTTTCTACTCTCAGCCGGAGGACAGTCCAGGAGGTTTCTGTATTATCGCTCAAGGCTTCCTGTGAACAAGTCTAGAGCGGGTTAAGCACGCGTTCAGACCACGGTCCATTGCTGCCGCGTGAATATCAGCAGAACCGTAGTGCCCGTTCCTTTCGTACCGTTTCTGGTCACGTGCTTTGTCCGCAGTTATCGATGTGATGAACGGGCTGATGCTTTTTCTACTGTCACCCGGAGGACAGCCCAGGAGGTTTCTGTATTATCGCTCAAGGCTTCCTGTGAACAAGTCTAGAGCGGATTAAGCACGCGTTCAGACCACGGTCCACTGCTGCCGCGTGATTATCAGCCGAACCATAGTGCCCGTTCTTTTCGTACCCTGTTTGTGGTCACGTGCTTTGTCCGCAGTTATCGATGCGATGAACAGGCCGATACTTTTTCTACTCTCAGCCGGAGGACAGCCCAGGAGGTTTCTGTATTATCGCTCAAGTCTTCCTGTGAACAAGTCTATAGCGGGTTAAGTACGCGTTCAGACCACGGTCCACTGCTGCCGCGTGATTATCAGCCGAACCGTAGTGCCCGTTCCTTTCGTACCGTTTCTGGTCACGTGCTTTGTCCGCAGTTATCGATGCGATGAGCAGGCCGATGCTTTTTCTACTCTCAGCCGGAGGACAGCCCAGGAGGTTTCTGTATTATCGCTCAAGGCTTCCTGTGAACAAGGCTATAGCGGGTTAAGCACGCGTTCAGATCACGGTCCACTGCTGCCGCGTGAATATCAGCAGAACCGTAGTGCCCGTTCTTTTCGTACCTTGTTTCTGATCACGTGCTTTGTCCGCAGTTATCGATGCGATGAACAGGCCGATGCTTTTTCTACTCTGAGCCGGAGGACAGCCCAGGAGGTTTCTGTATTATCGCTCAAGTCTTCCTGTGAACAAGTCTATAGCGGGTTAAGTACGCGTTCAGACCACGGTCCACTGCTGCCGCGTGAATATCAGCAGAACCGTAGTGCCCGTTCTTTTCGTACCCTGTTTCTGGTCACGTGCTTTGTCCGCAGTTATCGATGCGTTGAACGGGCCGATGCTTTTTCTACTATAAGCTGTAGGAAAGCCCAGGAGGTTTCTGTATTATCGCCCTAGGCTTCCTGTGAACAAGTCTAGAGCGGGTTAAGCATGCGTTCAGACCACGGTCCACTGCTGCCGCGTGAATATCAGCAGAACCGTAGTGCCCGTTCTTTTCGTACCCTGTTTGCTGTCACGTGCTTTGTCCGCAGTTATCGATGTGATGAACGGCCTGATGCTTTTTCTACTGTCAGCCGGAGGACAGCCTAGGAGGTTTCTGTATTATCGCGAAGGCTTCCTTTGCACAAGTCTAGAACGGGTTAAGCACGCGTTCAGACCGCGGTCCACTTCTGCCGCGTGAATATCAGCCGAACCGTAGTGCCCGTTCTTTTCGTACCCTGTTTGTGGTCACGTGCTTTGTCCGCAGTTATCGATTTTATGAACGGCCTGATGCTCTTTCTACTGTCAGCCGAAGCACAGCCCATGAGGTTTCTTTATTATCGCTCAAGGCTTCCTGTGAACAAGTTTAGAGCGGGTTAAGCACGCGTTCAGACCACGGTCCACTGCTGCCGCGTGATTATCAGCAGAACCGTAGTGCCCGTTCTTTTCGTACCCTGTTTGCTGTCACGTGCTTTGTCCGCAGTTATCGATGTGATGAACGGCCTGATGCTTTTTCTACTGTCAGCCGGAGGACAGCCTAGGAGGTTTCTGTATTATCGCGAAGGCTTCCTTTGCACAAGTCTTGAACGGGTTAAGCACGCGTTCAGACCGCGGTCCACTGCTGCCGCGTGAATATCAGCCGAACCGTAGTGCCCGTTCTTTTCGTACCCTGTTTGTGGTCACGTGCTTTGTCCGCAGTTATCGATTTGATGAACGGCCTGATGCTCTTTCTACTGTCAGCCGAAGCACAGCCCAGGAGGTTTCTTTATTATCGCTCAAGGCTTCCTGTGAACAAGTCTAGAGCGGGTTAAGCACGCGTTCAGACCACGGTCCACTGCTGCCGCGTGATTATCAGCCGAACCGTAGTGCCCGTTCTTTTCGTACCCTGTTTGTGGTCACGTGTTTTGTCCGCAGTTATCGATGCGATGAACGGGCCGATGCTTTTTCTACTTTCAGCCGGAGGACAGCCCAGGAGGTTTCTGTATTATCACTCAAGGCTTCCTGTGAACAAGTCTAGAGCGGATTAAGCACGCGTTCAGACCACGGTCCACTGCTGCCGCGTGATTATCAGCCGAACCGTAGTGCTCGTTCTTTTCGTACCCTGTTTGTGGTCACGTGTTTTGTCCGCAGTTATCGATGCGATGAACGGGCCGATGCTTTTTCTACTGTCTGCCGGAGGACAGCCCAAGAGGTTTCTGTATTATCGCTCAAGGCTTCCTGTGAACAAGACTATAGCGAGTTAAGCACGCGTTCAGACCACGGTCCACTGCTGCCACGTGAATATCAGCAGAACCGTAGTGCCCGTTCTTTTTCGTACCTTGTTTCTGATCACGTGCTTTGTCCGCAGTTATCGATGCGATGAACGGGCCGATCCTTTTTCTACTGTCAGCCGGAGGACAGCCCAGGAGGTTTCTGTATATCGCGAATGCTTCCTGTGAAGAAGTCTAGAGCGGGTTAAGCACGCGTTCAGACCACGGTCCACTGCTGCCGCGTGAATATCAGCCGAACCGTAGTGCCCGTTCTTTTCGTACCCTGTTTGTGGTCACGTGCTTTGTCAGCAGTTATCGATGTGATGAACGCGCTGATGCTTTTTCTACTGTCAGCCGGAGGACAGCCCAGGAGGTTTCTGTATTATCGCTCAAGGCTTCCTGTGAACAAGTCTAGAGCGGGTTAAGCACGCATTCAGACCACGGTCCACTGCTGCCGCGTGAATATCAGCAGAACCGTAGTGTCCGTTCTTTTCGTACCTCGTTTCTGGTCACGTGCTTTGTCCGCAGTTACCGATGCGATGAACGGGCCGATGCTTTTTCTACTGTCAGCCGGAGGACAGCCCAGGAGGTTTCTGTATTATCGCTCAAGGCTTCCTGTGAACAAGTCTAGAGCGGATTAAGCACGCGTTCAGACCACGGTCCACTGCTGCCGCGTGATTATCAGCCGAGCCGTAGTGCCCGCTCTTTTCGTACCCTGTTTGTGGTCACGTGTTTTGTCCGCAGTTATCGATGCGGTGAACGTGCCGGTGCTTTTTCTACTGCGAGCCGGAGGACAGCCCAGGAGGTTTCTGTATTATCGCTCAAGGCTTCCTGTGAACAAGTCTAGAGCGGATTAAGCACGCGTTCAGACCACGGTCCACTGCTGCCGCGTGATTATCAGCCGAACCGTAGTGCCCGTTCTTTTCGTACCCTGATTGTGGTCACGTGCTTTGTCCGCAGTTATCGATGCGATGAGCAGGCCGATGCTTTTTCTACTCTCAGCCGGAGGACAGTCCAGGAGGTTTCTGTATTATCGCTCAAGGCTTCCTGTGAACAAGTCTAGAGCGGGTTAAGCACGCGTTCAGACCACGGTCCATTGCTGCCGCGTGAATATCAGCAGAACCGTAGTGCCCGTTCCTTTCGTACCGTTTCTGGTCACGTGCTTTGTCCGCAGTTATCGATGTGATGAACGGGCTGATGCTTTTTCTACTGTCACCCGGAGGACAGCCCAGGAGGTTTCTGTATTATCGCTCAAGGCTTCCTGTGAACAAGTCTAGAGCGGATTAAGCACGCGTTCAGACCACGGTCCACTGCTGCCGCGTGATTATCAGCCGAACCATAGTGCCCGTTCTTTTCGTACCCTGTTTGTGGTCACGTGCTTTGTCCGCAGTTATCGATGCGATGAACAGGCCGATACTTTTTCTACTCTCAGCCGGAGGACAGCCCAGGAGGTTTCTGTATTATCGCTCAAGTCTTCCTGTGAACAAGTCTATAGCGGGTTAAGTACGCGTTCAGACCACGGTCCACTGCTGCCGCGTGATTATCAGCCGAACCGTAGTGCCCGTTCCTTTCGTACCGTTTCTGGTCACGTGCTTTGTCCGCAGTTATCGATGCGATGAGCAGGCCGATGCTTTTTCTACTCTCAGCCGGAGGACAGCCCAGGAGGTTTCTGTATTATCGCTCAAGGCTTCCTGTGAACAAGGCTATAGCGGGTTAAGCACGCGTTCAGACCACGGTCCACTGCTGCCGCGTGAATATCAGCAGAACCGTAGTGCCCGTTCCTTTCGTACCTTGTTTCTGATCACGTGCTTTGTCCGCAGTTATCGATGCGATGAACAGGCCGATGCTTTTTCTACTCTGAGCCGGAGGACAGCCCAGGAGGTTTCTGTATTATCGCTCAAGTCTTCCTGTGAACAAGTCTATAGCGGGTTAAGTACGCGTTCAGACCACGGTCCACTGCTGCCGCGTGAATATCAGCAGAACCGTAGTGCCCGTTCTTTTCGTACCCTGTTTCTGGTCACGTGCTTTGTCCGCAGTTATCGATGCGTTGAACGGGCCGATGCTTTTTCTACTATAAGCTGTAGGAAAGCCCAGGAGGTTTCTGTATTATCGCCCTAGGCTTCCTGTGAACAGGTCTAGAGCGGGTTAAGCATGCGTTCAGACCACGGTCCACTGCTGCCGCGTGAATATCAGCAGAACCGTAGTGCCCGTTCTTTTCGTACCCTGTTTGCTGTCACGTGCTTTGTCCGCAGTTATCGATGTGATGAACGGCCTGATGCTTTTTCTACTGTCAGCCGGAGGACAGCCTAGGAGGTTTCTGTATTATCGCGAAGGCTTCCTTTGCACAAGTCTAGAACGGGTTAAGCACGCGTTCAGACCGCGGTCCACTTCTGCCGCGTGAATATCAGCCGAACCGTAGTGCCCGTTCTTTTCGTACCCTGTTTGTGGTCACGTGCTTTGTCCGCAGTTATCGATTTTATGAACGGCCTGATGCTCTTTCTACTGTCAGCCGAAGCACAGCCCATGAGGTTTCTTTATTATCGCTCAAGGCTTCCTGTGAACAAGTTTAGAGCGGGTTAAGCACGCGTTCAGACCACGGTCCACTGCTGCCGCGTGATTATCAGCAGAACCGTAGTGCCCGTTCTTTTCGTACCCTGTTTGCTGTCACGTGCTTTGTCCGCAGTTATCGATGTGATGAACGGCCTGATGCTTTTTCTACTGTCAGCCGGAGGACAGCCTAGGAGGTTTCTGTATTATCGCGAAGGCTTCCTTTGCACAAGTCTTGAACGGGTTAAGCACGCGTTCAGACCGCGGTCCACTGCTGCCGCGTGAATATCAGCCGAACCGTAGTGCCCGTTCTTTTCGTACCCTGTTTGTGGTCACGTGCTTTGTCCGCAGTTATCGATTTGATGAACGGCCTGATGCTCTTTCTACTGTCAGCCGAAGCACAGCCCAGGAGGTTTCTTTATTATCGCTCAAGGCTTCCTGTGAACAAGTCTAGAGCGGGTTAAGCACGCGTTCAGACCACGGTCCACTGCTGCCGCGTGATTATCAGCCGAACCGTAGTGCCCGTTCTTTTCGTACCCTGTTTGTGGTCACGTGTTTTGTCCGCAGTTATCGATGCGATGAACGGGCCGATGCTTTTTCTACTTTCAGCCGGAGGACAGCCCAGGAGGTTTCTGTATTATCACTCAAGGCTTCCTGTGAACAAGTCTAGAGCGGATTAAGCACGCGTTCAGACCACGGTCCACTGCTGCCGCGTGATTATCAGCCGAACCGTAGTGCTCGTTCTTTTCGTACCCTGTTTGTGGTCACGTGTTTTGTCCGCAGTTATCGATGCGATGAACGGGCCGATGCTTTTTCTACTGTCTGCCGGAGGACAGCCCAAGAGGTTTCTGTATTATCGCTCAAGGCTTCCTGTGAACAAGACTATAGCGAGTTAAGCACGCGTTCAGACCACGGTCCACTGCTGCCACGTGAATATCAGCAGAACCGTAGTGCCCGTTCTTTTCGTACCTTGTTTCTGATCACGTGCTTTGTCCGCAGTTATCGATGCGATGAACGGGCCGATCCTTTTTCTACTGTCAGCCGGAGGACAGCCCAGGAGGTTTCTGTATATCGCGAATGCTTCCTGTGAAGAAGTCTAGAGCGGGTTAAGCACGCGTTCAGACCACGGTCCACTGCTGCCGCGTGAATATCAGCCGAACCGTAGTGCCCGTTCTTTTCGTACCCTGTTTGTGGTCACGTGCTTTGTCAGCAGTTATCGATGTGATGAACGCGCTGATGCTTTTTCTACTGTCAGCCGGAGGACAGCCCAGGAGGTTTCTGTATTATCGCTCAAGGCTTCCTGTGAACAAGTCTAGAGCGGGTTAAGCACGCATTCAGACCACGGTCCACTGCTGCCGCGTGAATATCAGCAGAACCGTAGTGTCCGTTCTTTTCGTACCTCGTTTCTGGTCACGTGCTTTGTCCGCAGTTACCGATGCGATGAACGGGCCGATGCTTTTTCTACTGTCAGCCGGAGGACAGCCCAGGAGGTTTCTGTATTATCGCTCAAGGCTTCCTGTGAACAAGTCTAGAGCGGATTAAGCACGCGTTCAGACCACGGTCCACTGCTGCCGCGTGATTATCAGCCGAGCCGTAGTGCCCGCTCTTTTCGTACCCTGTTTGTGGTCACGTGTTTTGTCCGCAGTTATCGATGCGGTGAACGGGCCGGTGCTTTTTCTACTGCGAGCCGGAGGACAGCCCAGGAGGTTTCTGTATTATCGCTCAAGGCTTCCTGTGAACAAGTCTAGAGCGGATTAAGCACGCGTTCAGACCACGGTCCACTGCTGCCGCGTGATTATCAGCCGAGCCGTAGTGCCCGTTCTTTTCGTACCCTGATTGTGGTCACGTGCTTTGTCCGCAGTTATCGATGCGATGAGCAGGCCGATGCTTTTTCTACTCTCAGCCGGAGGACAGTCCAGGAGGTTTCTGTATTATCGCTCAAGGCTTCCTGTGAACAAGTCTAGAGCGGGTTAAGCACGCGTTCAGACCACGGTCCATTGCTGCCGCGTGAATATCAGCAGAACCGTAGTGCCCGTTCCTTTCGTACCGTTTCTGGTCACGTGCTTTGTCCGCAGTTATCGATGTGATGAACGGGCTGATGCTTTTTCTACTGTCACCCGGAGGACAGCCCAGGAGGTTTCTGTATTATCGCTCAAGGCTTCCTGTGAACAAGTCTAGAGCGGATTAAGCACGCGTTCAGACCACGGTCCACTGCTGCCGCGTGATTATCAGCCGAACCATAGTGCCCGTTCTTTTCGTACCCTGTTTGTGGTCACGTGCTTTGTCCGCAGTTATCGATGCGATGAACAGGCCGATACTTTTTCTACTCTCAGCCGGAGGACAGCCCAGGAGGTTTCTGTATTATCGCTCAAGTCTTCCTGTGAACAAGTCTATAGCGGGTTAAGTACGCGTTCAGACCACGGTCCACTGCTGCCGCGTGATTATCAGCCGAACCGTAGTGCCCGTTCCTTTCGTACCGTTTCTGGTCACGTGCTTTGTCCGCAGTTATCGATGCGATGAGCAGGCCGATGCTTTTTCTACTCTCAGCCGGAGGACAGCCCAGGAGGTTTCTGTATTATCGCTCAAGGCTTCCTGTGAACAAGGCTATAGCGGGTTAAGCACGCGTTCAGACCACGGTCCACTGCTGCCGCGTGAATATCAGCAGAACCGTAGTGCCCGTTCTTTTCGTACCTTGTTTCTGATCACGTGCTTTGTCCGCAGTTATCGATGCGATGAACAGGCCGATGCTTTTTCTACTCTGAGCCGGAGGACAGCCCAGGAGGTTTCTGTATTATCGCTCAAGTCTTCCTGTGAACAAGTCTATAGCGGGTTAAGTACGCGTTCAGACCACGGTCCACTGCTGCCGCGTGAATATCAGCAGAACCGTAGTGCCCGTTCTTTTCGTACCCTGTTTCTGGTCACGTGTTTTGTCCGCAGTTATCGATGCGATGAACGGGCCGATGCTTTTTCTACTATAAGCTGTAGGAAAGCCCAGGAGGTTTCTGTATTATCGCCCTAGGCTTCCTGTGAACAAGTCTAGAGCGGGTTAAGCATGCGTTCAGACCACGGTCCACTGCTGCCGCGTGAATATCAGCAGAACCGTAGTGCCCGTTCTTTTCGTACCCTGTTTGCTGTCACGTGCTTTGTCCGCAGTTATCGATGTGATGAACGGCCTGATGCTTTTTCTACTGTCAGCCGGAGGACAGCCTAGGAGGTTTCTGTATTATCGCGAAGGCTTCCTTTGCACAAGTCTAGAACGGGTTAAGCACGCGTTCAGACCGCGGTCCACTTCTGCCGCGTGAATATCAGCCGAACCGTAGTGCCCGTTCTTTTCGTACCCTGTTTGTGGTCACGTGCTTTGTCCGCAGTTATCGATTTTATGAACGGCCTGATGCTCTTTCTACTGTCAGCCGAAGCACAGCCCATGAGGTTTCTTTATTATCGCTCAAGGCTTCCTGTGAACAAGTTTAGAGCGGGTTAAGCACGCGTTCAGACCACGGTCCACTGCTGCCGCGTGATTATCAGCCGAACCGTAGTGCCCGTTCTTTTCGTACCCTGTTTGTGGTCACGTGTTTTGTCCGCAGTTATCGATGCGATGAACGGGCCGATGCTTTTTCTACTGTCAGCCGGAGAACAGCCCAGGAGGTTTCTGTATTATCACTCAAGGCTTCCTGCGAACAATTCTAGAGCGGATTAAGCACGCGTTCAGACCACGGTCCACTGCTGCCGCGTGATTATCAGCCGAACCGTAGTGCTCGTTCTTTTCGTACCCTGTTTGTGGTCACGTCTTTTGTCCGCAGTTATCGATGCGATGAACGGGCCGATGCTTTTTCTACTGTCTGCCGGAGGACAGCCCAGGAGGTTTCTGTATTATCGCTCAAGGCTTCCTGTGAACAAGACTATAGCGGGTTAAGCACGCGTTCAGAGCACGGTCCACTGCTGCCACGTGAATATCAGCAGAACCGTAGTGCCCGTTCTTTTCGTACCTTGTTTCTGATCACGTGCTTTGTCCGCAGTTATCGATGCGATGAACGGGCCGATCCTTTTTCTACTGTCAGCCGGAGGACAGCCCAGGAGGTTTCTGTATTATCGCGAATGCTTCCTGTGAAGAAGTCTAGAGCGGGTTAAGCACGCGTTCAGACCACGGTCCACTGCTGCTGCGTGAATATCAGCCGAACCGTAGTGCCCGTTCTTTTCGTACCTCGTTCCTGGTCACGTGCTTTGTCCGCAGTTACCGATGCGATGATCGGGCCGATGCTTTTTCTACTGTCAGCCGGAGGACAGCCCAGGAGGTTTCTGTATTATCGCTCAAGGCTTCCTGTGAACAAGTCTAGAGCGGATTAGGCACGCGTCCAGACCACGGTCCACTGCTGCCGCGTGATTATCAGCCGAACCGTAGTGCCCGTTCTTTTCGTACCCTGTTTCTGGTCACGTGCTTTGTGCGCAGTTATCGATGTGATGAACGGCCTGATGCTTTTTCTACTGTCTGCCGGAGGACAGCCCAGGAGGTTTCTGTATTATCACTCAAGGCTTCCTGTCAACAAGTCTAGAGCGGGCTAAGCACGCGTTCTGACCACGGTCCAATGCTGCCGCGTGAATATCAGCAGAACCGTAGTGCCCGTTTTTTTCGTACCCTGTTTCTGTTCACGTGCTTTGTCCGCACTTATCGATGCGATGAACAGGCCGATGCTTTTTCTACTCTGAGCCGGAGGACAGCCCAGGAGGTTTCTGTATTATCGCTCAAGTCTTCCTGTGAACAAGTCTATAGCGGGTTAAGTACGCGTTCAGACCACGGTCCACTGCTGCCGCGTGAATATCAGCAGAACCGTAGTGCCCGTTCTTTTCGTACCCTGTTTCTGGTCACGTGCTTTGTCCGCAGTTATCGATGCGATGAACGGGCCGATGCTTTTTCTACTATCAGCTGTAGGAAAGCCCAGGAGGTTTCTGTATTATCGCCCTAGGCTTCCTGTGAGCAAGTCTAGAGCGGGTTAAGCATGCGTTCAGACCACGGTCCACTGCTGCCGCGTGAATATCAGCAGAACCGTAGTGCCCGTTCTTTTCGTACCTTGTTTCTGGTCACGTGCTTTGTCCGCAGTTATCGATGCGATGAACGGGCCGATGCTTTTTCTACTGTCAGCCGGAGGGCAGCCCAGGAGGTTTCTGTATTATCGCTCAAGGCTTCCTGTGAACAAGTCTAGAGCGGGTTAAGCACGCGTTCAGACCACGGTCCACTGCTGCCGCGTGAATATCAGCAGAACCGTAGTGCCCGTTCTTTTCGTACGCTGTTTGCTCTCACGTGCTTTGTCCGCAGTTATCGATGTGATGAACGGCCTGATGCTTTTTCTACTGTCAGCCGGAGGACAGCCTAGGAGGTTTCTGTATTATCGCGAAGGCTTCCTTTGCACAAGTCTTGAACGGGTTAAGCACGCGTTCAGACCGCGGTCCACTGCTGCCGCGTGAATATCAGCCGAACCGTAGTGCCCGTTCTTTTCGTACCCTGTTTGTGGTCACGTGCTTTGTCCGCAGTTATCGATTTGATGAACGGCCTGATGCTCTTTCTACTGTCAGCCGAAGCACAGCCCAGGAGGTTTCTTTATTGTCGCTCAAGGCTTCCTGTGAACAAGTCTAGAGCGGGTTAAGCACGCGTTCAGACCACGGTCCACTGCTGCCGCGTGATTATCAGCCGAACCGTAGTGCCCGTTCTTTTCGTACCCTGTTTGTGGTCACGTGTTTTGTCCGCAGTTATCGATGCGATGAACGGGCCGATGCTTTTTCTACTGTCAGCCGGAGGACAGCCCAGGAGGTTTCTGTATTATCACTCAAGGCTTCCTGTGAACAAGTCTAGAGCGGATTAAGCACGCGTTCAGACCACGGTCCACTGCTGCCGCGTGATTATCAGCCGAACCGTAGTGCTCGTTCTTTTCGTACCTTGTTTGTGGTCACGTGTTTTGTCCGCAGTTATCGATGCGATGAACGGACCGATGCTTTTTCTACAGTCTGCCGGAGGACAGCCCAAGAGGTTTCTGTATTATCGCTCAAGGCTTCCTGTGAACAAGACTATAGCGGGTTAAGCACGCGTTCAGACCACGGTCCACTGCTGCCACGTGAATATCAGCAGAACCGTAGTGCCCGTTCTTTTCGTACCTTGTTTCTGATCACGTGCTTTGTCCGCAGTTATCGATGCGATGAACGGGCCGATCCTTTTTCTACTGTCAGCCGGAGGACAGCCCAGGAGGTTTCTGTATTATCGCGAATGCTTCCTGTGAAGAAGTCTAGAGCGGGTTAAGCACGCGTTCAGACCACGGTCCACTGCTGCCGCGTGAATATCAGCCGAACCGTAGTGCCCGTTCTTTTCGTACCCTGTTTGTGGTCACGTGCTTTGTCAGCAGTTATCGATGTGATGAACGCGCTGATGCTTTTTCTATTGTAAGCCGGAGGACAGCCCAGGAGGTTTCTGTATTATAGCTCAAGGCTTCCTGTGAACAAGTGTTGAGCGGGTTAAGCACGCATTCAGACCACGGTCCACGGCTGCCGCGTGAATATCAGCAGAACCGTAGCGCCCGTTCTTTCCGTACCCTGTTTCTGGTCACGTGCTTTGTCCGCAGTTACCGTTGTGATGAACGGCCTGATGCTTTTTCTACTGTCTGCCGGAGGACAGCCCAGGAGGTTTCTGTATTATCGCTCAAGTCTTCCTGTGAACAAGTATATAGCGGGTTAAGTACGCGTTCAGACCACGGTCCACTGCTGCCGCGTGAATATCAGCAGAACCGTAGTGTCCGTTCTTTTCGTACCTCGTTTCTGGTCACGTGCTTTGTCCGCAGTTATCGATGCGATGAACGGGCCGGTGCTTTTTCTACTGCGAGCCGGAGGACAGCCCAGGAGGTTTCTGTATTATCGCTCAAGGCTTCCTGTGAACAAGTCTAGAGCGGGTTAAGCACGCGTTCAGACCAGGGTCCACTGCTGCCGCGTGAATATCAGCCGAACCGTAGTGCCCGTTCTTTTCGTACCCTGTTTCTGGTCATGTGCTTTGTTCGCAGTTATTGATGTGATGAGCAGGCCGATGCTTTTTCTACTCTCAGCCGGAGGACAGCCCAGGAGGTTTCTGTATTATCGCTCAAGGCTTCCTGTGAACAAGTCTAGAGCGGGTTAAGCACGCGTTCAGACCACGGTCCATTGCTGCCGCGTGAATATCAGCAGAACCGTAGTGCCCGTTCCTTTCGTACCGTTTCTGGTCACGTGCTTTGTCCGCAGTTATCGATGTGATGAACGGGCTGATGCTTTTTCTACTGTCACCCGGAGGACAGCCCAGGAGGTTTCTGTATTATCGCTCAAGGCTTCCTGTGAACAAGTCTAGAGCGGATTAAGCACGCGTTCAGACCACGGTCCACTGCTGCCGCGTGATTATCAGCCGAACCATAGTGCCCGTTCTTTTCGTACCCTGTTTGTGGTCACGTGCTTTGTCCGCAGTTATCGATGCGATGAACAGGCCGATACTTTTTCTACTCTCAGCCGGAGGACAGCCCAGGAGGTTTCTGTATTATCGCTCAAGTCTTCCTGTGAACAAGTCTATAGCGGGTTAAGTACGCGTTCAGACCACGGTCCACTGCTGCCGCGTGATTATCAGCCGAACCGTAGTGCCCGTTCCTTTCGTACCGTTTCTGGTCACGTGCTTTGTCCGCAGTTATCGATGCGATGAGCAGGCCGATGCTTTTTCTACTCTCAGCCGGAGGACAGCCCAGGAGGTTTCTGTATTATCGCTCAAGGCTTCCTGTGAACAAGGCTATAGCGGGTTAAGCACGCGTTCAGACCACGGTCCACTGCTGCCGCGTGAATATCAGCAGAACCGTAGTGCCCGTTCTTTTCGTACCTTGTTTCTGATCACGTGCTTTGTCCGCAGTTATCGATGCGATGAACAGGCCGATGCTTTTTCTACTCTGAGCCGGAGGACAGCCCAGGAGGTTTCTGTATTATCGCTCAAGTCTTCCTGTGAACAAGTCTATAGCGGGTTAAGTACGCGTTCAGACCACGGTCCACTGCTGCCGCGTGAATATCAGCAGAACCGTAGTGCCCGTTCTTTTCGTACCCTGTTTCTGGTCACGTGTTTTGTCCGCAGTTATCGATGCGATGAACGGGCCGATGCTTTTTCTACTATAAGCTGTAGGAAAGCCCAGGAGGTTTCTGTATTATCGCCCTAGGCTTCCTGTGAACAAGTCTAGAGCGGGTTAAGCATGCGTTCAGACCACGGTCCACTGCTGCCGCGTGAATATCAGCAGAACCGTAGTGCCCGTTCTTTTCGTACCCTGTTTGCTGTCACGTGCTTTGTCCGCAGTTATCGATGTGATGAACGGCCTGATGCTTTTTCTACTGTCAGCCGGAGGACAGCCTAGGAGGTTTCTGTATTATCGCGAAGGCTTCCTTTGCACAAGTCTAGAACGGGTTAAGCACGCGTTCAGACCGCGGTCCACTTCTGCCGCGTGAATATCAGCCGAACCGTAGTGCCCGTTCTTTTCGTACCCTGTTTGTGGTCACGTGCTTTGTCCGCAGTTATCGATTTTATGAACGGCCTGATGCTCTTTCTACTGTCAGCCGAAGCACAGCCCATGAGGTTTCTTTATTATCGCTCAAGGCTTCCTGTGAACAAGTTTAGAGCGGGTTAAGCACGCGTTCAGACCACGGTCCACTGCTGCCGCGTGATTATCAGCCGAACCGTAGTGCCCGTTCTTTTCGTACCCTGTTTGTGGTCACGTGTTTTGTCCGCAGTTATCGATGCGATGAACGGGCCGATGCTTTTTCTACTGTCAGCCGGAGAACAGCCCAGGAGCTTTCTGTATTATCACTCAAGGCTTCCTGCGAACAATTCTAGAGCGGATTAAGCACGCGTTCAGACCACGGTCCACTGCTGCCGCGTGATTATCAGCCGAACCGTAGTGCTCGTTCTTTTCGTACCCTGTTTGTGGTCACGTCTTTTGTCCGCAGTTATCGATGCGATGAACGGGCCGATGCTTTTTCTACTGTCTGCCGGAGGACAGCCCAGGAGGTTTCTGTATTATCGCTCAAGGCTTCCTGTGAACAAGACTATAGCGGGTTAAGCACGCGTTCAGAGCACGGTCCACTGCTGCCACGTGAATATCAGCAGAACCGTAGTGCCCGTTCTTTTCGTACCTTGTTTCTGATCACGTGCTTTGTCCGCAGTTATCGATGCGATGAACGGGCCGATCCTTTTTCTACTGTCAGCCGGAGGACAGCCCAGGAGGTTTCTGTATTATCGCGAATGCTTCCTGTGAAGAAGTCTAGAGCGGGTTAAGCACGCGTTCAGACCACGGTCCACTGCTGCTGCGTGAATATCAGCCGAACCGTAGTGCCCGTTCTTTTCGTACCTCGTTCCTGGTCACGTGCTTTGTCCGCAGTTACCGATGCGATGATCGGGCCGATGCTTTTTCTACTGTCAGCCGGAGGACAGCCCAGGAGGTTTCTGTATTATCGCTCAAGGCTTCCTGTGAACAAGTCTAGAGCGGATTAGGCACGCGTCCAGACCACGGTCCACTGCTGCCGCGTGATTATCAGCCGAACCGTAGTGCCCGTTCTTTTCGTACCCTGTTTCTGGTCACGTGCTTTGTGCGCAGTTATCGATGTGATGAACGGCCTGATGCTTTTTCTACTGTCTGCCGGAGGACAGCCCAGGAGGTTTCTGTATTATCACTCAAGGCTTCCTGTCAACAAGTCTAGAGCGGGCTAAGCACGCGTTCTGACCACGGTCCAATGCTGCCGCGTGAATATCAGCAGAACCGTAGTGCCCGTTTTTTTCGTACCCTGTTTCTGTTCACGTGCTTTGTCCGCACTTATCGATGCGATGAACAGGCCGATGCTTTTTCTACTCTGAGCCGGAGGACAGCCCAGGAGGTTTCTGTATTATCGCTCAAGTCTTCCTGTGAACAAGTCTATAGCGGGTTAAGTACGCGTTCAGACCACGGTCCACTGCTGCCGCGTGAATATCAGCAGAACCGTAGTGCCCGTTCTTTTCGTACCCTGTTTCTGGTCACGTGCTTTGTCCGCAGTTATCGATGCGATGAACGGGCCGATGCTTTTTCTACTATCAGCTGTAGGAAAGCCCAGGAGGTTTCTGTATTATCGCCCTAGGCTTCCTGTGAGCAAGTCTAGAGCGGGTTAAGCATGCGTTCAGACCACGGTCCACTGCTGCCGCGTGAATATCAGCAGAACCGTAGTGCCCGTTCTTTTCGTACCCTGTTTTTGGTCACGTGCTTTGTCCGCAGTTATCGATTTGATGAACGGCCTGATGCTCTTTCTACTGTCAGCCGAAGCACAGCCCAGGAGGTTTCTTTATTATCGCTCAAGGCTTCCTGTGAACAAGTCTAGAGCGGGTTAAGCACGCGTTCAGACCACGGTCCACTGCTGCCGCGTGATTATCAGCCGAACCGTAGTGCCCGTTCTTTTCGTACCCTGTTTGTGGTCACGTGTTTTGTCCGCAGTTATCGATGCGATGAACGGGCCGATGCTTTTTCTACTGTCAGCCGGAGGACAGCCCAGGAGGTTTCTGTATTATCACTCAAGGCTTCCTGTGAACAAGTCTAGAGCGGATTAAGCACGCGTTCAGACCACGGTCCACTGCTGCCGCGTGATTATCAGCCGAACCGTAGTGCTCGTTCTTTTCGTACCTTGTTTGTGGTCACGTGTTTTGTCCGCAGTTATCGATGCGATGAACGGGCCGATGCTTTTTCTACAGTCTGCCGGAGGACAGCCCAAGAGGTTTCTGTATTATCGCTCAAGGCTTCCTGTGAACAAGACTATAGCGGGTTAAGCACGCGTTCAGACCACGGTCCACTGCTGCCACGTGAATATCAGCAGAACCGTAGTGCCCGTTCTTTTCGTACCTTGTTTCTGATCACGTGCTTTGTCCGCAGTTATCGATGCGATGAACGGGCCGATCCTTTTTCTACTGTCAGCCGGAGGACAGCCCAGGAGGTTTCTGTATTATCGCTCAAGGCTTCCTGTGAAGAAGTCTAGAGCGGGTTAAGCACGCGTTCAGACCAGGGTCCACTGCTGCCGCGTGAATATCAGCCGAACCGTAGTGCCCGTTCTTTTCGTACCCTGTTTCTGGTCATGTGCTTTGTTCGCAGTTATTGATGTGATGAACGGCCTGATGCTTTTTCTACTGTCATCCAGAGGACAGCCCAGGAGGTTTCTGCATTATTGCGAAGGCTTCCTGTGAACAAGTGTTGAGCGGGTTAAGCACGCATTCAGACCAGGGTCCAAGGCTGCCGCGTGAATATCAGCAGAACCGTAGCGCCCGTTCTTTCCGTACCCTGTTTCTGGTCACGTGCTTTGTCCGCAGTTATCGTTGTGATGAACGGCCTGATGCTTTTTCTACTGTCTGCCGGAGGACAGCCCAGGAGGTTTCTGTATTATCGCTCAAGTCTTCCTGTGAACAAGTCTATAGCGGGTTAAGTACGCGTTCAGACCACGGTCCACTGCTGCCGCGTGAATATCAGCAGAACCGTAGTGCCCGTTCTTTTCGTACCCTGTTTCTGGTCACGTGCTTTGTCCGCAGTTATCGATGCGATGAACGGGCCGATGCTTTTTCTACTGTCAGCTGTAGGAAAGCCCAGGAGGTTTCTGTATTATCGCTCAAGGCTTCCTGTGAACAAGTCTAGAGCGGATTAAGCACGCGTTCAGACCACGGTCCACTGCTGCCGCGTGAATATCAGCAGAACCGTAGTGTCCGTTCTTTTCGTACCTCGTTTCTGGTCACGTGCTTTGTCCGCAGTTACCGATGCGATGAACGGGCCGATGCTTTTTCTACTGTCAGCCGGAGGACAGCCCAGGAGGTTTCTGTATTATCGCTCAAGGCTTCCTGTGAACAAGTCTAGAGCGGATTAAGCACGCGTTCAGACCACAGTCCACTGCTGCCGCGTGATTATCAGCCGAGCCGTAGTGCCCGCTCTTTTCGTACCCTGTTTGTGGTCACGTGTTTTGTCCGCAGTTATCGATGCGATGAGCAGGCCGATGCTTTTTCTACTCTCAGCCGGAGGACAGTCCAGGAGGTTTCTGTATTATCGCTCAAGGCTTCCTGTGAACAAGTCTAGAGCGGGTTAAGCACGCGTTCAGACCACGGTCCATTGCTGCCGCGTGAATATCAGCAGAACCGTAGTGCCCGTTCCTTTCGTACCGTTTCTGGTCACGTGCTTTGTCCGCAGTTATCGATGTGATGAACGGGCCGATGCTTTTTCTACTGTCACCCGGAGGACAGCCCAGGAGGTTTCTGTATTATCGCTCAAGGCTTCCTGTGAACAAGTCTAGAGCGGATTAAGCACGCGTTCAGACCACGGTCCACTGCTGCCGCGTGATTATCAGCCGAACCATAGTGCCCGTTCTTTTCGTACCCTGTTTGTGGTCACGTGCTTTGTCCGCAGTTATCGATGCGATGAACAGGCCGATACTTTTTCTACTCTCAGCCGGAGGACAGCCCAGGAGGTTTCTGTATTATCGCTCAAGTCTTCCTGTGAACAAGTAAGTCTATAGCGGGTTAAGTACGCGTTCAGACCACGGTCCACTGCTGCCGCGTGATTATCAGCCGAACCGTAGTGCCCGTTCCTTTCGTACCGTTTCTGGTCACGTGCTTTGTCCGCAGTTATCGATGCGATGAGCAGGCCGATGCTTTTTCTACTCTCAGCCGGAGGACAGCCCAGGAGGTTTCTGTATTATCGCTCAAGGCTTCCTGTGAACAAGGCTATAGCGGGTTAAGCACGCGTTCAGACCACGGTCCACTGCTGCCGCGTGAATATCAGCAGAACCGTAGTGCCCGTTCTTTTCGTACCTTGTTTCTGATCACGTGCTTTGTCCGCAGTTATCGATGCGATGAACGGGCCGATCCTTTTTCTACTGTCAGCCGGAGGACAGCCCAGGAGGTTTCTGTATTATCGCGAATGCTTCCTGTGAACAAGTCTAGAGCGGGTTAAGCACGCGTTCTGACCACGGTCCACTGCTTCCGCGTGAATATCAGCAGAACCGTAGTGCCCGTTTTTTTCGTACCCTGTTTCTGTTCACGTGCTTTGTCCGCAGTTATCGATGCGATGAACAGGCCGATACTTTTTCTACTCTCAGCCGGAGGACAGCCCAGGAGGTTTCTGTATTATCGCTCAAGTCTTCCTGTGAACAAGTCTATAGCGGGTTAAGTACGCGTTCAGACCACGGTCCACTGCTGCCGCGTGATTATCAGCCGAACCGTAGTGCCCGTTCTTTTCGTACCCTGTTTGTGGTCGCGTGTTTTGTCCGCAGTTATCGATGCGATGAACGGGCCGATGCTTTTTCTACTGTCAGCCGGAGGACAGCCCAGGAGGTTTCTGTATTATCACTCAAGGCTTCCTGTGAACAAGTCTAGTGCGGATTAAGCACGCGTTCAGACCACGGTCCACTGCTGCCGCGTGATTATCAGCCGAACCGTAGAGCCCGTTCTTTTCGTACCCTGTTTGTGGTCACGCGTTTTGTCCGCAGTTATCGATGCGATGAACAGGCCGATGCTTTTTCTACTGTCTGCCGGAGGACAGCCCCGGAGGTTTCTGTATTATCACTCAAGGCTTCCTGTGAACAAGTCTATAGCGGGTTAAGTACGCGTTCAGACCACGGTCCACTGCTGCCGCGTGAATATCAGCAGAACCGTAGTGCCCGTTCTTTTCGTACCCTGTTTCTGGTCACGTGCTTTGTCCGCAGTTATCGATGCGATGAACGGGCCGATGCTTTTTCTACTGTCAGCTGTAGGAAAGCCCAGGAGGTTTCTGTATTATCGCGAAGGCTTCCTTTGAACAAGTCTAGAACGGGTTAAGCACGCGTTCAGACCGCGGTCCACTGCTGCCGCGTGAATATCAGCCGAACCGTAGTGCCCGTTTTTTTCGTACCCTGTTTGTGGTCACGTGCTTTGTCCGCAGTTATCGATGCGATGAACGGGCCGATGCTTTTTCTACTGTCAACCGGAGGACAGCCCAGGAGGTTTCTGTATTATCGCTCAAGGCTTCCTGTGAACAAGTCTAGAGCGGGTTAAGCACGCGTTCAGACCACGGTCCACTGCTGCCGCGTGAATATCAGCCGAACCATAGTGCCCGTTCTTTTCGTACCCTGTTTCTGGTCACGTGCTTTGTTCGCAGTTATCGATGTGATGAACGGCCTGATGCTTTTTCTACTGTCAGCCGGAGGACAGCCCAGGAGGTTTCTGTATTATCGCGAAGGCTTCCTGTGAACAAGTCTAGAGCGGGTTAAGCACGCGTTCAGACCACGGTCCACTGCTGCCGCGTGAATATCAGCCGAACTGTAGTGCCCGTTCTTTTCGTACCCTGTTTCTGGTCACGTGCTTTGTCCGCAGTTATCGATGCGATGAACAGGATGATGCTTTTTCTACTCTGAGCCGGAGGACAGCCCAGGAGGTTTCTGTATTATCGCTCAAGTCTTCCTGTGAACAAGTCTATAGCGGGTAAAGTGCGCGTTCAGACCACGGTCCACTGCTGCCGCGTGAATATCAGCAGAACCGTAGTGCCCGTTCTTTTCGTACCCTGTTTCTGGTCACGTGCTTTGTCCGCAGTTATCGATGCGATGAACGGGCCGATGCTTTTTCTACTATCAGCTGTAGGAAAGCCCAGGAGGTTTCTGTATTATCGCCCTAGGCTTCCTGTGAACAAGTCTAGAGCGGGTTAAGCATGCGTTCAGACCACGGTCCACTGCTGCCGCGTGAATATCAGCAGAACCGTAGTGCCCGTTCTTTTCGTACCTTGTTTCTGGTCACGTGCTTTGTTCGCAGTTATCGATGTGATGAACGGCCTGATGTTTTTTCTACTGTCAGCCGGAGGACAGCCTAGGAGGTTTCTGTATTATCGCGAAGGCTTCCTTTGAACAAGTCTAGAACGGGTTAATCACGCGTTCAGACCGCGGTCCACTGCTGCCGCGTGAATATCAGCCGAACCGTAGTGCCCGTTCTTTTCGTACCCTGTTTGTGGTCACGTGCTTTGTCCGCAGTTATCGATGCGATGAACGGGCCGATGCTTTTTCTACTGTCAGCCGGAGGACAGCCCAGGAGGTTTCTGTATTATCGCTCAAGGCTTCCTGTGAACAAGTCTAGAGCGGATTAAGCACGCGTTCAGACCACAGTCCACTGCTGCCGCGTGATTATCAGCCGAGCCGTAGTGCCCGCTCTTTTCGTACCCTGTTTGTGGTCACGTGTTTTGTCCGCAGTTATCGATGCGATGAGCAGGCCGATGCTTTTTCTACTCTCAGCCGGAGGACAGTCCAGGAGGTTTCTGTATTATCGCTCAAGGCTTCCTGTGAACAAGTCTAGAGCGGGTTAAGCACGCGTTCAGACCACGGTCCATTGCTGCCGCGTGAATATCAGCAGAACCGTAGTGCCCGTTCCTTTCGTACCGTTTCTGGTCACGTGCTTTGTCCGCAGTTATCGATGTGATGAACGGGCCGATGCTTTTTCTACTGTCACCCGGAGGACAGCCCAGGAGGTTTCTGTATTATCGCTCAAGGCTTCCTGTGAACAAGTCTAGAGCGGATTAAGCACGCGTTCAGACCACGGTCCACTGCTGCCGCGTGATTATCAGCCGAACCATAGTGCCCGTTCTTTTCGTACCCTGTTTGTGGTCACGTGCTTTGTCCGCAGTTATCGATGCGATGAACAGGCCGATACTTTTTCTACTCTCAGCCGGAGGACAGCCCAGGAGGTTTCTGTATTATCGCTCAAGTCTTCCTGTGAACAAGTAAGTCTATAGCGGGTTAAGTACGCGTTCAGACCACGGTCCACTGCTGCCGCGTGATTATCAGCCGAACCGTAGTGCCCGTTCCTTTCGTACCGTTTCTGGTCACGTGCTTTGTCCGCAGTTATCGATGCGATGAGCAGGCCGATGCTTTTTCTACTCTCAGCCGGAGGAAAGCCCAGGAGGTTTCTGTATTATCGCTCAAGGCTTCCTGTGAACAAGGCTATAGCGGGTTAAGCACGCGTTCAGACCACGGTCCACTGCTGCCGCGTGAATATCAGCAGAACCGTAGTGCCCGTTCTTTTCGTACCTTGTTTCTGATCACGTGCTTTGTCCGCAGTTATCGATGCGATGAACGGGCCGATCCTTTTTCTACTGTCAGCCGGAGGACAGCCCAGGAGGTTTCTGTATTATCGCGAATGCTTCCTGTGAACAAGTCTAGAGCGGGTTAAGCACGCGTTCTGACCACGGTCCACTGCTTCCGCGTGAATATCAGCAGAACCGTAGTGCCCGTTTTTTTCGTACCCTGTTTCTGTTCACGTGCTTTGTCCGCAGTTATTGATGCGATGAACAGGCCGATACTTTTTCTACTCTCAGCCGGAGGACAGCCCAGGAGGTTTCTGTATTATCGCTCAAGTCTTCCTGTGAACAAGTCTATAGCGGGTTAAGTACGCGTTCAGACCACGGTCCACTGCTGCCGCGTGATTATCAGCCGAACCGTAGTGCCCGTTCTTTTCGTACCCTGTTTGTGGTCGCGTGTTTTGTCCGCAGTTATCGATGCGATGAACGGGCCGATGCTTTTTCTACTGTCAGCCGGAGGACAGCCCAGGAGGTTTCTGTATTATCACTCAAGGCTTCCTGTGAACAAGTCTAGTGCGGATTAAGCACGCGTTCAGACCACGGTCCACTGCTGCCGCGTGATTATCAGCCGAACCGTAGAGCCCGTTCTTTTCGTACCCTGTTTGTGGTCACGCGTTTTGTCCGCAGTTATCGATGCGATGAACAGGCCGATGCTTTTTCTACTGTCTGCCGGAGGACAGCCCCGGAGGTTTCTGTATTATCACTCAAGGCTTCCTGTGAACAAGTCTATAGCGGGTTAAGTACGCGTTCAGACCACGGTCCACTGCTGCCGCGTGAATATCAGCAGAACCGTAGTGCCCGTTCTTTTCGTACCCTGTTTCTGGTCACGTGCTTTGTCCGCAGTTATCGATGCGATGAACGGGCCGATGCTTTTTCTACTGTCAGCTGTAGGAAAGCCCAGGAGGTTTCTGTATTATCGCGAAGGCTTCCTTTGAACAAGTCTAGAACGGGTTAAGCACGCGTTCAGACCGCGGTCCACTGCTGCCGCGTGAATATCAGCCGAACCGTAGTGCCCGTTCTTTTCGTACCCTGTTTGTGGTCACGTGCTTTGTCCGCAGTTATCGATGCGATGAACGGGCCGATGCTTTTTCTACTGTCAACCGGAGGACAGCCCAGGAGGTTTCTGTATTATCGCTCAAGGCTTCCTGTGAACAAGTCTAGAGCGGGTTAAGCACGCGTTCAGACCACGGTCCACTGCTGCCGCGTGAATATCAGCCGAACCATAGTGCCCGTTCTTTTCGTACCCTGTTTCTGGTCACGTGCTTTGTTCGCAGTTATCGATGTGATGAACGGCCTGATGCTTTTTCTACTGTCAGCCGGAGGACAGCCCAGGAGGTTTCTGTATTATCGCGAAGGCTTCCTGTGAACAAGTCTAGAGCGGGTTAAGCACGCGTTCAGACCACGGTCCACTGCTGCCGCGTGAATATCAGCCGAACTGTAGTGCCCGTTCTTTTCGTACCCTGTTTCTGGTCACGTGCTTTGTCCGCAGTTATCGATGCGATGAACAGGATGATGCTTTTTCTACTCTGAGCCGGAGGACAGCCCAGGAGGTTTCTGTATTATCGCTCAAGTCTTCCTGTGAACAAGTCTATAGCGGGTAAAGTGCGCGTTCAGACCACGGTCCACTGCTGCCGCGTGAATATCAGCAGAACCGTAGTGCCCGTTCTTTTCGTACCCTGTTTCTGGTCACGTGCTTTGTCCGCAGTTATCGATGCGATGAACGGGCCGATGCTTTTTCTACTATCAGCTGTAGGAAAGCCAAGGAGGTTTCTGTATTATCGCCCTAGGCTTCCTGTGAACAAGTCTAGAGCGGGTTAAGCATGCGTTCAGACCACGGTCCACTGCTGCCGCGTGAATATCAGCAGAACCGTAGTGCCCGTTCTTTTCGTACCTTGTTTCTGGTCACGTGCTTTGTTCGCAGTTATCGATGTGATGAACGGCCTGATGTTTTTTCTACTGTCAGCCGGAGGACAGCCTAGGAGGTTTCTGTATTATCGCGAAGGCTTCCTTTGAACAAGTCTAGAACGGGTTAATCACGCGTTCAGACCGCGGTCCACTGCTGCCGCGTGAATATCAGCCGAACCGTAGTGCCCGTTCTTTTCGTACCCTGTTTGTGGTCACGTGCTTTGTCCGCAGTTATCGATGCGATGAACGGGCCGATGCTTTTTCTACTGTCAGCCGGAGGACAGCCGAGGAGGTTTCTGTATTATCGCTCAAGGCTTCCTGTGAACAAGTCTAGAGCGGGTTAAGCACGCGTTCAGACCACGGTCCACTGCTGCCGCGTGAATATCAGCCGAACCATAGTGCCCGTTCTTTTCGTACCCTGTTTCTGGTCACGTGCTTTGTTCGCTGTTATCGATGTGATGAACGGCCTGATGCTTTTTCTACTGTCAGCCGGAGGACAGCTTTAGGAGGTTTCTGTATTATCGCTCAAGGCTTCTTGTGAACAAGTCTAGAGCGGGTTAAGCACGCGTTCAGACCACGGTCCACTGCTGCCGCGTGAATATCAGCAGAACCGTAGTGCCCGTTCTATTCGTACCCTGTTTGTTGTCACGTGCTTTGTTCGCAGTTATCGATGTGATGAACGGTCTGATATTATTTCTACTGTCAGCCGGAGGACAGCCTAGGAGGTTTCTGTATTATCGCTCAAGGCTTCCTGTGAACAAGTCTAGAGCGGGTTAAGCACGCGTTCAGACCACGGTCCACTGCTGCCGCGTGAATATCAGCAGAACCGTAGTGCCCGTTCTTTTTGTACCCTGTTTGCTGTAACGTGCTTTGTCCGCAGTTATCGATGTGATGAACGGCCTGATGCTTTTTCTACTGTCAGCCGGAGGACAGCCTAGGAGGTTTCTGTATTATCGCGAAGGCTTCCTTTGAACAAGTCTAGAACGGGTTAAGCACGCGTTCAGACCGCGGTCCACTGCTGCCGCGTGAATATCAGCCGAACCGTAGTGCCCGTTCTTTTCGTACCCTGTTTGTGGTCACGTGCTTTGTCCGCAGTTATCGATTTGATGAACGGCCTGATGCTCTTTCTACGGTCAGCCGAAGCACAGCCTCAGGAGGTTTCTTTATTATCGCTCAAGGCTTCCTGTGAACAAGTCTAGAGCGGGTTAAGCACGCGTTCAGACCACGGTCCACTGCTGCCGCGTGAATATCAGCCGAACCGTAGTGCCCGTTCTTTTCGTACCCTGTTTGTGGTCACGTGCTTTGTCAGCAGTTATCGATGTGATGAACGCGCTGATGCTTTTTCTATTGTCAGCCGGAGGACAGCCCAGGAGGTTTCTGTATTATCGCTCAAGGCTTCCTGTGAACAAGAGTTGAGCGGGTTAAGCACGCATTCAGACCACGGTCCACTGCTGCCGCGTGAATATCAGCAGAACCGTAGCGCCCGTTCTTTCCGTACCCTGTTTCTGGTCACGTGCTTTGTCCGCAGTTACCGTTGTGATGAACGGCCTGATGCTTTTTCTACTGTCTGCCGGAGGACAGCCCAGGAGGTTTCTGTATTATCGCTCAAGTCTTCCTGTGAACAAGTATATAGCGGGTTAAGTACGCGTTCAGACCACGGTCCACTGCTGCCGCGTGAATATCAGCAGAACCGTAGTGTCCGTTCTTTTCGTACGTCGTTTCTGGTTACGTGCTTTGTCCGCAGTTACCGATGCGATGAACGGGCCGATGCTTTTTCTACTGTCAGCCGGAGGACAGCCCAGGAGGTTTCAGTATTATCGCTCAAGGCTTCCTGTGAACAAGTCTAGAGCGGATTAAGCACGCGTTCAGACCACGGTCCACTGCTGCCGCGTGATTATCAGCCGAACCGTAGTGCCCGTTCTTTTCGTACCCTGTTTCTGGTCATGTGCTTTGTTCGCAGTTATTGATGTGATGAACGGCCTGATGCTTTTTCTACTGTCATCCAGAGGACAGCCCAGGAGGTTTCTGCATTATTGCGAAGGCTTCCTGTGAACAAGTGTTGAGCGGGTTAAGCACGCATTCAGACCACGGTCCACTGCTGCCGCGTGAATATCAGCAGAACCGTAGCGCCCGTTCTTTCCGTACCCTGTTTCTGGTCACGTGCTTTGTCCGCAGTTATCGTTGTGATGAACGGCCTGATGCTTTTTCTACTGTCTGCCGGAGGACAGCCCAGGAGGTTTCTGTATTATCGCTCAAGTCTTCCTGTGAACAAGTCTATAGCGGGTTAAGTACGCGTTCAGACCACGGTCCACTGCTGCCGCGTGAATATCAGCAGAACCGTAGTGCCCGTTCTTTTCGTACCCTGTTTCTGGTCACGTGCTTTGTCCGCAGTTATCGATGCGATGAACGGGCCGATGCTTTTTCTACTGTCAGCTGTAGGAAAGCCCAGGAGGTTTCTGTATTATCGCTCAAGGCTTCCTGTGAACAAGTCTAGAGCGGGTTAAGCACGCGTTCAGACCACGGTCCACTGCCGCCGCGTGAATATCAGCAGAACCGTAGTGTCCGTTCTTTTCGTACCTCGTTTCTGGTCACGTGCTTTGTCCGCAGTTACCGATGCGATGAACGGGCCGATGCTTTTTCTACTGTCAGCCGGAGGACAGCCCAGGAGGTATCTGTATTATCGCTCAAGGCTTCCTGTGAACAAGTCTAGAGCGGATTAAGCACGCGTTCAGACCACGGTCCACTGCTGCCGCGTGATTATCAGCCGAGCCGTAGTGCCCGCTCTTTTCGTACCCTGTTTGTGGTCACGTGTTTTGTCCGCAGTTATCGATGCGGTGAACGGGCCGGTGCTTTTTCTACTGCGAGCCGGAGGACAGCCCAGGAGGTTTCTGTATTATCGCTCAAGGCTTCCTGTGAAGAAGTCTAGAGCGGGTTAAGTACGCGTTCAGACCACGGTCCACTGCTGCCGCGTGATTATCAGCCGAACCATAGTGCCCGTTCTTTTCGTACCCTGTTTGTGGTCACGTGCTTTGTCCGCAGTTATCGATGCGATGAACAGGCCGATACTTTTTCTACTCTCAGCCGGAGGACAGCCCAGGAGGTTTCTGTATTATCGCTCAAGTCTTCCTGTGAACAAGTCTATAGCGGGTTAAGTACGCGTTCAGACCACGGTCCACTGCTGCCGCGTGATTATCAGCCGAACCGTAGTGCCCGTTCCTTTCGTACCGTTTCTGGTCACGTGCTTTGTCCGCAGTTATCGATGCGATGAGCAGGCCGATGCTTTTTCTACTCTCAGCCGGAGGACAGTCCAGGAGGTTTCTGTATTATCGCTCAAGGCTTCCTGTGAAGAAGTCTAGAGCGGGTTAAGCACGCGTTCAGACCACGGTCCACTGCTGCCGCGTGATTATCAGCCGAACCATAGTGCCCGTTCTTTTCGTACCCTGTTTGTGGTCACGTGCTTTGTCCGCAGTTATCGATGCGATGAACAGGCCGATACTTTTTCTACTCTCAGCCGGAGGACAGCCCAGGAGGTTTCTGTATTATCGCTCAAGTCTTCCTGTGAACAAGTCTATAGCGGGTTAAGTACGCGTTCAGACCACGGTCCACTGCTGCCGCGTGATTATCAGCCGAACCGTAGTGCCCGTTCCTTTCGTACCGTTTCTGGTCACGTGCTTTGTCCGCAGTTATCGATGCGATGAGCAGGCCGATGCTTTTTCTACTCTCAGCCGGAGGACAGCCCAGGAGGTTTCTGTATTATCGCTCAAGGCTTCCTGTGAACAAGGCTATAGCGGGTTAAGCACGCGTTCAGACCACGGTCCACTGCTGCCGCGTGAATATCAGCATAACCGTAGTGCCCGTTCTTTTCGTACCTTGTTTCTGATGACGTGCTTTGTCCGCAGTTATCCATGCGAAGAACGGGCCAATCCTTTTTCTACTGTCAGCCGGAGGACAGCCCAGGAGGTTTCTGTATTATCGCGAATGCTTCCTGTGAACAAGTCTAGAGCGGGTTAAGTACGCGTTCTGACCACGGTCCACTGCTTCCGCGTGAATATCAGCAGAACCGTAGTGCCCGTTTTTTTCGTACCCTGTTTCTGTTCACGTGCTTTGTCCGCAGTTATCGATGCGATGAACAGGCCGATACCTTTTCTACTCTCAGACGGAGGACAGCCCAGGAGGTTTCTGTATTATCGCTCAAGGCTTCCTGTGAACAAGTCTAGAGCGGGTTAAGCACGCGTTCAGACCGCGGTCCACTGCTGCCGCGTGAATATCAGCCGAACCGTAGTGCCCGTTCTTTTCGTACCCTGTTTGTGGTCACGTGCTTTGTCCGCAGTTATCGATGCGATGAACGGGCCGATGCTTTTTCTACTGTCAGCCGGAGGACAGCCCAGGAGGTTTCTGTATTATCGCTCAAGGCTTCCTGTGAACAAGTCTAGAGCGGGTTAAGCACGCGTTCAGACCGCGGTCCACTGCTGCCGCGTGAATATCAGCCGAACCGTAGTGCCCGTTCTTTTCGTACCCTGATTGTGGTCACGTGCTTTTTCCGCAGTTATCGATGCGATGAGCAGGCCGATGCTTTTTCTACTCTCAGCCGGAGGACAGTCCAGGAGGTTTCTGTATTATCGCTCAAGGCTTCCTGTGAAGAAGTCTAGAGCGGGTTAAGCACGCGTTCAGACCACGGTCCACTGCTGCCGCGTGATTATCAGCCGAACCATAGTGCCCGTTCTTTTCGTACCCTGTTTGTGGTCACGTGCTTTGTCCGCAGTTATCGATGCGATGAACAGGCCGATACTTTTTCTACTCTCAGCCGGAGGACAGCCCAGGAGGTTTCTGTATTATCGCTCAAGTCTTCCTGTGAACAAGTCTATAGCGGGTTAAGTACGCGTTCAGACCACGGTCCACTGCTGCCGCGTGATTATCAGCCGAACCGTAGTGCCCGTTCCTTTCGTACCGTTTCTGGTCACGTGCTTTGTCCGCAGTTATCGATGCGATGAGCAGGCCGATGCTTTTTCTACTCTCAGCCGGAGGACAGCCCAGGAGGTTTCTGTATTATCGCTCAAGGCTTCCTGTGAACAAGGCTATAGCGGGTTAAGCACGCGTTCAGACCACGGTCCACTGCTGCCGCGTGAATATCAGCATAACCGTAGTGCCCGTTCTTTTCGTACCTTGTTTCTGATGACGTGCTTTGTCCGCAGTTATCCATGCGAAGAACGGGCCAATCCTTTTTCTACTGTCAGCCGGAGGACAGCCCAGGAGGTTTCTGTATTATCGCGAATGCTTCCTGTGAACAAGTCTAGAGCGGGTTAAGTACGCGTTCTGACCACGGTCCACTGCTTCCGCGTGAATATCAGCAGAACCGTAGTGCCCGTTTTTTTCGTACCCTGTTTCTGTTCACGTGCTTTGTCCGCAGTTATCGATGCGATGAACAGGCCGATACCTTTTCTACTCTCAGACGGAGGACAGCCCAGGAGGTTTCTGTATTATCGCTCAAGGCTTCCTGTGAACAAGTCTAGAGCGGGTTAAGCACGCGTTCAGACCGCGGTCCACTGCTGCCGCGTGAATATCAGCCGAACCGTAGTGCCCGTTCTTTTCGTACCCTGTTTGTGGTCACGTGCTTTGTCCGCAGTTATCGATGCGATGAACGGGCCGATGCTTTTTCTACTGTCAGCCGGAGGACAGCCCAGGAGGTTTCTGTATTATCGCTCAAGGCTTCCTGTGAACAAGTCTAGAGCGGGTTAAGCACGCGTTCAGACCGCGGTCCACTGCTGCCGCGTGAATATCAGCCGAACCGTAGTGCCCGTTCTTTTCGTACCCTGTTTGTGGTCACGTGCTTTGTCCGCAGTTATCGATGCGATGAACGGGCCGATGCTTTTTCTACTCTCAGCCGGAGGACAGCCTAGGAGGTTTCTGTATTATCGCTCAAGGCTTCCTGTGAACAAGTCTAGAGCGGGTTAAGCACGCGTTCAGACCACGGTCCACTGCTGCCGCGTGAATATCAGCCGAACCATAGTGCCCGTTGTTTTCGTACCCTGTTTCTGGTCACGTGCTTTGTTCGCAGTTATCGATGTGATGAACGGCCTGATGCGTTTTCTACTGTCAGCCGGAGGACAGCCCAGGAGGTTTCTGTATTATCGCGAAGGCTTCCTGTGAACAAGTCTAGAGCGGGTTAAGCACGCGTTCAGACCACGGTCCACTGCTGCCGCGTGAATATCAGCCGAACTGTAGTGCCCGTTCTTTACGTACCCTGTTTCTGGTCACGTGCTTTGTCCGCAGTTATCGATGTGATGAACGGCCTGATGCTTTTTCTACTGTCTGCCGGGGTACAGCCCAGGAGGTTTCTGTATTATCACTCAAGGCTTCCTGTCAACAAGTCTAGAACGGGCTAAGCACGCGTTCTGACCACGGTCCAATGCTGCCGCGTGAATATCAGCAGAACCGTAGTGCCCGTTTTTTTCGTACCCTGTTTCTGTTCACGTGCTTTGTCCGCAGTTATCGATGCGATGAACAGGCCGATGCTTTTTCTACGCTGAGCCGGAGGACAGCCCAGGAGGTTTCTGTATTATCGCTCAAGTCTTCCTGTGAACAAGTCTATAGCGGGTTAAGTACGCGTTCAGACCACGGTCCACTGCTGCCGCCTGAATATCAGCAAAACCGTAGTGCCCGTTCTTTTCGTACCCTGTTTCTGGTCACGTGCTTTGTCCGCAGTTATCGATGCGATGAACGGGCCGATGCTTTTTCTACTATAAGCTGTAGGAAAGCCCAGGAGGTTTCTGTATTATCGCCCTAGGCTTCCTGTGAACAAGTCTAGAGCGGGTTAAGCATGCGTTCAGACCACGGTCCACTGCTGCCGCGTGAATATCAGCAGAACCGTAGTGCCCGTTCTTTTCGTACCCTGTTTGCTGTCACGTGCTTTGTCCGCAGTTATCGATGTGATGAACGGCCTGATGCTTTTTCTACTGTCAGCCGGAGGACAGCCTAGGAGGTTTCTGTATTATCGCGAAGGCTTCCTTTGCACAAGTCTAGAACGGGTTAAGCACGCGTTCAGACCGCGGTCCACTGCTGCCGCGTGAATATCAGCCGAACCGTAGTGCCCGTTCTTTCGTACCCTGTTTGTGGTCACGTGCTTTGTCCGCAGTTATCGATTTGATGAACGGCCTGATGCTCTTTCTACTGTCAGCCGAAGCACAGCCCAGGAGGTTTCTTTATTATCGCTCAAGGCTTCCTTGAACAAGTTTAGAGCGGGTTAAGCACGCGTTCAGACCACGGTCCACTGCTGCCGAAGTTATTATCAGCCGAACCGTAGTGCCCGTTCTTTTCGTACCCTGTTTGTGGTCACGTGTTTTGTCCGCAGTTATCGATGCGATGAACGGGCCGATGCTTTTTCTACTGTCAGCCGGAGGACAGCCCAGGAGGTTTCTGTATTATCACTCAAGGCTTCCTGTGAACAAGTCTAGAGCGGATTAAGCACGCGTTCAGACCACGGTCCACTGCTGCCGTGTGATTATCAGCCGAACCGTAGTGCTCGTTCTTTTCGTACCCTGTTTGTGGTCACGTGTTTTGTCCGCAGTTATCGATGCGATGAACGGGCCGATGCTTTTTCTACTGTCTGCCGGAGGACAGCCCAGGAGGTTTCTGTATTATCGCTCAAGGCTTCCTGTGAACAAGACTATAGCGGGTTAAGCACGCGTTCAGACCACGGTCCACTGCTGCTGCGTGAATATCAGCCGAACCGTAGTGCCCGTTCTTTTCGTACCTCGTTTCAGGTCACGTGCTTTGTCCGCAGTTACCGATGCGATGATCGGGCCGATGCTTTTTCTACTGTCAGCCGGAGGACAGCCCAGGAGGTTTCTGTATTATCGCTCAAGGCTTCCTGTGAACAAGTCTAGAGCGGATTAAGCACGCGTCCAGACCACGGTCCACTGCTGCCGCGTGATTATCAGCCGAACCGTAGTGCCCGTTCTTTTCGTACCCTGTTTCTGGTCACGTGCTTTGTCCGCAGTTATCGATGTGATGAACGGCCTGATGCTTTTTCTACTGTCTGCCGGAGGACAGCCCAGGAGGTTTCTGTATTATCACTCAAGGCTTCCTGTCAACAAGTCTAGAGCGGGCTAAGCACGCGTTCTGACCACGGTCCAATGCTGCCGCGTGAATATCAGCAGAACCGTAGTGCCCGTTTTTTTCGTACCCTGTTTCTGTTCACGTGCTTTGTCCGCAGTTATCGATGCGATGAACAGGCCGATGCTTTTTCTACTCTGAGCCGGAGGACAGCCCAGGAGGTTTCTGTATTATCGCTCGTCTTCCTGTGAACAAGTCTATAGCGGGTTAAGTACGCGTTCAGACCACGGTCCACTGCTGCCGCGTGAATATCAGCAGAACCGTAGTGCCCGTTCTTTTCGTACCCTGTTTCTGGTCACGTGCTTTGTCCGCAGTTATCGATGCGATGAACGGGCCGATGCTTTTTCTACTATCAGCTGTAGGAAAGCCCAGGAGGTTTCTGTATTATCGCCCTAGGCTTCCTGTGAACAAGTCTAGAGCGGGTTAAGCATGCGTTCAGACCACGGTCCACTGCTGCCGCGTGAATATCAGCAGAACCGTAGTGCCCGTTCTATTCGTACCTTGTTTCTGGTCACGTGCTTTGTCCGCAGTTATCGATGCGATGAACGGCCTGATGCTTTTTCTACTGTCAGCCGGAGGACAGCACAGGTTTCTGTATTATCGCTCAAGGCTTCCTGTGAACAAGTCTAGAGCGGGTTAAGCACGCGTTCAGACCACGGTCCACTGCTGCCGCGTGAATATCAGCAGAACCGTAGTGCCCGTTCTTTTCGTACCCTGTTTGCTGTCACGTGCTTTGTCCGCAGTTATCGATGTGATGAACGGCCTGATGCTTTTTCTACTGTCAGCCGGAGGACAGCCTAGGAGGTTTCTGTATTATCGCGAAGGCTTCCTTTGCACAAGTCTTGAACGGGCTAAGCACGCGTTCAGACCGCGGTCCACTGCTGCCGCGTGAATATCAGCCGAACCGTACTGCCCGTTCTTTTCGTACCCTGTTTGTGGTCACGTGCCTTGTCCGCAGTTATCGATTTGATGAACGGCCTGATGCTCTTTCTACTGTCAGCCGAAGCACAGCCCAGGAGGTTTCTTTATTATCGCTCAAGGCTTCCTGTGAACAAGTCTAGAGCGGGTTAAGCACGCGTTCAGACCACGGTCCACTGCTGCCGCGTGATTATCAGCCGAACCGTAGTGCCCGTTCTTTTCGTACCCTGTTTGTGGTCACGTGTTTTGTCCGCAGTTATCGATGCGATGAACGGGCCGATGCTTTTTCTACTGTCAGCCGGAGGACAGCCCAGGAGGTTTCTGTATTATCACTCAAGGCTTCCTGTGAACAAGTCTAGAGCGGATTAAGCACGCGTTCAGACCACGGTCCACTGCTGCCGCGTGATTATCAGCCGAACCGTAGTGCTCGTTCTTTTCGTACCCTGTTTGTGGTCACGTGTTTTGTCCGCAGTTATCGATGCGATGAACGGGCCGATGCTTTTTCTACTGTCTGCCGGAGGACAGCCCAAGAGGTTTCTGTATTATCGCTCAAGGCTTCCTGTGAACAAGACTATAGCGGGTTAAGCACGCGTTCAGACCACGGTCCACTGCTGCCACGTGAATATCAGCAGAACCGTAGTGCCCGTTCTTTTCGTACCTTGTTTCTGATCACGTGCTTTGTCCGCAGTTATCGATGCGATGAACGGGCCGATCCTTTTTCTACTGTCAGCCGGAGGACAGCCCAGGAGGTTTCTGTATTATCGCGAATGCTTCCTGTGAAGAAGTCTAGAGCGGGTTAAGCACGCGTTCAGACCACGGTCCACTGCTGCCGCGTGAATATCAGCCGAACCGTAGTGCCCGTTCTTTTCGTACCCTGTTTGTGGTCACGTGCTTTGTCAGCAGTTATCGATGTGATGAACGCGCTGATGCTTTTTCTATTGTCAGCCGGAGGACAGCCCAGGAGGTGTCTGTATTATCGCTCAAGGCTTCCTGTGAACAAGTGTTGAGCGGGTTAAGCACGCATTCAGACCACGGTCCACTGCTGCCGCGTGAATATCAGCAGAACCGTAGCGCCCGTTCTTTCCGTACCCTGTTTCTGGTCACGTGCTTTGTCCGCAGTTACCGTTGTGATGAACGGCCTGATGCTTTTTCTACTGTCTGCCGGAGGACAGCCCAGGAGGTTTCTGTATTATCGCTCAAGTCTTCCTGTGAACAAGTATATAGCGGGTTAAGTACGCGTTCAGACCACGGTCCACTGCTGCCGCGTGAATATCAGCAGAACCGTAGTGTCCGTTCTTTTCGTACCTCGTTTCTGGTCACGTGCTTTGTCCGCAGTTACCGATGCGATGAACGGGCCGATGCTTTTTCTACTGTCAGCCGGAGGACAGCCCAGGAGGTTTCTGTATTATCGCTCAAGGCTTCCTGTGAACAAGTCTAGAGCGGGTTAAGCACGCGTTCAGACCACGGTCCACTGCTGCCGCGTGAATATCAGCCGAACCGTAGTGCCCGTTCTTTTCGTACCCTGTTTCTGGTCATGTGCTTTGTTCGCAGTTATTGATGTGATGAACGGCCTGATGCTTTTTCTACTGTCATCCAGAGGACAGCCCAGGAGGTTTCTGCATTATTGCGAAGGCTTCCTGTGAACAAGTGTTGAGCGGGTTAAGCACGCATTCAGACCACGGTCCACTGCTGCCGCGTGAATATCAGCAGAACCGTAGCGCCCGTTCTTTCCGTACCCTGTTTCTGGTCACGTGCTTTGTCCGCAGTTATCGTTGTGATGAACGGCCTGATGCTTTTTCTACTGTCTGCCGGAGGACAGCCCAGGAGGTTTCTGTATTATCGCTCAAGTCTTCCTGTGAACAAGTCTATAGCGGGTTGAGTACGCGTTCAGACCACGGTCCACTGCTGCCGCGTGAATATCAGCAGAACCGTAGTGCCCGTTCTTTTCGTGCCCTGTTTCTGGTCACGTGCTTTGTCCGCAGTTATCGATGCGATGAACGGGCCGATGCTTTTTCTACTGTCAGCTGTAGGAAAGCCCAGGAGGTTTCTGTATTATCGCTCAAGGCTTCCTGTGAACAAGTCTAGAGCGGGTTAAGCACGCGTTCAGACCACGGTCCACTGCTGCCGCGTGAATATCACCAGAACCGTAGTGTCCGTTTTTTCGTACCTCGTTTCTGGTCACGTGCTTTGTCCGCAGTTACCGATGCGATGAACGGGCCGATGCTTTTTCTACTGTCAGCCGGAGGACAGCCCAGGAGGTTTCTGTATTATCGCTCAAGGCTTCCTGTGATCAAGTCTAGAGCGGATTAAGCACGCGTTCAGACCATGGTCCACTGCTGCCGCGTGATTATCAGCCGAGCCGTAGTGCCCGCTCTTTTCGTACCCTGTTTGTGGTCACGTGTTTTGTCCGCAGTTATCGATGCGGTGAACGGGCCGGTGCTTTTTCTACTGCGAGCCGGAGGACAGCCCAGGAGGTTTCTGTATTATCGCTCAAGGCTTCCTGTGAACAAGTCTAGAGCGGATTAAGCACGCGTTCAGACGACGGTCCACTGCTGCCGCGTGATTATCAGCCGAACCGTAGTGCCCGTTCTTTTCGTACCCTGATTGTGGTCACGTGCTTTGTCCGCAGTTATCGATGCGATGAGCAGGCCGATGCTTTTTCTACTCTCAGCCGGAGGACAGTCCAGGAGGTTTCTGTATTATCGCTCAAGGCTTCCTGTGAACAAGTCTAGAGCGGGTTAAGCACGTGTTCAGACCACGGTCCATTGCTGCCGCGTGAATATCAGCAGAACCGTAGTGCCCGTTCCTTTCGTACCGTTTCTGGTCACGTGCTTTGTCCGCAGTTATCGATGTGATGAACGGCCTGATGCTTTTTCTACTGTCTGCCGGAGTACAGCCCAGGAGGTTTCTGTATTATCACTCAAGGCTTCCTGTCAACAAGTCTAGAGCGGGCTAAGCACGCGTTCTGACCACGGTCCAATGCTGCCGCGTGAATATCAGCAGAACCGTAGTGCCCGTTTTTTTCGTACCCTGTTTCTGTTCACGTGCTTTGTCCGCAGTTATCGATGCGATGAACAGGCCGATGCTTTTTCTACTCTGAGCCGGAGGACAGCCCAGGAGGTTTCTGTATTATCGCTCAAGTCTCCCTGTGAACAAGTCTATAGCGGGTTAAGTACGCGTTCAGACCACGGTCCACTGCTGCCGCCTGAATATCAGCAAAACCGTAGTGCCCGTTCTTTTCGTACCCTGTTTCTGGTCACGTGCTTTGTCCGCAGTTATCGATGCGATGAACGGGCCGATGCTTTTTCTACTATAAGCTGTAGGAAAGCCCAGGAGGTTTCTGTATTATCGCCCTAGGCTTCCTGTGAACAAGTCTAGAGCGGGTTAAGCATGCGTTCAGACCACGGTCCACTGCTGCCGCGTGAATATCAGCAGAACCGTAGTGCCCGTTCTTTTCGTACCCTGTTTGCTGTCACGTGCTTTGTCCGCAGTTATCGATGTGATGAACGGCCTGATGCTTTTTCTACTGTCAGCCGGAGGACAGCCTAGGAGGTTTCTGTATTATCGCGAAGGCTTCCTTTGCACAAGTCTAGAACGGGTTAAGCACGCGTTCAGACCGCGGTCCACTGCTGCCGTGTGAATATCAGCCGAACCGTAGTGCCCGTTCTTTCGTACCCTGTTTGTGGTCACGTGCTTTGTCCGCAGTTATCGATTTGATGAACGGCCTGATGCTCTTTCTACTGTCAGCCGAAGCACAGCCCAGGAGGTTTCTTTATTATCGCTCAAGGCTTCCTGTGAACAAGTTTAGAGCGGGTTAAGCACGCGTTCAGACCACGGTCCACTGCTGCCGCGTTATTATCAGCCGAACCGTAGTGCCCGTTCTTTTCGTACCCTGTTTGTGGTCACGTGTTTTGTCCGCAGTTATCGATGCGATGAACGGGCCGATGCTTTTTCTACTGTCAGCCGGAGGACAGCCCAGGAGGTTTCTGTATTATCACTCAAGGCTTCCTGTGAACAAGTCTAGAGCGGATTAAGCACGCGTTCAGACCACGGTCCACTGCTGCCGTGTGATTATCAGCCGAACCGTAGTGCTCGTTCTTTTCGTACCCTGTTTGTGGTCACGTGTTTTGTCCGCAGTTATCGATGCGATGAACGGGCCGATGCTTTTTCTACTGTCTGCCGGAGGACAGCCCAGGAGGTTTCTGTATTATCGCTCAAGGCTTCCTGTGAACAAGACTATAGCGGGTTAAGCACGCGTTCAGACCACGGTGCACTGCTGCCACGTGAATATCAGCAGAACCGTAGTGCCCGTTCTTTTCGTACCTTGTTTCTGATCGCGTGCTTTGTCCGCAGTTATCGATGCGATGAACGGGCCGATCCTTTTTCTACTGTCAGCCGGAGGACAGCCCAGGAGGTTTCTGTATTATCGCGAATGCTTCCTGTGAAGAAGTCTAGAGCGGGTTAAGCACGCGTTCAGACCACGGTCCACTGCTGCTGCGTGAATATCAGCCGAACCGTAGTGCCCGTTCTTTTCGTACCTCGTTTCAGGTCAGGTGCTTTGTCCGCAGTTACCGATGCGATGATCGGGCCGATGCTTTTTCTACTGTCAGCCGGAGGACAGCCCAGGAGGTTTCTGTATTATCGCTCAAGGCTTCCTGTGAACAAGTCTAGAGCGGATTAAGCACGCGTCCAGACCACGGTCCACTGCTGCCGCGTGATTATCAGCCGAACCGTAGTGCCCGTTCTTTTCGTACCCTGTTTCTGGTCACGTGCTTTGTCCGCAGTTATCGATGTGATGAACGGCCTGATGCTTTTTCTACTGTCTGCCGGAGGACAGCCCAGGAGGTTTCTGTATTATCACTCAAGGCTTCCTGTCAACAAGTCTAGAGCGGGCTAAGCACGCGTTCTGACCACGGTCCAATGCTGCCGCGTGAATATCAGCAGAACCGTAGTGCCCGTTTTTTTCGTACCCTGTTTCTGTTCACGTGCTTTGTCCGCAGTTATCGATGCGATGAACAGGCCGATGCTTTTTCAACTCTGAGCCGGAGGACAGCCCAGGAGGTTTCTGTATTATCGCTCGTCTTCCTGTGAACAAGTCTATAGCGGGTTAAGTACGCGTTCAGACCACGGTCCACTGCTGCCGCGTGAATATCAGCAGAACCGTAGTGCCCGTTCTTTTCGTACCCTGTTTCTGGTCACGTGCTTTGTCCGCAGTTATCGATGCGATGAACGGGCCGATGCTTTTTCTACTATCAGCTGTAGGAAAGCCCAGGAGGTTTCTGTATTATCGCCCTAGGCTTCCTGTGAACAAGTCTAGAGCGGGTTAAGCATGCGTTCAGACCACGGTCCACTGCTGCCGCGTGAATATCAGCAGAACCGTAGTGCCCGTTCTTTTCGTACCTTGTTTCTGGTCACGTGCTTTGTCCGCAGTTATCGATGCGATGAACGGGCCGATGCTTTTTCTACTGTCAGCCGGAGGACAGCCCAGGAGGTTTCTGTATTATCGCTCAAGGCTTCCTGTGAACAAGTCTAGAGCGGGTTAAGCACGCGTTCAGACCACGGTCCACTGCTGCCGCATGAATATCAGCCGAACTGTAGTGCCCGTCCTTTTCGTACCCTGTTTCTGGTCACGTGCTTTGTCCGCAGTTATCGATGTGATGAACGGCCTGATGCTTTTTCTACTGTCTGCCGGAGTACAGCCCAGGAGGTTTCTGTATTATCACTCAAGGCTTCCTGTCAACAAGTCTAGAGCGGGCTAAGCACGCGTTCTGACCACGGTCCAATGCTGCTCCGTGAATATCAGCAGAACCGTAGTGCCGTTTTTTTCGTACCCTGTTTCTGTTCACGTGCTTTGTCCGCAGTTATCGATGCGATGAACAGGCCGATGCTTTTTCTACTCTGAGCCGGAGGACAGCCGAGGAGGTTTCTGTATTATCGCTCAAGTCTTCCTGTGAACAAGTCTATAGCGGGTTAAGTACGCGTTCAGACCACGGTCCACTGCTGCCGCGTGAATATCAGCAGAACCGTAGTGCCCGTTCTTTTCGTACCCTGTTTCTGGTCACGTGCTTTGTCCGCAGTTATCGATGCGATGAACGGGCCGATGCTTTTTCTACTATAAGCTCTAGGAAAGCCCAGGAGGTTTCTGTATTATCGCCCTAGGCTTCCTGTGAACAAGTCTAGAGCGGATTAAGCACGCGTCCAGACCACGGTCCACTGCTGCCGCGTGATTATCAGCCGAACCGTAGTGCCCGTTCTTTTCGTACCCTGTTTCTGGTCACGTGCTTTGTCCGCAGTTATCGATGTGATGAACGGCCTGATGCTTTTTCTACTGTCTGCCGGAGGACAGCCCAGGAGGTTTCTGTATTATCACTCAAGGCTTCCTGTCAACAAGTCTAGAGCGGGCTAAGCACGCGTTCTGACCACGGTCCAATGCTGCCGCGTGAATATCAGCAGAACCGTAGTGCCCGTTTTTTTCGTACCCTGTTTCTGTTCACGTGCTTTGTCCGCAGTTATCGATGCGATGAACAGGCCGATGCTTTTTCTACTCTGAGCCGGAGGACAGCCCAGGAGGTTTCTGTATTATCGCTCGTCTTCCTGTGAACAAGTCTATAGCGGGTTAAGTACGCGTTCAGACCACGGTCCACTGCTGCCGCGTGAATATCAGCAGAACCGTAGTGCCCGTTCTTTTCGTACCCTGTTTCTGGTCACGTGCTTTGTCCGCAGTTATCGATGCGATGAACGGGCCGATGCTTTTTCTACTATCAGCTGTAGGAAAGCCCAGGAGGTTTCTGTATTATCGCCCTAGGCTTCCTGTGAACAAGTCTAGAGCGGGTTAAGCATGCGTTCAGACCACGGTCCACTGCTGCCGCGTGAATATCAGCAGAACCGTAGTGCCCGTTCTTTTCGTACCTTGTTTCTGGTCACGTGCTTTGTCCGCAGTTATCGATGCGATGAACGGGCCGATGCTTTTTCTACTGTCAGCCGGAGGGACAGCCCAGGAGGTTTCTGTATTATCGCTCAAGGCTTCCTGTGAACAAGTCTAGAGCGGGTTAAGCACGCGTTCAGACCACGGTCCACTGCTGCCGCATGAATATCAGCCGAACCGTAGTGCCCGTTCTTTTCGTACCCTGTTTCTGGTCACGTGCTTTGTCCGCAGTTATCGATGTGATGAACGGCCTGATGCTTTTTCTACTGTCTGCCGGAGGACAGCCCAGGAGGTTTCTGTATTATCACTCAAGGCTTCCTGTCAACAAGTCTAGAGCGGGCTAAGCACGCGTTCTGACCACGGTCCAATGCTGCCGCGTGAATATCAGCAGAACCGTAGTGCCCGTTTTTTTCGTACCCTGTTTCTGTTCACGTGCTTTGTCCGCAGTTATCGATGCGATGAACAGGCCGATGCTTTTTCTACTCTGAGCCGGAGGACAGCCCAGGAGGTTTCTGTATTATCGCTCGTCTTCCTGTGAACAAGTCTATAGCGGGTTAAGTACGCGTTCAGACCACGGTCCACTGCTGCCGCGTGAATATCAGCAGAACCGTAGTGCCCGTTCTTTTCGTACCCTGTTTCTGGTCACGTGCTTTGTCCGCAGTTATCGATGCGATGAACGGGCCGATGCTTTTTCTACTATCAGCTGTAGGAAAGCCCAGGAGGTTTCTGTATTATCGCCCTAGGCTTCCTGTGAACAAGTCTTAGAGCGGGTTAAGCATGCGTTCAGACCACGGTCCACTGCTGCCGCGTGAATATCAGCAGAACCGTAGTGCCCGTTCTTTTCGTACCTTGTTTCTGGTCACGTGCTTTGTCCGCAGTTATCGATGCGATGAACGGGCCGATGCTTTTTCTACTGTCAGCCGGAGGACAGCCCAGGAGGTTTCTGTATTATCGCTCAAGGCTTCCTGTGAACAAGTCTAGAGCGGGTTAAGCACGCGTTCAGACCACGGTCCACTGCTGCCGCATGAATATCAGCCGAACTGTAGTGCCCGTCCTTTTCGTACCCTGTTTCTGGTCACGTGCTTTGTCCGCAGTTATCGATGTGATGAACGGCCTGATGCTTTTTCTACTGTCTGCCGGAGTACAGCCCAGGAGGTTTCTGTATTATCACTCAAGGCTTCCTGTCAACAAGTCTAGAGCGGGCTAAGCACGCGTTCTGACCACGGTCCAATGCTGCTGCGTGAATATCAGCAGAACCGTAGTGCCCGTTTTTTTCGTACCCTGTTTCTGTTCACGTGCTTTGTCCGCAGTTATCGATGCGATGAACAGGCCGATGCTTTTTCTACTCTGAGCCGGAGGACAGCCGAGGAGGTTTCTGTATTATCGCTCAAGTCTTCCTGTGAACAAGTCTATAGCGGGTTAAGTACGCGTTCAGACCACGGTCCACTGCTGCCGCGTGAATATCAGCAGAACCGTAGTGCCCGTTCTTTTCGTACCCTGTTTCTGGTCACGTGCTTTGTCCGCAGTTATCGATGCGATGAACGGGCCGATGCTTTTTCTACTATAAGCTCTAGGAAAGCCCAGGAGGTTTCTGTATTATCGCCCTAGGCTTCCTGTGAACAAGTCTAGAGCGGGTTAAGCATGCGTTCAGACCACGGTCCACTGCTGCCGCGTGAATATCAGCAGAACCGTAGTGCCCGTTCTTTTCGTACCCTGTTTGCTGTCACGTGCTTTGTCCGCAGTTATCGATGTGATGAACGGCCTGATGCTTTTTCTACTGTCAGCCGGAGGACAGCCTAGGAGGTTTCTGTATTATCGCGAAGGCTTCCTTTGCACAAGTCTAGAACGGGTTAAGCACGCGTTCAGACCGCGGTCCACTGTTGCCGCGTGAATATCAGCCGAACCGTAGTGCCCGTTCTTTTCGTACCCTGTTTGTGGTCACGTGCTTTATCCGAAGTTATCGATTTGATGAACGGCCTGATGCTCTTTCTACTGTCAGCCGAAGCACAGCCCAGAAGGTTTCTTTATTATCGCTCAAGGCTTCCTGTGAACAAGTTTAGAGCGGGTTAAGCACGCGTTCAGACCACGGTCCACTGCTGCCGCGTGATTATCAGCCGAACCGTAGTGCCCGTTCTTTTCGTACCCTGTTTGTGGTCACGTGTTTTGTCCGCAGTTATCGATACGATGAACGGGCCGATGCTTTTTCTACTGTCTGCGGAGGACAGCCCAGGAGGTTTCTGTATTATCGCTCAAGGCTTCCTGTGAACAAGACTATAGCGGGTTAAGCACGCGTTCAGACCACGGTCCACTGCTGCCACGTGAATATCAGCAGAACCGTAGTGCCCGTTCTTTTCGTACCTTGTTTCTGATCACGTGCTTTGTCCGCAGTTATCGATGCGATGAACGGGCCGATCCTTTTTCTACTGTCAGCCGGAGGACAGCCCAGGAGGTTTCTTTATTATCGCGAATGCTTCCTGTGAAGAAGTCTAGAGCGGGTTAAGCACGCGTTCAGACCACGGTCCACTGCTGCTGCGTGAATATAAGCCGAACCGTAGTGCCCGTTCTTTTCGTACCTCGTTTCTGGTCACGTGCTTTGTCCGCAGTTACCGATGCGATGATCGGGCCGATGCTTTTTCTACTGTCAGCCGGAGGACAGCCCAGGAGGTTTCTGTATTATCGCTCAAGGCTTCCTGTGAACAAGTCTAGAGCGGATTAAGCACGCGTCCAGACCACGGTCCACTGCTGCCGCGTGATTATCAGCCGAACCGTAGTGCCCGTTCTTTTCGTACCCTGTTTCTGGTCACGTGCTTTGTCCGCAGTTATCGATGTGATGAACGGCCTGATGCTTTTTCTACTGTCTGCCGGAGGACAGCCCAGGAGGTTTCTGTATTATCACTCAAGGCTTCCTGTCAACAAGTCTAGAGCGGGCTAAGCACGCGTTCTGACCACGGTCCAATGCTGCCGCGTGAATATCAGCAGAACCGTAGTGCCCGTTTTTTTCGTACCCTGTTTCTGTTCACGTGCTTTGTCCGCAGTTATCGATGCGATGAACAGGCCGATGCTTTTTCTACTCTGAGCCGGAGGACAGCCCAGGAGGTTTCTGTATTATCGCTCAAGTCTTCCTGTGAACAAGTCTATAGCGGGTTAAGTACGCGTTCAGACCACGGTCCACTGCTGCCGCGTGAATATCAGCAGAACCGTAGTGCCCGTTCTTTTCGTACCCTCTTTCTGGTCACGTGCTTTGTCCGCAGTTATCGATGCGATGAACGGGCCGATGCTTTTTCTACTATCAGCTGTAGGAAATCCCAGGAGGTTTCTGTATTATCGCCCTAGGCTTCCTGTGAACAAGTCTAGAGCGGGTTAAGCATGCGTTCAGACCACGGTCCACTGCTGCCGCGTGAATATCAGCAGAACCGTAGTGCCCGTTCTTTTCGTACCTTGTTTCTGGTCACGTGCTTTGTCCGCAGTTATCGATGCGATGAACGGGCCGATGCTTTTTCTACTGTCAGCCGGAGGACAGCCCAGGAGGTTTCTGTATTATCGCTCAAGGCTTCCTGTGAACAAGTCTAGAGCGGGTTAAGCACGCGTTCAGACCACGGTCCACTGCTGCCGCGTGAATATCAGCAGAACCGTAGTGCCCGTTCTTTTCGTACCCTGTTTGCTGTCACGTGCTTTGTCCGCAGTTATCGATGTGATGAACGGCCTGATGCTTTTTCTACTGTCAGCCGGAGGACAGCCTAGGAGGTTTCTGTATTATCGCGAAGGCTTCCTTTGCACAAGTCTTGAACGGGTTAAGCACGCGTTCAGACCGCGGTCCACTGCTGCCGCGTGAATATCAGCCGAACCGTAGTGCCCGTTCTTTTCGTACCCTGTTTGTGGTCACGTGCTTTGTCCGCAGTTATCGATTTGATGAACGGTCTGATGCTCTTTCTACTGTCAGCCGAAGCACAGCCCAGGAGGTTTCTTTATTATCGCTCAAGGCTTCCTGTGAACAAGTCTAGAGCGGGTTAAGCACGCGTTTAAACCACGGTCCACTGCTGCCGCGTGATTATCAGCCGAACCGTAGTGCCCGTTCTTTTCGTACCCTGTTTGTGGTCACGTGTTTTGTCCGCAGTTATCGATGCGATGAACGGGCCGATGCTTTTTCTACTGTCAGCCGGAGGACAGCCCAGGAGGTTTCTGTATTCTCACTCAAGGCTTCCTGTGAACAAGTCTAGAGCGGATTAAGCACGCGTTCAGACCACGGTCCACTGCTGCCGCGTGATTATCAGCCGAACCGTAGTGCTCGTTCTTTTCGTACCCTGTTTGTGGTCACGTGTTTTGTCCGCAGTTATCGATGCGATGAACGGGCCGATGCTTTTTCTACTGTCTGCCGGAGGACAGCCCAAGAGGTTTCTGTATTATCGCTCAAGGCTTCCTGTGAACAAGACTATAGCGGGTTAAGCACGCGTTCAGACCACGGTCCACTGCTGCCACGTGAATATCAGCAGAACCGTAGTGCCCGTTCTTTTCGTACCTTGTTTCTGATCACGTGCTTTGTCCGCAGTTATCGATGCGATGAACGGGCCGATCCTTTTTCTACTGTCAGCCGGAGGACAGCCCAGGAGGTTTCTGTATTATCGCGAATGCTTCCTGTGAAGAAGTCTAGAGCGGGTTAAGCACGCGTTCTGACCATGGTCCACTGCTGCCGCGTGAATATCAGCCGAACCGTAGTGCCCGTTCTTTTCGTACCCTGTTTGTGGTCACGTTCTTTGTCAGCAGTTATCGATGTGATGAACGCGCTGATGCTTTTTCTATTGTCAGCCGGAGGACAGCCCAGGAGGTTTCTGTATTATCGCTCAAGGCTTCCTGTGAACAAGTGTTGAGCGGGTTAAGCACGCATTCAGACCACGGTCCACTGCTGCCGCGTGAATATCAGCAGAACCGTAGCGCCCGTTCTTTCCGTACCCTGTTTCTGGTCACGTGCTTTGTCCGCAGTTACCGTTGTGATGAACGGCCTGATGCTTTTTCTACTGTCTGCCGGAGGACAGCCCAGGAGGTTTCTGTATTATCGCTCAAGTCTTCCTGTGAACAAGTATATAGCGGGTTAAGTACGCGTTCAGACCACGGTCCACTGCTGCCGCGTGAATATCAGCAGAACCGTAGTGTCCGTTCTTTTCGTACCTCGTTTCTGGTCACGTGCTTTGTCCGCAGTTACCGATGCGATGAACGGGCCGATGCTTTTTCTACTGTCAGCCGGAGGACAGCCCAGGAGGTTTCAGTATTATCGCTCAAGGCTTCCTGTGCACAAGTCTAGAGCGGATTAAGCACGCGTTTAGACCACGGTCCACTGCTGCCGCGTGATTATCAGCCGAACCGTAGTGCCCGTTCTTTTCGTACCCTGTTTGTGGTCACGTGTTCTGTCCGCAGTTATCGATGCGATGAACGGGCCGGTGCTTTTTCTACTGCGAGCCGGAGGACAGCCCAGGAGGTTTCTGTATTATCGCTCAAGGCTTCCTGTCAACAAGTCTAGAGCGGGTTAAGCACGCGTTCAGACCACGGTCCACTGCTGCCGCGTGAATATCAGCCGAACCGTAGTGCCCGTTCTTTTCGTACCCTGTTTCTGGTCATGTGCTTTGTTCGCAGTTATTGATGTGATGAACGGCCTGATGCTTTTTCTACTGTCATCCAGAGGACAGCCCAGGAGGTTTCTGCATTATTGCGAAGGCTTCCTGTGAACAAGTGTTGAGCGGGTTAAGCACGCATTCAGACCACGGTCCACTGCTGCCGCGTGAATATCAGCAGAACCGTAGCGCCCGTTCTTTCCGTACCCTGTTTCTGGTCACGTGCTTTGTCCGCAGTTATCGTTGTGATGAACGGCCTGATGCTTTTTCTACTGTCTGCCGGAGGACAGCCCAGGAGGTTTCTGTATTATCGCTCAAGTCTTCCTGTGAACAAGTCTATAGCGGGTTAAGTACGCGTTCAGACCACGGTCCACTGCTGCTGCCGCGTGAATATCAGCAGAACCGTAGTGCCCGTTCTTTTCGTACCCTGTTTCTGGTCACGTGCTTTGTCCGCAGTTATCGATGCGATGAACGGGCCGATGCTTTTTCTACTGTCAGCTGTAGGAAAGCCCAGGAGGTTTCTGTATTATCGCTCAAGGCTTCCTGTGAACAAGTCTAGAGCGGGTAAAGCACGCGTTCAGACCACGGTCCACTGCTGCCGCGTGAATATCAGCAGAACCGTAGTGTCCGTTCTTTTCGTACCTCGTTTCTGGTCACGTGCTTTGTCCGCAGTTACCGATGCGATGAACGGGCCGATGCTTTTTCTACTGTCAGCCGGAGGACAGCCCAGGAGGTTTCTGTATTATCGCTCAAGGCTTCCTGTGAACAAGTCTAGAGCGGATTAAGCACGCGTTCAGACCACGGTCCACTGCTGCCGCGTGATTATCAGCCGAGCCGTAGTGCCCGCTCTTTTCGTACCCTGTTTGTGGTCACGTGTTTTGTCCGCAGTTATCGATGCGGTGAACGGGCCGGTGCTTTTTCTACTGCGAGCCGGAGGACAGCCCAGGAGGTTTCTGTATTATCGCTCAAGGCTTCCTGTGAACAAGTCTAGAGCGGATTAAGCACGCGTTCAGACCACGGTCCACTGCTGCCGCGTGATTATCAGCCGAACCGTAGTGCCCGTTCTTTTCGTACCCTGATTGTGGTCACGTGCTTTGTCCGCAGTTAACGATGCGATGAGCAGGCCGATGCTTTTTCTACTCTCAGCCGGAGGACAGTCCAGGAGGTTTCTGTATTATCGCTCAAGGCTTCCTGTGAACAAGTCTAGAGCGGGTTAAGCACGCGTTCAGACCACGGTCCATTGCTGCCGCGTGAATATCAGCAGAACCGTAGTGCCCGTTCCTTTCGTACCGTTTCTGGTCACGTGCTTTGTCCGCAGTTATCGATGTGATGAACGGGCCGATGCTTTTTCTACTGTCAGCCGGAGGACAGCCCAGGAGGTTTCTGTATTATCGCTCAAGTCTTCCTGTGAACAAGTCTATAGCGGGTTAAGTACGCGTTCAGACCACGGTCCACTGCTGCCGCGTGAATATCAGCAGAACCGTAGTGCCCGTTTTTTTCGTACCCTGTTTCTGTTCACGTGCTTTGTCCGCAGTTATCGATGCGATGAACAGGCCGATACTTTTTCTACTCTCAGCCGGAGGACAGCCCAGGAGGTTTCTGTATTATCGCTCAAGTCTTCCTGTGAACAAGTCTATAGCGGGTTAAGTACGCGTTCAGACCACGGTCCACTGCTGCCGCGTGATTATCAGCCGAACCGTAGTGCCCGTTCTTTTCGTACCCTGTTTGTGGTCGCGTGTTTTGTCCGCAGTTATCGATGCGATGAACGGGCCGATGCTTTTTCTACTGTCAGCCGGAGGACAGCCCAGGAGGTTTCTGTATTATCACTCAAGGCTTCCTGTGAACAAGTCTAGTGCGGATTAAGCACGCGTTCAGACCACGGTCCACTGCTGCCGCGTGATTATCAGCCGAACCGTAGAGCCCGTTCTTTTCGTACCCTGTTTGTGGTCACGTGTTTTGTCCGCAGTTATCGATGCGGTGAACAGGCCGATGCTTTTTCTACTGTCTGCCGGAGGACAGCCCCGGAGGTTTCTGTATTATCACTCAAGGCTTCCTGTGAACAAGTCTAGAGCGGGTTAAGCACGCGTTCAGACCACGGTCCACTGCTGCCGCGTGATTATCAGCCGAACCGTAGTGCCCGTTCTTTTCGTACCCTGTTTGTGGTCACGTGTTCTGTCCGCAGTTATCGATGCGATGAACGGGCCGGTGCTTTTTCTACTGCGAGCCGGAGGACAGCCCAGGAGGTTTCTGTATTATCGCTCAAGGCTTCCTGTCAACAAGTCTAGAGCGGGTTAAGCACGCGTTCAGACCACGGTCCACTGCTGCCGCGTGAATATCAGCCGAACCGTAGTGCCCGTTCTTTTCGTACCCTGTTTCTGGTCATGTGCTTTGTTCGCAGTTATTGATGTGATGAACGGCCTCATGCTTTTTCTACTGTCATCCAGAGGACAGCCCAGGAGGTTTCTGCATTATTGCGAAGGCTTCCTGTGAACAAGTGTTGAGCGGGTTAAGCACGCATTCAGACCACGGTCCACTGCTGCCGCGTGAATATCAGCAGAACCGTAGCGCCCGTTCTTTCCGTACCCTGTTTCTGGTCACGTGCTTTGTCCGCAGTTATCGTTGTGATGAACGGCCTGATGCTTTTTCTACTGTCTGCCGGAGGACAGCCCAGGAGGTTTCTGTATTATCGCTCAAGTCTTCCTGTGAACAAGTCTATAGCGGGTTAAGTACGCGTTCAGACCACGGTCCACTGCTGCCGCGTGAATATCAGCAGAACCGTAGTGCCCGTTCTTTTCGTACCCTGTTTCTGGTCACGTGCTTTGTCCGCAGTTATCGATGCGATGAACGGGCCGATGCTTTTTCTACTGTCAGCTGTAGGAAAGCCCAGGAGGTTTCTGTATTATCGCTCAAGGCTTCCTGTGAACAAGTCTAGAGCGGGTAAAGCACGCGTTCAGACCACGGTCCACTGCTGCCGCGTGAATATCAGCAGAACCGTAGTGTCCGTTCTTTTCGTACCTCGTTTCTGGTCACGTGCTTTGTCCGCAGTTACCGATGCGATGAACGGGCCGATGCTTTTTCTACTGTCAGCCGGAGGACAGCCCAGGAGGTTTCTGTATTATCGCTCAAGGCTTCCTGTGAACAAGTCTAGAGCGGATTAAGCACGCGTTCAGACCACGGTCCACTGCTGCCGCGTGATTATCAGCCGAGCCGTAGTGCCCGCTCTTTTCGTACCCTGTTTGTGGTCACGTGTTTTGTCCGCAGTTATCGATGCGGTGAACGGGCCGGTGCTTTTTCTACTGCGAGCCGGAGGACAGCCCAGGAGGTTTCTGTATTATCGCTCAAGGCTTCCTGTGAACAAGTCTAGAGCGGATTAAGCACGCGTTCAGACCACGGTCCACTGCTGCCGCGTGATTATCAGCCGAACCGTAGTGCCCGTTCTTTTCGTACCCTGATTGTGGTCACGTGCTTTGTCCGCAGTTAACGATGCGATGAGCAGGCCGATGCTTTTTCTACTCTCAGCCGGAGGACAGTCCAGGAGGTTTCTATATTATCGCTCAAGGCTTCCTGTGAACAGGTCTAGAGCGGGTTAAGCACGCGTTCAGACCACGGTCCATTGCTGCCGCGTGAATATCAGCAGAACCGTAGTGCCCGTTCCTTTCGTACCGTTTCTGGTCACGTGCTTTGTCCGCAGTTATCGATGTGATGAACGGGCCGATGCTTTTTCTACTGTCAGCCGGAGGACAGCCCAGGAGGTTTCTGTATTATCGCTCAAGTCTTCCTGTGAACAAGTCTATAGCGGGTTAAGTACGCGTTCAGACCACGGTCCACTGCTGCCGCGTGAATATCAGCAGAACCGTAGTGCCCGTTTTTTTCGTACCCTGTTTCTGTTCACGTGCTTTGTCCGCAGTTATCGATGCGATGAACAGGCCGATACTTTTTCTACTCTCAGCCGGAGGACAGCCCAGGAGGTTTCTGTATTATCGCTCAAGTCTTCCTGTGAACAAGTCTATAGCGGGTTAAGTACGCGTTCAGACCACGGTCCACTGCTGCCGCGTGATTATCAGCCGAACCGTAGTGCCCGTTCTTTTCGTACCCTGTTTGTGGTCGCGTGTTTTGTCCGCAGTTATCGATGCGATGAACGGGCCGATGCTTTTTCTACTGTCAGCCGGAGGACAGCCCAGGAGGTTTCTGTATTATCACTCAAGGCTTCCTGTGAACAAGTCTAGTGCGGATTAAGCACGCGTTCAGACCACGGTCCACTGCTGCCGCGTGATTATCAGCCGAACCGTAGAGCCCGTTCTTTTCGTACCCTGTTTGTGGTCACGTGTTTTGTCCGCAGTTATCGATGCGGTGAACAGGCCGATGCTTTTTCTACTGTCTGCCGGAGGACAGCCCCGGAGGTTTCTGTATTATCACTCAAGGCTTCCTGTGAACAAGTCTAGAGCGGGTTAAGCACGCGTTCAGACCACGGTCCACTGCTGCCGCGTGATTATCAGCCGAACCGTAGTGCCCGTTCTTTTCGTACCCTGTTTCTGTTCACGTGCTTTGTCCGCAGTTATCGATGCGATGAACAGGCCGATGCTTTTTCTACTCTCAGCTGGAGGACAGCCCAGGATGTTTCTGTATTATCGCTCAAGTCTTCCTGTGAACAAGTCTATAGCGGGTTAAGTACGCGTTCAGACCACGGTCCAATGCTGCCGCGTGAATATCAGCAGAACCGTAGTGCCCGTTCTTTTCGTACCCTGTTTCTGGTCACGTGCTTTGTTCGCAGTTATCGATGTGATGAACGGCCTGATGTTTTTTCTACTGTCAGCCGGAGGACAGCCTAGGAGGTTTCTGTATTATCGCGAAGGCTTCCTTTGAACAAGTCTAGAACGGGTTAATCACGCGTTCAGACCGCGGACCACTGCTGCCGCGTGAATATCAGCCGAACCGTAGTGCCCGTTCTTTTCGTACCCTGTTTGTGGTCACGTCCTTTGTCCGCAGTTATCGATGCGATGAACGGCCTGATGCTTTTTCTACTGTCAGCCGGAGGACAGCCCTAGGAGGTTTCTGTATTATCGCTCAAGGCTTCTTGTGAACAAGTCTAGAGCGGGTTAAGCACGCGTTCAGACCACGGTCCACTGCTGCCGCGTGAATATCAGCAGAACCGTAGTGCCCGTTCTATTCGTACCCTGTTTGTTGTCACGTGCTTTGTTCGCAGTTATCGATGTGATGAACGGCCTGATATTATTTCTACTGTCAGCCGGAGGACAGCCTAGGAGGTTTCTGTATTATCGCTCAAGGCTTCCTGTGAACAAGTCTAGAGCGGGTTAAGCACGCGTTCAGACCACGGTCCACTGCTGCCGCGTGAATATCAGCAGAACCGTAGTGCCCGTTCTTTTCGTACCCTGTTTGCTGTCACGTGCTTTGTCCGCAGTTATCGATGTGATGAACGGCCTGATGCTTTTTCTACTGTCAGCCGGAGGACAGCCTAGGAGGTTTCTGTATTATCGCGAAGGCTTCCTTTGAACAAGTCTAGAACGGGTTAAGCACGCGTTCAGACCGCGGTCCACTGCTGCCGCGTGAATATCAGGCGAACCGTAGTGCCCGTTCTTTTCGTACCCTGTTTGTGGTCACGTGCTTTGTCCGCAGTTATTGATTTGATGAACGGCCTGATGCTCTTTCTACGGTCAGCCGAAGCACAGCCCAGGAGGTTTCTTTATTATCGCTCAAGGCTTCCTGTGAACAAGTCTAGAGCGGGTTAAGCACGCGTTCAGACCACGGTCCACTGCTGCCGCGTGATTATCAGCCGAACCGTAGTGCCCGTTCTTTTCGTACCCTGTTTCTGTTCACGTGCTTTGTCCGCAGTTATCGATGCGAAGAACGGGCCGATGCTTTTTCTACTCTCAGCCGGAGGACAGCCCAGGAGGTTTCTGTATTATCGCTCAAGGCTTCCTGTGAACAAGGCTATAGCGGGTTAAGCACGCGTTCAGACCACGGTCCACTGCTGCCGCGTGAATATCAGCAGAACCGTAGTGCCCGTTCTTTTCGTACCTTGTTTCTGATCACGTGCTTTGTCCGCAGTTATCGATGCGATGAACGGGCCGATCCTTTTTCTACTGTCAGCCGGAGGACAGCCCAGGAGGTTTCTGTATTATCGCGAATGCTTCCTGTGAACAAGTCTAGAGCGGGTTAAGCACGCGTTCTGACCACGGTCCACTGCTTCCGCGTGAATATCAGCAGAACCGTAGTGCCCGTTTTTTTCGTACCCTGTTTCTGTTCACGTGCTTTGTCCGCAGTTATCGATGCGGTGAACAGGCCGATACTTTTTCTACTCTCAGCCGGAGGTCAGCCCAGGAGGTTTCTGTATTATCGCTCAAGTCTTCCTGTGAACAAGTCTATAGCGGGTTAAGTACGCGTTCAGACCACGGTCCACTGCTGCCCGGTGATTATCAGCCGAACCGTAGTGCCCGTTCTTTTCGTACCCTGTTTGTGGTCGCGTGTTTTGTCCGCAGTTATCGATGCGATGAACGGGCCGATGCTTTTTCTACTGTCAGCCGGAGGACAGCCCAGGAGGTTTCTGTATTATCACTCAAGGCTTCCTGTGAACAAGTCTAGTGCGGATTAAGCACGCGTTCAGACCACGGTCCACTGCTGCCGCGTGATTATCAGCCGAACCGTAGAGCCCGTTCTTTTCGTACCCTGTTTGTGGTCACGTGTTTTGTCCGCAGTTATCGATGCGATGAACAGGCCGATGCTTTTTCTACTGTCTGCCGGAGGACAGCCCCGGAGGTTTCTGTATTATCGCGAAGGCTTCCTTTGAACAAGTCTAGAACGGGTTAAGCACGCGTTCAGACCGCGGTCCACTGCTGCCGCGTGAATATAAGCCGAACCGTAGTGCCCGTTCTTTTCGTACCCTGTTTGTGGTCACGTGCTTTGTCCGCAGTTATCGATGCGATGAACGGGCCGATGCTTTTTCTACTGTCTGCCGGAGGACAGCCCCGGAGGTTTCTGTATTATCACTCAAGGCTTCCTGTGAACAAGTCTAGAGCGGGTTAAGCACGCGTTCAGACCACGGTCCACTGCTGCCGCGTGATTATCAGCCGAACCGTAGTGCCCGTTCTTTTCGTACCCTGTTTCTGTTCACGTGCTTTGTCCGCAGTTATCGATGCGATGAACAGGCCGATGCTTTTTCTACTCTCAGCTGGAGGACAGCCCAGGAGGTTTCTGTATTATCGCGAAGGCTTCCTTTGAACAAGTCTAGAACGGGTTAAGCACGCGTTCAGACCGCGGTCCACTGCTGCCGCGTGAATATCAGCCGAACCGTAGTGCCCGTTCTTTTCGTACCCTGTTTGTGGTCACGTGCTTTGTCCGCAGTTATCGATGCGATGAACGGGCCGATGCTTTTTCTACTGTCAGCCGGAGGACAGCCCAGGAGGTTTCTGTATTATCGCTCAAGGCTTCCTGTGAACAAGTCTAGAGCGGGTTAAGCACGCGTTCAGACCACGGTCCACTGCTGCCGCGTGAATATCAGCCGAACCATAGTGCCCGTTCTTTTCGTACCCTGTTTCTGGTCACGTGCTTTGTTCGCAGTTATCGATGTGATGAACGGCCTGATGCTTTTTCTACTGTCAGCCGGAGGACAGCCCAGGAGGTTTCTGTATTATCGCGAAGGCTTCCTGTGAACAAGTCTAGAGCGGGTTAAGCACGCGTTCAGACCACGGTCCACTGCTGCCGCGTGAATATCAGCCGAACTGTAGTGCCCGTTCTTTTCGTACCCTGTTTCTGGTCACGTGCTTTGTCCGCAGTTATCGATGCGATGAACAGGCCGATGCTTTTTCTACTCTGAGCCGGAGGACAGCCCAGGAGGTTTCTGTAATATCGCTCAAGTCTTCCTGTGAACAAGTCTATAGCGGGTAAAGTACGCGTTCAGACCACGGTCCACTGCTGCCGCGTGAATATCAGCAGAACCGTAGTGCCCGTTCTTTTCGTACCCTGTTTCTGGTCACGTGCTTTGTCCGCAGTTATCGATGCGATGAACGGGCCGATGCTTTTTCTACTATCAGCTGTAGGAAAGCCCAGGAGGTTTCTGTATTATCGCTCAAGGCTTCCTGTGAAAAAGTCTAGAGCGGGTTAAGCACGCGTTCAAACCACGGTCCACTGCTGCCGCGTGAATATCAGCAGAACCGTAGTGTCCGTTCTTTTCGTACCTCGTTTCTGGTCACGTGCTTTGTCCGCAGTTACCGATGCGATGAACGGGCCGATGCTTTTTCTACTGTCAGCCGGAGGACAGCCCAGGAGGTTTCTGTATTATCGCTCAAGGCTTCCTGTGAACAAGTCTAGAGCGGATTAAGCACGCGTTCAGACCACGGTCCACTGCTGCCGCGTGATTATCAGCCGAGCCGTAGTGCCCGCTCTTTTCGTACCCTGTTTGTGGTCACGTGTTTTGTCCGCAGTTATCGATGCGGTGAACGGGCCGGTGCTTTTTCTACTGCGAGCCGGAGGACAGCCCAGGAGGTTTCTGTATTATCGCTCAAGGCTTCCTGTGAACAAGTCTAGAGCGGATTAAGCACGCGTTCAGACCACGGTCCACTGCTGCCGCGTGATTATCAGCCGAACTGTAGTGCCCGTTCTTTTCGTACCCTGATTGTGGTCACGTGCTTTGTCCGCAGTTAACGATGCGATGAGCAGGCCGATGCTTTTTCTACTCTCAGCCGGAGGACAGTCCAGGAGGTTTCTGTATTATCGCTCAAGGCTTCCTGTGAACAAGTCTAGAGCGGGTTAAGCACGCGTTCAGACCACGGTCCATTGCTGCCGCGTGAATATCAGCAGAACCGTAGTGCCCGTTCCTTTCGTACCGTTTCTGGTCACGTGCTTTGTCCGCAGTTATCGATGTGATGAACGGGCCGATGCTTTTTCTACTGTCAGCCGGAGGACAGCCCAGGAGGTTTCTGTATTATCGCTCAAGGCTTCCTGTGAACAAGTCTAGAGCGGATTAAGCACGCGTTCAGACCACGGTCCACTGCTGCCGCGTGATTATCAGCCGAACCATAGTGCCCGTTCTTTTCGTACCCTGTTTCTGGTCACGTGCTTTGTCCGCAGTTATCGATGCGATGAACAGGCCGATGCTTTTTCTACTCTGAGCCGGAGGACAGCCCAGGAGGTTTCTGTAATATCGCTCAAGTCTTCCTGTGAACAAGTCTATAGCGGGTAAAGTACGCGTTCAGACCACGGTCCACTGCTGCCGCGTGAATATCAGCAGAACCGTAGTGCCCGTTCTTTTCGTACCCTGTTTCTGGTCACGTGCTTTGTCCGCAGTTATCGATGCGATGAACGGGCCGATGCTTTTTCTACTATCAGCTGTAGGAAAGCCCAGGAGGTTTCTGTATTATCGCTCAAGGCTTCCTGTGAAAAAGTCTAGAGCGGATTAAGCACGCGTTCAAACCACGGTCCACTGCTGCCGCGTGAATATCAGCAGAACCGTAGTGTCCGTTCTTTTCGTACCTCGTTTCTGGTCACGTGCTTTGTCCGCAGTTACCGATGCGATGAACGGGCCGATGCTTTTTCTACTGTCAGCCGGAGGACAGCCCAGGAGGTTTCTGTATTATCGCTCAAGGCTTCCTGTCAACAAGTCTAGAGCGGATTAAGCACGCGTTCAGACCACGGTCCACTGCTGCCGCGTGATTATCAGCCGAGCCGTAGTGCCCGCTCTTTTCGTACCCTGTTTGTGGTCACGTGTTTTGTCCGCAGTTATCGATGCGGTGAACGGGCCGGTGCTTTTTCTACTGCGAGCCGGAGGACAGCCCAGGAGGTTTCTGTATTATCGCTCAAGGCTTCCTGTGAACAAGTCTAGAGCGGATTAAGCACGCGTTCAGACCACGGTCCACTGCTGCCGCGTGATTATCAGCCGAACCGTAGTGCCCGTTCTTTTCGTACCCTGATTGTGGTCACGTGCTTTGTCCGCAGTTAACGATGCGATGAGCAGGCCGATGCTTTTTCTACTCTCAGCCGGAGGACAGTCCAGGAGGTTTCTGTATTATCGCTCAAGGCTTCCTGTGAACAAGTCTAGAGCGGGTTAAGCACGCGTTCAGACCACGGTCCATTGCTGCCGCGTGAATATCAGCAGAACCGTAGTGCCCGTTCCTTTCGTACCGTTTCTGGTCACGTGCTTTGTCCGCAGTTATCGATGTGATGAACGGGCCGATGCTTTTTCTACTGTCAGCCGGAGGACAGCCCAGGAGGTTTCTGTATTATCGCTCAAGGCTTCCTGTGAACAAGTCTAGAGCGGATTAAGCACGCGTTCAGACCACGGTCCACTGCTGCCGCGTGATTATCAGCCGAACCATAGTGCCCGTTCTTTTCGTACCCTGTTTGTGGTCACGTGCTTTGTCCGCAGTTATCGATGCGATGAACAGGCCGATACTTTTTCTACTCTCAGCCGGAGGACAGCCCAGGAGGTTTCTGTATTATCGCTCAAGTCTTCCTGTGAACAAGTCTATAGCGGGTTAAGTACGCGTTCAGACCACGGTCCACTGCTGCCGCGTGATTATCAGCCGAACCGTAGTGCCCGTTCCTTTCGTACCGTTTCTGGTCACGTGCTTTGTCCGCAGTTATCGATGCGATGAACGGGCCGATGCTTTTTCTACTATCAGCTGTAGGAAAGCCCAGGAGGTTTCTGTATTATCGCTCAAGTCTTCCTGTGAACAAGTCTATAGCGGGTAAAGTACGCGTTCAGACCACGGTCCACTGCTGCCGCGTGAATATCAGCAGAACCGTAGTGCCCGTTCTTTTCGTACCCTGTTTCTGGTCACGTGCTTTGTCCGCAGTTATCGATGCGATGAACGGGCCGATGCTTTTTCTACTATCAGCTGTAGGAAAGCCCAGGAGGTTTCTGTATTATCGCTCAAGGCTTCCTGTGAAAAAGTCTAGAGCGGGTTAAGCACGCGTTCAAACCACGGTCCACTGCTGCCGCGTGAATATCAGCAGAACCGTAGTGTCCGTTCTTTTCGTACCTCGTTTCTGGTCACGTGCTTTGTCCGCAGTTACCGATGCGATGAACGGGCCGATGCTTTTTCTACTGTCAGCCGGAGGACAGCCCAGGAGGTTTCTGTATTATCGCTCAAGGCTTCCTGTGAACAAGTCTAGAGCGGATTAAGCACGCGTTCAGACCACGGTCCACTGCTGCCGCGTGATTATCAGCCGAGCCGTAGTGCCCGCTCTTTTCGTACCCTGTTTGTGGTCACGTGTTTTGTCCGCAGTTATCGATGCGGTGAACGGGCCGGTGCTTTTTCTACTGCGAGCCGGAGGACAGCCCAGGAGGTTTCTGTATTATCGCTCAAGGCTTCCTGTGAACAAGTCTAGAGCGGATTAAGCACGCGTTCAGACCACGGTCCACTGCTGCCGCGTGATTATCAGCCGAACCGTAGTGCCCGTTCTTTTCGTACCCTGATTGTGGTCACGTGCTTTGTCCGCAGTTAACGATGCGATGAGCAGGCCGATGCTTTTTCTACTCTCAGCCGGAGGACAGTCCAGGAGGTTTCTGTATTATCGCTCAAGGCTTCCTGTGAACAAGTCTAGAGCGGGTTAAGCACGCGTTCAGACCACGGTCCATTGCTGCCGCGTGAATATCAGCAGAACCGTAGTGCCCGTTCCTTTCGTACCGTTTCTGGTCACGTGCTTTGTCCGCAGTTATCGATGTGATGAACGGGCCGATGCTTTTTCTACTGTCAGCCGGAGGACAGCCCAGGAGGTTTCTGTATTATCGCTCAAGGCTTCCTGTGAACAAGTCTAGAGCGGATTAAGCACGCGTTCAGACCACGGTCCACTGCTGCCGCGTGATTATCAGCCGAACCATAGTGCCCGTTCTTTTCGTACCCTGTTTGTGGTCACGTGCTTTGTCCGCAGTTATCGATGCGATGAACAGGCCGATACTTTTTCTACTCTCAGCCGGAGGACAGCCCAGGAGGTTTCTGTATTATCGCTCAAGTCTTCCTGTGAACAAGTCTATAGCGGGTTAAGTACGCGTTCAGACCACGGTCCACTGCTGCCGCGTGATTATCAGCCGAACCGTAGTGCCCGTTCCTTTCGTACCGTTTCTGGTCACGTGCTTTGTCCGCAGTTATCGATGCGATGAGCAGGCCGATGCTTTTTCTACTGTCAGCCGGAGGACAGCCCAGGAGGTTTCTGTATTATCGCTCAAGGCTTCCTGTGAACAAGTCTAGAGCGGGTTAAGCACGCGTTCAGACCACGGTCCACTGCTGCCGCGTGAATATCAGCAGAACCGTAGTGCCCGTTCTTTTCGTACCCTGTTTGCTGTCACGTGCTTTGTCCGCAGTTATCGATGTGATGAACGGCCTGATGCTTTTTCTACTGTCAGCCGGAGGACAGCCTAGGAGGTTTCTGTATTATCGCGAAGGCTTCCTTTGCACAAGTCTTGAACGGGTTAAGCACGCGTTCAGACCGCGGTCCACTGCTGCCGCGTGAATATCAGCCGAACCGTAGTGCCCGTTCTTTTCGTACCCTGTTTGTGGTCACGTGCTTTGTCCGCAGTTATCGATTTGATGAACGGTCTGATGCTCTTTCTACTGTCAGCCGAAGCACAGCCCAGGAGGTTTCTTTATTATCGCTCAAGGCTTCCTGTGAACAAGTCTAGAGCGGGTTAAGCACGCGTTCAGACCACGGTCCACTGCTGCCGCGTGATTATCAGCCGAACCGTAGTGCCCGTTCTTTTCGTACCCTGTTTGTGGTCACGTGTTTTGTCCGCAGTTATCGATGCGATGAACGGGCCGATGCTTTTTCTACTGTCAGCCGGAGGACAGCCCAGGAGGTTTCTGTATTCTCACTCAAGGCTTCCTGTGAACAAGTCTAGAGCGGATTAAGCACGCGTTCAGACCACGGTCCACTGCTGCCGCGTGATTATCAGCCGAACCGTAGTGCTCGTTCTTTTCGTACCCTGTTTGTGGTCACGTGTTTTGTCCGCAGTTATCGATGCGATGAACGGGCCGATGCTTTTTCTACTGTCTGCCGGAGGACAGCCCAAGAGGTTTCTGTATTATCGCTCAAGGCTTCCTGTGAACAAGACTATAGCGGGTTAAGCACGCGTTCAGACCACGGTCCACTGCTGCCACGTGAATATCAGCAGAACCGTAGTGCCCGTTCTTTTCGTACCTTGTTTCTGATCACGTGCTTTGTCCGCAGTTATCGATGCGATGAACGGGCCGATCCTTTTTCTACTGTCAGCCGGAGGACAGCCCAGGAGGTTTCTGTATTATCGCGAATGCTTCCTGTGAAGAAGTCTAGAGCGGGTTAAGCACGCGTTCTGACCATGGTCCACTGCTGCCGCGTGAATATCAGCCGAACCGTAGTGCCCGTTCTTTTCGTACCCTGTTTGTGGTCACGTTCTTTGTCAGCAGTTATCGATGTGATGAACGCGCTGATGCTTTTTCTATTGTCAGCCGGAGGACAGCCCAGGAGGTTTCTGTATTATCGCTCAAGGCTTCCTGTGAACAAGTGTTGAGCGGGTTAAGCACGCATTCAGACCACGGTCCACTGCTGCCGCGTGAATATCAGCAGAACCGTAGCGCCCGTTCTTTCCGTACCCTGTTTCTGGTCACGTGCTTTGTCCGCAGTTACCGTTGTGATGAACGGCCTGATGCTTTTTCTACTGTCTGCCGGAGGACAGCCCAGGAGGTTTCTGTATTATCGCTCAAGTCTTCCTGTGAACAAGTATATAGCGGGTTAAGTACGCGTTCAGACCACGGTCCACTGCTGCCGCGTGAATATCAGCAGAACCGTAGTGTCCGTTCTTTTCGTACCTCGTTTCTGGTCACGTGCTTTGTCCGCAGTTACCGATGCGATGAACGGGCCGATGCTTTTTCTACTGTCAGCCGGAGGACAGCCCAGGAGGTTTCAGTATTATCGCTCAAGGCTTCCTGTGCACAAGTCTAGAGCGGATTAAGCACGCGTTCAGACCACGGTCCACTGCTGCCGCGTGATTATCAGCCGAACCGTAGTGCCCGTTCTTTTCGTACCCTGTTTGTGGTCACGTGTTCTGTCCGCAGTTATCGATGCGATGAACGGGCCGGTGCTTTTTCTACTGCGAGCCGGAGGACAGCCCAGGAGGTTTCTGTATTATCGCTCAAGGCTTCCTGTCAACAAGTCTAGAGCGGGTTAAGCACGCGTTCAGACCACGGTCCACTGCTGCCGCGTGAATATCAGCCGAACCGTAGTGCCCGTTCTTTTCGTACCCTGTTTCTGGTCATGTGCTTTGTTCGCAGTTATTGATGTGATGAACGGCCTGATGCTTTTTCTACTGTCATCCAGAGGACAGCCCAGGAGGTTTCTGCATTATTGCGAAGGCTTCCTGTGAACAAGTGTTGAGCGGGTTAAGCACGCATTCAGACCACGGTCCACTGCTGCCGCGTGAATATCAGCAGAACCGTAGCGCCCGTTCTTTCCGTACCCTGTTTCTGGTCACGTGCTTTGTCCGCAGTTATCGTTGTGATGAACGGCCTGATGCTTTTTCTACTGTCTGCCGGAGGACAGCCCAGGAGGTTTCTGTATTATCGCTCAAGTCTTCCTGTGAACAAGTCTATAGCGGGTTAAGTACGCGTTCAGACCACGGTCCACTGCTGCCGCGTGAATATCAGCAGAACCGTAGTGCCCGTTCTTTTCGTACCCTGTTTCTGGTCACGTGCTTTGTCCGCAGTTATCGATGCGATGAACGGGCCGATGCTTTTTCTACTGTCAGCTGTAGGAAAGCCCAGGAGGTTTCTGTATTATCGCTCAAGGCTTCCTGTGAACAAGTCTAGAGCGGGTAAAGCACGCGTTCAGACCACGGTCCACTGCTGCCGCGTGAATATCAGCAGAACCGTAGTGTCCGTTCTTTTCGTACCTCGTTTCTGGTCACGTGCTTTGTCCGCAGTTACCGATGCGATGAACGGGCCGATGCTTTTTCTACTGTCAGCCGGAGGACAGCCCAGGAGGTTTCTGTATTATCGCTCAAGGCTTCCTGTGAACAAGTCTAGAGCGGATTAAGCACGCGTTCAGACCACGGTCCACTGCTGCCGCGTGATTATCAGCCGAGCCGTAGTGCCCGCTCTTTTCGTACCCTGTTTGTGGTCACGTGTTTTGTCCGCAGTTATCGATGCGGTGAACGGGCCGGTGCTTTTTCTACTGCGAGCCGGAGGACAGCCCAGGAGGTTTCTGTATTATCGCTCAAGGCTTCCTGTGAACAAGTCTAGAGCGGATTAAGCACGCGTTCAGACCACGGTCCACTGCTGCCGCGTGATTATCAGCCGAACCGTAGTGCCCGTTCTTTTCGTACCCTGATTGTGGTCACGTGCTTTGTCCGCAGTTAACGATGCGATGAGCAGGCCGATGCTTTTTCTACTCTCAGCCGGAGGACAGTCCAGGAGGTTTCTGTATTATCGCTCAAGGCTTCCTGTGAACAAGTCTAGAGCGGGTTAAGCACGCGTTCAGACCACGGTCCATTGCTGCCGCGTGAATATCAGCAGAACCGTAGTGCCCGTTCCTTTCGTACCGTTTCTGGTCACGTGCTTTGTCCGCAGTTATCGATGTGATGAACGGGCCGATGCTTTTTCTACTGTCAGCCGGAGGACAGCCCAGGAGGTTTCTGTATTATCGCTCAAGTCTTCCTGTGAACAAGTCTATAGCGGGTTAAGTACGCGTTCAGACCACGGTCCACTGCTGCCGCGTGAATATCAGCAGAACCGTAGTGCCCGTTTTTTTCGTACCCTGTTTCTGTTCACGTGCTTTGTCCGCAGTTATCGATGCGATGAACAGGCCGATACTTTTTCTACTCTCAGCCGGAGGACAGCCCAGGAGGTTTCTGTATTATCGCTCAAGTCTTCCTGTGAACAAGTCTATAGCGGGTTAAGTACGCGTTCAGACCACGGTCCACTGCTGCCGCGTGATTATCAGCCGAACCGTAGTGCCCGTTCTTTTCGTACCCTGTTTGTGGTCGCGTGTTTTGTCCGCAGTTATCGATGCGATGAACGGGCCGATGCTTTTTCTACTGTCAGCCGGAGGACAGCCCAGGAGGTTTCTGTATTATCACTCAAGGCTTCCTGTGAACAAGTCTAGTGCGGATTAAGCACGCGTTCAGACCACGGTCCACTGCTGCCGCGTGATTATCAGCCGAACCGTAGAGCCCGTTCTTTTCGTACCCTGTTTGTGGTCACGTGTTTTGTCCGCAGTTATCGATGCGGTGAACAGGCCGATGCTTTTTCTACTGTCTGCCGGAGGACAGCCCCGGAGGTTTCTGTATTATCACTCAAGGCTTCCTGTGAACAAGTCTAGAGCGGGTTAAGCACGCGTTCAGACCACGGTCCACTGCTGCCGCGTGATTATCAGCCGAACCGTAGTGCCCGTTCTTTTCGTACCCTGTTTGTGGTCACGTGTTCTGTCCGCAGTTATCGATGCGATGAACGGGCCGGTGCTTTTTCTACTGCGAGCCGGAGGACAGCCCAGGAGGTTTCTGTATTATCGCTCAAGGCTTCCTGTCAACAAGTCTAGAGCGGGTTAAGCACGCGTTCAGACCACGGTCCACTGCTGCCGCGTGAATATCAGCCGAACCGTAGTGCCCGTTCTTTTCGTACCCTGTTTCTGGTCATGTGCTTTGTTCGCAGTTATTGATGTGATGAACGGCCTCATGCTTTTTCTACTGTCATCCAGAGGACAGCCCAGGAGGTTTCTGCATTATTGCGAAGGCTTCCTGTGAACAAGTGTTGAGCGGGTTAAGCACGCATTCAGACCACGGTCCACTGCTGCCGCGTGAATATCAGCAGAACCGTAGCGCCCGTTCTTTCCGTACCCTGTTTCTGGTCACGTGCTTTGTCCGCAGTTATCGTTGTGATGAACGGCCTGATGCTTTTTCTACTGTCTGCCGGAGGACAGCCCAGGAGGTTTCTGTATTATCGCTCAAGTCTTCCTGTGAACAAGTCTATAGCGGGTTAAGTACGCGTTCAGACCACGGTCCACTGCTGCCGCGTGAATATCAGCAGAACCGTAGTGCCCGTTCTTTTCGTACCCTGTTTCTGGTCACGTGCTTTGTCCGCAGTTATCGATGCGATGAACGGGCCGATGCTTTTTCTACTGTCAGCTGTAGGAAAGCCCAGGAGGTTTCTGTATTATCGCTCAAGGCTTCCTGTGAACAAGTCTAGAGCGGGTAAAGCACGCGTTCAGACCACGGTCCACTGCTGCCGCGTGAATATCAGCAGAACCGTAGTGTCCGTTCTTTTCGTACCTCGTTTCTGGTCACGTGCTTTGTCCGCAGTTACCGATGCGATGAACGGGCCGATGCTTTTTCTACTGTCAGCCGGAGGACAGCCCAGGAGGTTTCTGTATTATCGCTCAAGGCTTCCTGTGAACAAGTCTAGAGCGGATTAAGCACGCGTTCAGACCACGGTCCACTGCTGCCGCGTGATTATCAGCCGAGCCGTAGTGCCCGCTCTTTTCGTACCCTGTTTGTGGTCACGTGTTTTGTCCGCAGTTATCGATGCGGTGAACGGGCCGGTGCTTTTTCTACTGCGAGCCGGAGGACAGCCCAGGAGGTTTCTGTATTATCGCTCAAGGCTTCCTGTGAACAAGTCTAGAGCGGATTAAGCACGCGTTCAGACCACGGTCCACTGCTGCCGCGTGATTATCAGCCGAACCGTAGTGCCCGTTCTTTTCGTACCCTGATTGTGGTCACGTGCTTTGTCCGCAGTTAACGATGCGATGAGCAGGCCGATGCTTTTTCTACTCTCAGCCGGAGGACAGTCCAGGAGGTTTCTATATTATCGCTCAAGGCTTCCTGTGAACAAGTCTAGAGCGGGTTAAGCACGCGTTCAGACCACGGTCCATTGCTGCCGCGTGAATATCAGCAGAACCGTAGTGCCCGTTCCTTTCGTACCGTTTCTGGTCACGTGCTTTGTCCGCAGTTATCGATGTGATGAACGGGCCGATGCTTTTTCTACTGTCAGCCGGAGGACAGCCCAGGAGGTTTCTGTATTATCGCTCAAGTCTTCCTGTGAACAAGTCTATAGCGGGTTAAGTACGCGTTCAGACCACGGTCCACTGCTGCCGCGTGAATATCAGCAGAACCGTAGTGCCCGTTTTTTTCGTACCCTGTTTCTGTTCACGTGCTTTGTCCGCAGTTATCGATGCGATGAACAGGCCGATACTTTTTCTACTCTCAGCCGGAGGACAGCCCAGGAGGTTTCTGTATTATCGCTCAAGTCTTCCTGTGAACAAGTCTATAGCGGGTTAAGTACGCGTTCAGACCACGGTCCACTGCTGCCGCGTGATTATCAGCCGAACCGTAGTGCCCGTTCTTTTCGTACCCTGTTTGTGGTCGCGTGTTTTGTCCGCAGTTATCGATGCGATGAACGGGCCGATGCTTTTTCTACTGTCAGCCGGAGGACAGCCCAGGAGGTTTCTGTATTATCACTCAAGGCTTCCTGTGAACAAGTCTAGTGCGGATTAAGCACGCGTTCAGACCACGGTCCACTGCTGCCGCGTGATTATCAGCCGAACCGTAGAGCCCGTTCTTTTCGTACCCTGTTTGTGGTCACGTGTTTTGTCCGCAGTTATCGATGCGGTGAACAGGCCGATGCTTTTTCTACTGTCTGCCGGAGGACAGCCCCGGTGGTTTCTGTATTATCACTCAAGGCTTCCTGTGAACAAGTCTAGAGCGGGTTAAGCACGCGTTCAGACCACGGTCCACTGCTGCCGCGTGATTATCAGCCGAACCGTAGTGCCCGTTCTTTTCGTACCCTGTTTCTGTTCACGTGCTTTGTCCGCAGTTATCGATGCGATGAACAGGCCGATGCTTTTTCTACTCTCAGCTGGAGGACAGCCCAGGATGTTTCTGTATTATCGCTCAAGTCTTCCTGTGAACAAGTCTATAGCGGGTTAAGTACGCGTTCAGACCACGGTCCAATGCTGCCGCGTGAATATCAGCAGAACCGTAGTGCCCGTTCTTTTCGTACCCTGTTTCTGGTCACGTGCTTTGTTCGCAGTTATCGATGTGATGAACGGCCTGATGTTTTTTCTACTGTCAGCCGGAGGACAGCCTAGGAGGTTTCTGTATTATCGCGAAGGCTTCCTTTGAACAAGTCTAGAACGGGTTAATCACGCGTTCAGACCGCGGACCACTGCTGCCGCGTGAATATCAGCCGAACCGTAGTGCCCGTTCTTTTCGTACCCTGTTTGTGGTCACGTCCTTTGTCCTCAGTTATCGATGCGATGAACGGCCTGATGCTTTTTCTACTGTCAGCCGGAGGACAGCCCTAGGAGGTTTCTGTATTATCGCTCAAGGCTTCTTGTGAACAAGTCTAGAGCGGGTTAAGCACGCGTTCAGACCACGGTCCACTGCTGCCGCGTGAATATCAGCAGAACCGTAGTGCCCGTTCTATTCGTACCCTGTTTGTTGTCACGTGCTTTGTTCGCAGTTATCGATGTGATGAACGGCCTGATATTATTTCTACTGTCAGCCGGAGGACAGCCTAGGAGGTTTCTGTATTATCGCTCAAGGCTTCCTGTGAACAAGTCTAGAGCGGGTTAAGCACGCGTTCAGACCACGGTCCACTGCTGCCGCGTGAATATCAGCAGAACCGTAGTGCCCGTTCTTTTCGTACCCTGTTTGCTGTCACGTGCTTTGTCCGCAGTTATCGATGTGATGAACGGCCTGATGCTTTTTCTACTGTCAGCCGGAGGACAGCCTAGGAGGTTTCTGTATTATCGCGAAGGCTTCCTTTGAACAAGTCTAGAACGGGTTAAGCACGCGTTCAGACCGCGGTCCACTGCTGCCGCGTGAATATCAGCCGAACCGTAGTGCCCGTTCTTTTCGTACCCTGTTTGTGGTCACGTGCTTTGTCCGCAGTTATTGATTTGATGAACGGCCTGATGCTCTTTCTACGGTCAGCCGAAGCACAGCCCAGGAGGTTTCTTTATTATCGCTCAAGGCTTCCTGTGAACAAGTCTAGAGCGGGTTAAGCACGCGTTCAGACCACGGTCCACTGCTGCCGCGTGATTATCAGCCGAACCGTAGTGCCCGTTCTTTTCGTACCCTGTTTCTGTTCACGTGCTTTGTCCGCAGTTATCGATGCGAAGAACGGGCCGATGCTTTTTCTACTCTCAGCCGGAGGACAGCCCAGGAGGTTTCTGTATTATCGCTCAAGGCTTCCTGTGAACAAGGCTATAGCGGGTTAAGCACGCGTTCAGACCACGGTCCACTGCTGCCGCGTGAATATCAGCAGAACCGTAGTGCCCGTTCTTTTCGTACCTTGTTTCTGATCACGTGCTTTGTCCGCAGTTATCGATGCGATGAACGGGCCGATCCTTTTTCTACTGTCAGCCGGAGGACAGCCCAGGAGGTTTCTGTATTATCGCGAATGCTTCCTGTGAACAAGTCTAGAGCGGGTTAAGCACGCGTTCTGACCACGGTCCACTGCTTCCGCGTGAATATCAGCAGAACCGTAGTGCCCGTTTTTTTCGTACCCTGTTTCTGTTCACGTGCTTTGTCCGCAGTTATCGATGCGGTGAACAGGCCGATACTTTTTCTACTCTCAGCCGGAGGTCAGCCCAGGAGGTTTCTGTATTATCGCTCAAGTCTTCCTGTGAACAAGTCTATAGCGGGTTAAGTACGCGTTCAGACCACGGTCCACTGCTGCCGCGTGATTATCAGCCGAACCGTAGTGCCCGTTCTTTTCGTACCCTGTTTGTGGTCGCGTGTTTTGTCCGCAGTTATCGATGCGATGAACGGGCCGATGCTTTTTCTACTGTCAGCCGGAGGACAGCCCAGGAGGTTTCTGTATTATCACTCAAGGCTTCCTGTGAACAAGTCTAGTGCGGATTAAGCACGCGTTCAGACCACGGTCCACTGCTGCCGCGTGATTATCAGCCGAACCGTAGAGCCCGTTCTTTTCGTACCCTGTTTGTGGTCACGTGTTTTGTCCGCAGTTATCGATGCGATGAACAGGCCGATGCTTTTTCTACTGTCTGCCGGAGGACAGCCCCGGAGGTTTCTGTATTATCACTCAAGGCTTCCTGTGAACAAGTCTAGAGCGGGTTAAGCACGCGTTCAGACCACGGTCCACTGCTGCCGCGTGATTATCAGCCGAACCGTAGTGCCCGTTCTTTTCGTACCCTGTTTCTGTTCACGTGCTTTGTCCGCAGTTATCGATGCGATGAACAGGCCGATGCTTTTTCTACTCTCAGCTGGAGGACAGCCCAGGATGTTTCTGTATTATCGCTCAAGTCTTCCTGTGAACAAGTCTATAGCGGGTCAAGTACGCGTTCAGACCACGGTCCACTGCTGCCGCGTGAATATCAGCAGAACCGTAGTGCCCGTTCTTTTCGTACCCTGTTTCTGGTCACGTGCTTTGTCCGCAGTTATCGATGCGATGAACGGGCCGATGCTTTTTCTACTGTCAGCTGTAGGAAAGCCCAGGAGGTTTCTGTATTATCGCGAAGGCTTCCTTTGAACAAGTCTAGAACGGGTTAAGCACGCGTTCAGACCGCGGTCCACTGCTGCCGCGTGAATATCAGCCGAACCGTAGTGCCCGTTCTTTTCGTACCCTGTTTGTGGTCACGTGCTTTGTCCGCAGTTATCGATGCGATGAACGGGCCGATGCTTTTTCTACTGTCTGCCGGAGGACAGCCCCGGAGGTTTCTGTATTATCACTCAAGGCTTCCTGTGAACAAGTCTAGAGCGGGTTAAGCACGCGTTCAGACCACGGTCCACTGCTGCCGCGTGATTATCAGCCGAACCGTAGTGCCCGTTCTTTTCGTACCCTGTTTCTGTTCACGTGCTTTGTCCGCAGTTATCGATGCGATGAACAGGCCGATGCTTTTTCTACTCTCAGCTGGAGGACAGCCCAGGAGGTTTCTGTATTATCGCGAAGGCTTCCTTTGAACAAGTCTAGAACGGGTTAAGCACGCGTTCAGACCGCGGTCCACTGCTGCCGCGTGAATATCAGCCGAACCGTAGTGCCCGTTCTTTTCGTACCCTGTTTGTGGTCACGTGCTTTGTCCGCAGTTATCGATGCGATGAACGGGCCGATGCTTTTTCTACTGTCAGCCGGAGGACAGCCCAGGAGGTTTCTGTATTATCGCTCAAGGCTTCCTGTGAACAAGTCTAGAGCGGGTTAAGCACGCGTTCAGACCACGGTCCACTGCTGCCGCGTGAATATCAGCCGAACCATAGTGCCCGTTCTTTTCGTACCCTGTTTCTGGTCACGTGCTTTGTTCGCAGTTATCGATGTGATGAACGGCCTGATGCTTTTTCTACTGTCAGCCGGAGGACAGCCCAGGAGGTTTCTGTATTATCGCGAAGGCTTCCTGTGAACAAGTCTAGAGCGGGTTAAGCACGCGTTCAGACCACGGTCCACTGCTGCCGCGTGAATATCAGCCGAACTGTAGTGCCCGTTCTTTTCGTACCCTGTTTCTGGTCACGTGCTTTGTCCGCAGTTATCAATGCGATGAACAGGCCGATGCTTTTTCTACTCTGAGCCGGAGGACAGCCCAGGAGGTTTCTGTAATATCGCTCAAGTCTTCCTGTGAACAAGTCTATAGCGGGTAAAGTACGCGTTCAGACCACGGTCCACTGCTGCCAAGTGAATATCAGCAGAACCGTAGTGCCCGTTCTTTTCGTACCCTGTTTCTGGTCACGTGCTTTGTCCGCAGTTATCGATGCGATGAACGGGCCGATGCTTTTTCTACTATCAGCTGTAGGAAAGCCCAGGAGGTTTCTGTATTATCGCTCAAGGCTTCCTGTGAAAAAGTCTAGAGCGGGTTAAGCACGCGGTTCAAACCACGGTCCACTGCTGCCGCGGTGAATATCAGCAGAACCGTAGTGTCCGTTCTTTTTCGTACCTCGTTTCTGGTCACGTGCTTTGTCCGCAGTTACCGATGCGATGAACGGGCCGATGCTTTTTTCTACTGTCAGCCGGAGGACAGCCCAGGAGGTTTCTGTATTATCGCTCAAGGCTTCCTTGTGAACAAGTCTAGAGCGGATTAAGCACGCGTTTCAGACCACGGTCCACTGCTGCCGCGTGATTATCAGCCGAGCCGTAGTGCCCGCTCTTTTTCGTACCCTGTTTGTGGTCACGTGTTTTGTCCGCAGTTATCGATGCGGTGAACGGGGCCGTGTGCTTTTTCTACTGCGAGCCGGAGGACAGCCCAGGAGGTTTCTGTATTATCGCTCAAGGCTTCCTGTGAACAAGTCTAGAGCGGATTAAGCACGCGTTCAGACCACGGTCCACTGCTGCCGCGTGATTATCAGCCGAACCGTAGTGCCCGTTCTTTTCGTACCCTGATTGTGGTCACGTGCTTTGTCCGCAGTTAACGATGCGATGAGCAGGCCGATGCTTTTTCTACTCTCAGCAGAGGACAGTCCAGGAGGGTTTCTGTATTATCGCTCAAGGCTTCCTGGTGAACAAGTCTAGAGCGGGTTAAGCACGCGTTCAGACCACGGTCCATTGCTGCCGCGTGAATATCAGCAGAACCGTAGTGCCCGTTCCTTTCGTACCGTTTCTGGTCACGTGCTTTGTCCGCAGTTATCGATGTGATGAACAGGCCGATGCTTTTTCTACTGTCAGCCGGAGGACAGCCCAGGAGGTTTCTGTTTTATCGCTCAAGGCTTCCTGTGAACAAGTCTAGAGCGGATTAAGCACGCGTTCAGACCACGGTCCACTGCTGCCGCGTGATTATCAGCCGAACCATAGTGCCCGTTCTTTTCGTACCCTGTTTGTGGTCACGTGCTTTGTCCGCAGTTATCGATGCGATGAACAGGCCGATACTTTTTCTACTCTCAGCGGAGGACAGCCCAGGAGGTTTCTGTATTATCGCTCAAGTCTTCCTGTGAACAAGTCTATAGCGGGTTAAGTACGCGTTCAGGACCACGGTCCACTGCTGCGCGTGATTATCAGCCGAACCGTAGTGCCCCGTTCCTTTCGTACCGTTTCTGGTCACGTGCTTTGTCCGCAGTTATCGATGCGATGAGCAGGCCGATGCTTTTTCTACTCTCAGCCGGAGGACAGCCCAGGAGGTTTCTGTATTATCGCTCAAGGCTTCCTGTGAACAAGGCTATAGCGGGTTAAGCACGCGTTCAGACCACGGTCCACTGCTGCCGCGTGAATATCAGCAGAACCGTAGTGCCCGTTCTTTTCGTACCTTGTTTCTGATCACGTGCTTTGTCCGCAGTTATCGATGCGATGAACGGGCCGATCCTTTTTCTACTGTCAGCCGGAGGACAGCCCAGGAGGTTTCTGTATTACCGCGAATGCTTCCTGGTGAACAAGTCTAGAGCGGGGTTAAGCACGCGTTCTGACCACGGTCCACTGCTTCCGCGTGAATATCAGCAGAACCGTAGTGCCCGTTTTTTTTCGTACCCTGTTTCTGTTCACGTGCTTTGTCCCGCAGTTATCGATGCGATGAACAGGCCGATACTTTTTCTACTCTCAGCCGGAGGACAGCCCAGGAGGTTTCTGTATTATCGCTCAAGTCTTCCTGTGTGAACAAGTCTATAGCGGGGTTAAGTACGCGTTCAGACCACGGTCCACTGCTGCCGCGTGATTATCAGCCGAACCGTAGTGCCCGTTCTTTTCGTACCCTGTTTGTGGTCGCGTGTTTTGTCCCGCAGTTATCGATGCGATGAACGGGGCCGATGCTTTTCTACTGTCAGCCGGAGGACAGCCCAGGAGGTTTCTGTATTATCACTCAAGGCTTCCTGTGAACAAGTCTAGTGCGGATTAAGCACGCGTTCAGACCACGGTTCACTGCTGCCGCGTGATTATCAGCCGAACCGTAGAGCCCGTTCTTTTCGTACCCTGTTTGTGGTCACGTGTTTTGTCCGCAGTTATCGATGCGATGAACAGGCCGATGCTTTTTCTACTGTCTGCCGGAGGACAGCCCCGGAGGTTTCTGTATTATCACTCAAGGCTTCCTGTGAACAAGTCTAGAGCGGGTTAAGCACGCGTTCAGACCACGGTCCACTGCTGCCGCGTGATTATCAGCCGAACCGTAGTGCCCGTTCTTTTCGTACCCTGTTTCTGTTCACGTGCTTTGTCCGCAGTTATCGATGCGATGAACAGGCCGATGCTTTTTCTACTCTCAGCTGGAGGACAGCCCAGGATGTTTCTGTATTATCGCTCAAGTCTTCCTGTGAACAAGTCTATAGCGGGTTAAGTACGCGTTCAGACCACGGTCCACTGCTGCCGCGTGAATATCAGCAGAACCGTAGTGCCCGTTCTTTTCGTACCCTGTTTCTGGTCACGTGCTTTGTCCGCAGTTATCGATGCGATGAACGGGCCGATGCTTTTTCTACTGTCAGCTGTAGGAAAGCCCAGGAGGTTTCTGAATTATCGCGAAGGCTTCCTTTGAACAAGTCTAGAACGGGTTAAGCACGCGTTCAGACCGCGGTCCCCTGCTGCCGCGTGAATATCAGCCGAACCGTAGTGCCCGTTCTTTTCGTACCCTGTTTGTGGTCACGTGCTTTGTCCGCAGTTATCGATGCGATGAACGGGCCGATGCTTTTTCTACTGTCAGCCGGAGGACAGCCCAGGAGGTTTCTGTATTATCGCTCAAGGCTTCCTGTGAACAAGTCTAGAGCGGGTTAAGCGCGCGTTCAGACCACGGTCCACTGCTGCCGCGTGAATATCAGCCGAACCATAGTGCCCGCTCTTTTCGTACCCTGTTTCTGGTCACGTGCTTTGTTCGCAGTTATCGATGTGATGAACGGCCTGATGCTTTTTCTACTGTCAGCCGGAGGACAGCCCAGGAGGTTTCTGTATTATCGCGAAGGCTTCCTGTGAACAAGTCTAGAGCGGGTTAAGCACGCGTTCAGACCACGGTCCACTGCTGCCGCGTGAATATCAGCCGAACTGTAGTGCCCGTTCTTTTCGTACCCTGTTTCTGGTCACGTGCTTTGTCCGCAGTTATCGATGCGATGAACAGGCCGATGCTTTTTCTACTCTGAGCCGGAGGACAGCCCAGGAGGTTTCTGTATTATCGCTCAAGTCTTCCTGTGAACAAGTCTATAGCGGGTAAAGTACGCGTTCAGACCACGGTCCACTGCTGCCGCGTGAATATCAGCAGAACCGTAGTGCCCGTTCTTTTCGTACCCTGTTTCTGGTCACGTGCTTTGTCCGCAGTTATCGATGCGATGAACGGGCCGATGCTTTTTCTACTATCAGCTGTAGGAAAGCCCAGGAGGTTTCTGTATTATCGCCCTAGGCTTCCTGTGAACAAGTCTAGAGCGGGTTAAGCATGCGTTCAGACCACGGTCCACTGCTGCCGCGTGAATATCAGCAGAACCGTAGTGCCCGTTCTTTTCGTACCTTGTTTCTGGTCACGTGCTTTGTTCGCAGTTATCGATGTGATGAACGGCCTGATGTTTTTTCTACTGTCAGCCGGAGGACAGCCTAGGAGGTTTCTGTATTATCGCGAAGGCTTCCTTTGAACAAGTCTAGAGCGGGTTAAGCACGCGTTCAGACCACGGTCCACTGCTGCCGCGTGAATATCAGCCGAACCATAATGCCCGTTCTTTTCGTACCCTGTTTCTGGTCACGTGCTTTGTTCGCAGTTATTGATGTGATGAACGGCCTGATGCTTTTTCTACTGTCAGCCGGAGGACAGCCCTAGGAGGTTTCTGTATTATCGCTCAAGGCTTCTTGTGAACAAGTCTAGAGCGGGTTAAGCACGCGTTCAGACCACGGTCCACTGCTGCCGCGTGAATATCAGCAGAACCGTAGTGCCCGTTCTATTCGTACCCTGTTTGTTGTCACGTGCTTTGTTCGCAGTTATCGATGTGATGAACGGCCTGATATTATTTCTACTGTCAGCCGGAGGACAGCCTAGGAGGTTTCTGTATTATCGCTCAAGGCTTCCTGTGAACAAGTCTAGAGCGGGTTAAGCACGCGTTCAGACCACGGTCCACTGCTGCCGCGTGAATATCAGCAGAACCGTAGTGCCCGATCTTTTCGTACCCTGTTTGTGGTCACGTGCTTTTTCAGCAGTTATCAATGTGATGAACGCGCTGATGCTTTTTCTATTGTCAGCCGGAGGACAGCCCAGGAGGTTTCTGTATTATCGCTCAAGGCTTCCTGTGAACAAGTGTTGAGCGGGTTAAGCACGCATTCAGACCACGGTCCACTGCTGCCGCGTGAATATCAGCAGAACCGTAGCGCCCGTTCTTTCCGTACCCTGTTTCTGGTCACGTGCTTTGTCCGCAGTTACCGTTGTGATGAACGGCCTGATGCTTTTTCTACTGTCTGCCGGAGGACAGCCCAGGAGGTTTCTGTATTATCGCTCAAGTCTTCCTGTGAACAAGTATATAGCGGGTTAAGTACGCGTTCAGACCACGGTCCACTGCTGCCGCGTGAATATCAGCAGAACCGTAGTGCCCGTTCTTTTCGTACCCTGTTTGTGGTCACGTGTTTTGTCCGCAGTTATCGATGCGATGAACGGGCCGGTGCTTTTTCTACTGCGAGCCGGAGGACAGCCCAGGAGGTTTCTGTATTATCGCTCAAGGCTTCCTGTGAACAAGTCTAGAGCGGGTTAAGCACGCGTTCAGACCACGGTCCACTGCTGCCGCGTGAATATCAGCCGAACCGTAGTGCCCGTTCTTTTCGTACCCTGTTTCTGGTCATGTGCTTTGTTCGCAGTTATTGATGTGATGAACGGCCTGATGCTTTTTCTACTGTCATCCAGAGGACAGCCCAGGAGGTTTCTGCATTATTGCGAAGGCTTCCTGTGAACAAGTGTTGAGCGGGTTAAGCACGCATTCAGACCACGGTCCACTGCTGCCGCGTGAATATCAGCAGAACCGTAGCGCCCGTTCTTTCCGTACCCTGTTTCTGGTCACGTGCTTTGTCCGCAGTTATCGTTGTGATGAACGGCCTGATGCTTTTTCTACTGTCTGCCGGAGGACAGCCCAGGAGGTTTCTGTATTATCGCTCAAGTCTTCCTGTGAACAAGTCTATAGCGGGTTAAGTACGCGTTCAGACCACGGTCCACTGCTGCCGCGTGAATATCAGCAGAACCGTAGTCCCCGTTCTTTTCGTACCCTGTTTCTGGTCACGTGCTTTGTCCGCAGTTATCGATGCGATGAACGGGCCGATGCTTTTTCTACTGTCAGCTGTAGGAAAGCCCAGGAGGTTTCTGTATTATCGCTCAAGGCTTCCTGTGAACAAGTCTAGAGCGGGTTAAGCACGCGTTCAGACCACGGTCCACTGCTGCCGCGTGAATATCAGCAGAACCGTAGTGTCCGTTCTTTTCGTACCTCGTTTCTGGTCACGTGCTTTGTCCGCAGTTACCGATGCGATGAACGGGCCGATGCTTTTTCTACTGTCAGCCGGAGGACAGCCCAGGAGGTTTCTGTATTATCGCTCAAGGCTTCCTGTGAACAAGTCTAGAGCGGATTAAGCACGCGTTCAGACCACGGTCCACTGCTGCCGCGTGATTATCAGCCGAGCCGTAGTGCCCGCTCTTTTCGTACCCTGTTTGTGGTCACGTGTTTTGTCCGCAGTTATCGATGCGGTGAACGGGCCGGTGCTTTTTCTACTGCGAGCCGGAGGACAGCCCAGGAGGTTTCTGTATTATCGCTCAAGGCTTCCTGTGAACAAGTCTAGAGCGGATTAAGCACGCGTTCAGACCACGGTCCACTGCTGCCGCGTGATTATCAGCCGAACCGTAGTGCCCGTTCTTTTCGTACCCTGATTGTGGTCACGTGCTTTGTCCGCAGTTATCGATGCGATGAACGGGCCGATGCTTTTTCTACTGTCAGCTGTAGGAAAGCCCAGGAGGTTTCTGTATTATCGCGAAGGCTTCCTTTGAACAAGTCTAGAACGGGTTAAGCACGCGTTCAGACCGCGGTCCACTGCTGCCGCGTGAATATCAGCCGAACCGTAGTGCCCGTTCTTTTCGTACCCTGTTTGTGGTCACGTGCTTTGTCCGCAGTTATCGATGCGATGAACGGGCCGATGCTTTTTCTACTGTCAGCCGGAGGACAGCCCAGGAGGTTTCTGTATTATCGCTCAAGGCTTCCTGTGAACAAGTCTAGAGCGGGTTAAGCACGCGTTCAGACCACGGTCCACTGCTGCCGCGTGAATATCAGCCAAACCATAGTGCCCGTTCTTTTCGTACCCTGTTTCTGGTCACGTGCTTTGTTCGCAGTTATCGATATGATGAACGGCCTGATGCTTTTTCTACTGTCAGCCGGAGGACAGCCCAGGAGGTTTCTGTATTATCGCGAAGGCTTCCTGTGAACAAGTCTAGAGCGGGTTAAGCACGCGTTCAGACCACGGTCCACTGCTGCCGCGTGAATATCAGCCGAACTGTAGTGCCCGTTCTTTTCGTACCCTGTTTCTGGTCACGTGCTTTGTCCGCAGTTATCGATGCGATGAACAGGCCGATGCTTTTTCTACTCTGAGCCGGAGGACAGCCCAGGAGGTTTCTGTATTATCGCTCAAGTCTTCCTGTGAACAAGTCTATAGCGGGTAAAGTACGCGTTCAGACCACGGTCCACTGCTGCCGCTTGAATATCAGCAGAACCGTAGTGCCCGTTCTTATCGTACCCTGTTTCTGGTCACGTGCTTTGTCCGCAGTTATCGATGCGATGAACGGGCCGATGCTTTTTCTACTATCAGCTGTAGGAAAGCCCAGGAGGTTTCTGTATTATCGCCCTAGGCTTCCTGTGAACAAGTCTAGAGCGGGTTAAGCATGCGTTCAGACCACGGTCTACTGCTGCCGCGTGAATATCAGCAGAACCGTAGTGCCCGTTCTTTTCGTACCTTGTTTCTGGTCACGTGCTTTGTTCGCAGTTATCGATGTGATGAACGGCCTGATGTTTTTTCTACTGTCAGCCGGAGGACAGCCTAGGAGGTTTCTGTATTATCGCGAAGGCTTCCTTTGAACAAGTCTAGAACGGGTTAATCACGCGGTTCAGACCGCGGTCCACTGCTGCCGCGTGAATAGTCAGCCGAACCGTAGTGCCCGTTCTTTTCGTACCCTGTTTGTGGTCAGCGTGCTTTGTCCGCAGTTATCGATGCGATGAACGGGCCGATGCTTTTTCTACTGTCAGCCGGAGGGACAGTCGAGGAGGGTTTCTGTATTATCGCTCAAGGCTTCCTGTGAACAAGTCTAGAGCGGGGTTAAGCACGCGTTCAGACCACGTCCACTGCTGCCGCGTGAATATCAGCCGAACCATAGTGCCCGTTCTTTTCGTACCCTGTTTCTGGTCACGTGCTTTGTTCGCAGTTATCGATGTGATGAACGGCCTGATGCTTTTTCTACTGTCAGCCGGAGGACAGCCCGGAGGTTTCTGTATTATCACTCAAGGCTTCCTGTGAACAAGTCTAGAGCGGGTTAAGCACGCGTTCAGACCACGGTCCACTGCTGCCGCGTGATTATCAGCCGAACCGTAGTGCCCGTTCTTTTCGTACCCTGTTTCTGTTCACGTGCTTTGTCCGCAGCTATCGATGCGATGAGACAGGCCGATGCTTTTTCTACTCTCAGCTGGAGGACAGCCCAGGATGTTTCTGTATTATCGCTCAAGTCTTCCTGTGAACAAGTCTATAGCGGGTTAAGTACGCGTTCAGACCACGGTCCACTGCTGCCGCGTGAATATCAGCAGAACCGTAGTGCCCGTTGCTTTTCGTACCCTGTTTCTGGTCACGTGCTTTGTCCGCAGTTATCGATGCGATGAACGGGCCGATGCTTTTTCTACTGTCAGCTGTAGGAAAGCCCAGGAGGTTTATGAATTATCGCGAAGGCTTCCTTTGAACAAGTCTAGAACGGGTTAAGCACGCGTTCAGACCGCGGTCCACTGCTGCCGCGTGAATATCAGCCGAACCGTAGTGCCCGTTCTTTTCGTACCCTGTTTGTGGTCACGTGCTTTGTCCGCAGTTATCGATGCGATGAACGGGCCGATGCTTTTTTTACTGTCAGCCGGAGGACAGCCCAGGAGGTTTCTGTATTATCGCTCAAGGCTTCCTGTGAACAAGTCTAGAGCGGGTTAAGCACGCGTTCAGACCACGGTCCACTGCTGCCGCGTGAATATCAGCCGGACCATAGTAGCCCGTTCTTTTCGTACCCTGTTTCTGGTCACGTGCTTTGTTCGCAGTTATCGATGTGATGAACGGCCTGATGCTTTTTCTACTGTCAGCCGGAGGGACAGCCAGGAGGTTTCTGTATTATCGCGAAGGCTTCCTGTGAACAAGTCTAGAGCGGGTTAAGCACGCGTTCAGACCACGGTCCACTGCTGCCGCGTGAATATCAGCCGAACTGTAGTGCCCGTTCTTTTTCGTACTCCTGTTTCTGGTCACGTGCTTTGTCCGCAGTTATCGATGCGATGAACAGGCCGATGCTTTTTTCTACTCTGAGCCGGAGGACAGCCCAGGAGGGTTTCTGTATTATCGCTCAAGTCTTCCTGGTGAACAAGTCTATAGCGGGTAAAGTACGCGTTCAGACCACGGTCCACTGCTGCCGCGTGAATATCAGCAGAACCGTAGTGCCCGTTCTTTTCGTACCCTGTTTCTGGTCACGTGCTTTGTCCGCAGTTATCGATGCGATGAACGGGCCGATGCTTTTTCTACTATCAGCTGTAGGAAAGCCCAGGAGGTTTCTGTATTATCGCCCTAGGCTTCCTGTGAACAAGTCTAGAGCGGGGTTAAGCATGCGTTCAGACCACGGTCCACTGCTGCCGCGTGAATATCAGCAGAACCGTAGTGCCCGTTCTTTTCGTACCTGTGTTTCTGGTCACGTGCTTTGTTCGCAGTTATCGATCTGATGAACGGCCTGATGTTTTTTCTACTGTCAGCCGGAGGACAGCCTAGGAGGTTTCTGTATTATCGCGAAGGCTTCCTTTGAACAAGTCTAGAACGGGTTAATCACGCGTTCAGACCGCGGGTCCACTGCTGCCGCGTGAATATCAGCCGAACCGTAGTGCCCGTTCTTTTCGTACCCTGTTTGTGGTCACGTCCTTTGTCCGCAGTTATCGATGCGATGAACGGGCCGATGCTTTTTCTACTGTCAGCCGGAGGACAGCCGAGGAGGTTTCTGTATTATCGCCCTAGGCTTCCTGTGAACAAGTCTAGAGCGGGTTAAGCACGCGTTCAGACCACGGTACACTGCTGCCGCGTGAATATCAGCCGAACCATAGTGCCCGTTCTTTTCGTACCCTGTTTCTGGTCACGTGCTTTGTTCGCAGTTATTGATGTGATGAACGGCCTGATGCTTTTTCTACTGTCAGCCGGAGGACAGCCCTAGGAGGTTTCTGTATTATCGCTCAAGGCTTCTTGTGAACAAGTCTAGAGCGGGTTAAGCACGCGTTCAGACCACGGTCCACTGCTGCCGCGTGAATATCAGCAGAACCGTAGTGCCCGTTCTATTCGTACCCTGTTTGTTGTCACGTGCTTTGTTCGCAGTTATCGATGTGATGAACGGCCTGATATTATTTCTACTGTCAGCCGGAGGACAGCCTAGGAGGTTTCTGTATTATCGCTCAAGGCTTCCTGTGAACAAGTCTAGAGCGGGTTAAGCACGCGTTCAGACCACGGTCCACTGCTGCCGCGTGAATATCAGCAGAAGCGTAGTGCCCGATCTTTTCGTACCCTGTTTGCTGTCACGTGCTTTGTCCGCAGTTATCGATGTGATGAACGGCCTGATGCTTTTTCTACTGTCAGCCGGAGGACAGCCTAGGAGGTTTCTGTATTATCGCGAAGGCTTCCTTTGAACAAGTCTAGAACGGGTTAAGCACGCGTTCAGACCGCGGTCCACTGCTGCCGCGTGAATATCAGCCGAACCGTAGTGCCCATTCTTTTCGTACCCTGTTTGTGGTCACGTGCTTTGTCCGCAGTTATTGATTTGATGAACGGCCTGATGCTCTTTCTACGGTCAGCCGAAGCACAGCCCAGGAGGTTTCTTTATTATCGCTCAAGGCTTCCTGTGAACAAGTCTAGAGCGGGTTAAGCACGCGTTCAGACCACGGTCCACTGCTGCCGCGTGATTATCAGCCGAACCGTAGTGCCCGTTCTTTTCGTACCCTGTTTCTGTTCACGTGCTTTGTCCGCAGTTATCGATGCGATGAACGGGCCGATGCTTTTTCTACTGTCAGCCGGAGGACAGCCCAGGAGGTTTCTGTATTATCGCTCAAGGCTTCCTGTGAACAAGACTATAGCGGGTTAAGCACGCGTTCAGACCACGGTCCACTGCTGCCACGTGAATATCAGCAGAACCGTAGTGCCCGCTCTTTTCGTACCTTGTTTCTGATCACGTGCTTTGTCCGCAGTTATCGATGCGATGAACGGGCCGATCCTTTTTCTACTGTCAGCCGGAGGACAGCCCAGGAGGTTTCTGTATTATCGCGAATGCTTCCTGTGAAGAAGTCTAGAGCGGGTTAAGCACGCGTTCAGACCACGGTCCACTGCTGCCGCGTGAATATCAGCCGAACCGTAGTGCCCGTTCTTTTCGTACCCTGTTTGTGGTCACGTGCTTTGTCAGCAGTTATCAATGTGATGAACGCGCTGATGCTTTTTCTATTGTCAGCCGGAGGACAGCCCAGGAGGTTTCTGTATTATCGCTCAAGGCTTCCTGTGAACAAGTGTTGAGCGGGTTAAGCAAGCATTCAGTCCACGGTCCACTGCTGCCGCGTGAATATCAGCAGAACCGTAGCGCCCGTTCTTTCCGTACCCTGTTTCTGGTCACGTGCTTTGTCCGCAGTTACCGTTGTGATGAACGGCCTGATGCTTTTTCTACTGTCTGCCGGAGGACAGCCCAGGAGGTTTCTGTATTATCGCTCAAGTCTTCCTGTGAACAAGTATATAGCGGGTTAAGTACGCGTTCAGACCACGGTCCACTGCTGCCGCGTGAATATCAGCAGAACCGTAGTGTCCGTTCTTTTCGTACCTCGTTTCTGGTCACGTGCTTTGTCCGCAGTTACCGATGCGATGAACGGGCCGATGCTTTTTCTACTTTCAGCCGGAGGACAGCCCAGGAGGTTTCAGTATTATCGCTCAAGGCTTCCTGTGAACAAGTCTAGAGCGGATTAAGCACGCGTTCAGACCACGGTCCACTGCTGCCGCGTGATTATCAGCCGAGCCGTAGTGCCCGTTCTTTTCGTACCCTGTTTGTGGTCACGTGTTTTGTCCGCAGTTATCGATGCGATGAACGGGCCGGTGCTTTTTCTACTGCGAGCCGGAGGACAGCCCAGGAGGTTTCAAGGCTTCCTGTGAACAAGTCTAGAGCGGGTTAAGCACGCGTTCAGACCACGGTCCACTGCTGCCGCGTGAATATCAGCCGAACCGTAGTGCCCGTTCTTTTCGTACCCTGTTTCTGGTCATGTGCTTTGTTCGCAGTTATTGATGTGATGAACGGCCTGATGCTTTTTCTACTGTCATCCAGAGGACAGCCCAGGAGGTTTCTGCATTATTGCGAAGGCTTCCTGTGAACAAGTGTTGAGCGGGTTAAGCACGCATTCAGACCACGGTCCACTGCTGCCGCGTGAATATCAGCAGAACCGTAGCGCCCGTTCTTTCCGTACCCTGTTTCTGGTCACTTGCTTTGTCCGCAGTTATCGTTGTGATGAACGGCCTGATGCTTTTTCTACTGTCTGCCGGAGGACAGCCCAGGAGGTTTCTGTATTATCGCTCAAGTCTTCCTGTGAACAAGTCTATAGCGGGTTAAGTACGCGTTCAGACCACGGTCCACTGCTGCCGCGTGAATATCAGCAGAACCGTAGTGCCCGTTCTTTTCGTACCCTGTTTCTGGTCACGTGCTTTGTCCGCAGTTATCGATGCGATGAACGGGCCGATGCTTTTTCTACTGTCAGCTGTAGGAAAGCCCAGGAGGTTTCTGTATTATCGCTCAAGGCTTCCTGTGAACAAGTCTAGAGCGGGTTAAGCACGCGTTCAGACCACGGTCCACTGCTGCCGCGTGAATATCAGCAGAACCGTAGTGTCCGTTCTTTTCGTACCTCGTTTCTGGTCACGTGCTTTGTCCGCAGTTACCGATGCGATGAACGGGCCGATGCTTTTTCTACTGTCAGCCGGAGGACAGCCCAGGAGGTTTCTGTATTATCGCTCAAGGCTTCCTGTGAACAAGTCTAGAGCGGATTAAGCACGCGTTCAGACCACGGTCCACTGCTGCCGCGTGATTATCAGCCGAGCCGTAGTGCCCGCTCTTTTCGTACCCTGTTTGTGGTCACGTGTTTTGTCCGCAGTTATCGATGCGGTGAACGGGCCGGTGCTTTTTCTACTGCGAGCCGGAGGACAGCCCAGGAGGTTTCTGTATTATCGCTCAAGGCTTCCTGTGAACAAGTCTAGAGCGGATTAAGCACGCGTTCAGACCACGGTCCACTGCTGCCGCGTGATTATCAGCCGAACCGTAGTGCCCGTTCTTTTCGTACCCTGATTGTGGTCACGTGCTTTGTCCGCAGTTATCGATGCGATGAACGGGCCGATGCTTTTTCTACTGTCAGCTGTAGGAAAGCCCAGGAGGTTTCTGCATTATCGCGAAGGCTTCCTTTGAACAAGTCTAGAACGGGTTAAGCACGCGTTCAGACCGCGGTCCACTGCTGCCGCGTGAATATCAGCAGAACCGTAGTGCCCGTTCTTTTCGTACCTTGTTTCTGGTCACGTGCTTTGTTCGCAGTTATCGATGTGATGAACGGCCTGATGTTTTTTCTACTGTCAGCCGGAGGACAGCCTAGGAGGTTTCTGTATTATCGCGAAGGCTTCCTTTGAACAAGTCTAGAACGGGTTAATGACGCGTTCAGACCGCGGTCCACTGCTGCCGCGTGAATATCAGCCGAACCGTAGTGCCCGTTCTTTTCGTACCCTGTTTGTGGTCACGTGCTTTGTCCGCAGTTATCGATGCGATGAACGGGCCGATGCTTTTTCTACTGTCAGCCGGAGGACAGTCGAGGAGGTTTCTGTATTATCGCTCAAGGCTTCCTGTGAACAAGTCTAGAGCGGGTTAAGCACGCGTTCAGACAACGGTTCACTGCTGCCGCGTGAATATCAGCCGAACCATAGTGCCCGTTCTTTTCGTACCCTGTTTCTGGTCACGTGCTTTGTTCGCAGTTATCGATGTGATGAACGGCCTGATGCTTTTTCTACTGTCAGCTGGAGGACAGCCCTAGGAGGTTTCTGTATTATCGCTCAAGGCTTCTTGTGAACAAGTCTAGAGCGGGTTAAGCACGCGTTCAGACCACGGTCCACTGCTGCCGCGTGAATATCAGCAGAACCGTAGTGCCCGTTCTATTCGTACCCTGTTTGTTGTCACGTGCTTTGTTCGCAGTTATTTGATGTGATGAACGGCCTGATATTATTTCTACTGTCAGCCGGAGGACAGCCTAGGAGGTTTCTGTATTATCGCTCAAGGCTTCCTGTGAACAAGTCTAGAGCGGGTTAAGCACGCGTTCAGACCACGGTCCACTGCTGCCGCGTGAATATCAGCAGAACCGTAGTGCCCGTTCTTTTCGTACCCTGTTTGCTGTCACGTGCTTTGTCCGCAGTTATCGATGTGATGAACGGCCTGATGTTTTTTCTACAGTCAGCCGGAGGACAGCCTAGGAGGTTTCTGTTTTATCGCGAAGGCTTCCTTTGAACAAGTCTAGAACGGGTTAAGCACGCGTTGAGACCGCGGTCTACTGCTGCCGCGTGAATATCAGCCGAACCGTAGTGCCCGTTCTTTTCGTACCCTGTTTGTGGTCACGTGCTTTGTCCGCAGTTATCGATTTGATGAACGGCCTGATGCTCTTTCTACGGTCAGCCGAAGCACAGCCCAGAAGGTTTCTTTATTATCGCTCAAGGCTTCCTGTGAACAAGTCTAGAGCGCGTTAAGCACGCGTTCAGACCACGGTCCACTGCTGCCGCGTGATTATCAGCCGAACCGTAGTGCCCGTTCTTTTCGTACCCTGTTTCTGTTTACGTGCTTTGTCCGCAGTTATCGATGCGATGAACAGGCCGATGCTTTTTCTACTCTCAGCCGGAGGACACCCAAGGAGGTTTCTGTATTATCGCTCAAGTCTTGCTGTGAACAAGTCTATAGCGGGTTAAGTACGCGTTCAGACCACGGTCCACTGCTGCCGCGTGAATATCAGCAGAACCGTAGTGCCCGTTCTTTTCGTACCCTGTTTCTGGTCACGTGCTTTTTCCGAGTTATCGATGCGATGAACGGGCCGATGCTTTTTCTACTGTCAGCTGTAGGAAAGCCCAGGAGGTTTCTGTATTATCGCTCAAGGCTTCCTGTGAACTAGTCTAGAGCGGGGTAAGCACGCGTTCAGACCACGGTCCACTGCTGCCGCGTGAATATCAGCAGAACCGTAGTGCCCGTTCTTTTCGTACCTTGTTTCTGGTCACGTGCTTTGTCCGCAGTTATCGATGCGATGAACGGGCCGATGCTTTTTCTACTGTCAGCCGGAGGACAGCCCAGGAGGTTTCTGTATTATCGCTCAAGGCTTCCTGTGAACAAGTCTAGAGCGGGTTAAGCACGCGTTCAGACCACGGTCCACTGCTGCCGCGTGAATATCAGCAGAACCGTAGTGCCCGTTCTATTCGTACCCTGTTTGTTGTCACGTGCTTTGTTCGCGGTTATCGATGTGATGAACGGCCTGATGTTATTTCTACTGTCAGCCGGAGGACAGCCTAGGAGGTTTCTGTATTATCGCGAAGGCTTCCTTTGAACAAGTCTAGAACGGGTTAATCACGCGTTCAGACCGCGGTCCACTGCTGCCGCGTGAATATCAGCCGAACCGTAGTGCCCGTTCTTTTCGTACCCTGTTTGTGGTCACGTGCTTTGTCCGCAGTTATCGATGCGATGAACGGGCCGATGGTTTTTCTACTGTCAGCCGGAGGACAGCCCAGGAGGTTTCTGTATTATCGCTCAAGGCTTCCTGTGAACAAGTCTAGAGTGGGTTAAGCACGCGTTCAGACCACGGTCCACTGCTGCCGCGTGAATATCAGCCGAACCGTAGTGCCCGTTCTTTTCGTACCCTGTTTGTGGTCACGTGCTTTGTCCGCAGTTATCGATGCGATGAACGGGCCGATGCTTTTTCTACTGTCAGCCGGAGGACAGCCCAGGAGGTTTCTGTATTATCGCGAAGGCTTCCTGTGAACAAGTCTAGAGCGGGTTAAGCACGCGTTCAGACCACGGTCCACTGCTGCCGCGTGATTATCAGCCGAACCGTAGTGCCCGTTCTTTTCGTACCCTGTTTCTGTTCACGTGGTTTGTCCGCAGTTATCGATGCGATGAACAGGCCGATGCTTTTTCTAATCTCAGCCGGAGGACAGCCCAGGAGGTTTCTGTATTATCGCTCAAGTCTTCCTGTGAACAAGTCTATAGCGGATTAAGTACGCGTTCAGACCACGGTCCACTGCTGCCGCGTGAATATCAGCAGAACCGTAGTGCCCGTTCTTTTCGTACCCTGATTCTGGTCACGTGCTTTGTCCGCAGTTATCGATGCGATGAACGGGCCGATGCTTTTTCTACTGTCAGCTGTTGGAAAGCCCAGGAGGTTTCTGTATTATCGCTCAAGGCTTCCTGTGAACAAGTCTAGAGCGGGTTAAGCACGCGTTCAGACCACGGTCCACTGCTGCCGCGTGAATATCAGCAGAACCGTAGTGCCCGTTCTTTTCGTACCTTGTTTCTAGTAACGTGCTTTGTCCGCAGTTATCGATGCGATGAACGGGCCGATGCTTTTTCTACTGTCAGCCGGAGGACAGTCCAGGAGGTTTCTGTATTTTCGCGAAGGCTTCCTTTGAACAAGTCTATAGCGGGTTAAGCACGCGTTCAGACCACGGTCCACTGCTGCCGCGTGATTATCAGCCGAACCGTAGTGCCCGTTCTTTTCGTACCCTGTTTCTGTTTACGTGCTTTGTCCGCAGTTATCGATGCGATGAACAGGCCGATGCTTTTTCTACTCTCAGCCGGAGGACACCCAAGGAGGTTTCTGTATTATCGCTCAAGTCTTGCTGTGAACAAGTCTATAGCGGGTTAAGTACGCGTTCAGACCACGGTCCACTGCTGCCGCGTGAATATCAGCAGAACCGTAGTGCCCGTTCTTTTCGTACCCTGTTTCTGGTCACGTGCTTTGTCCGCAGTTATCGATGCGATGAACGGGCCGATGCTTTTTCTACTGTCAGCTGTAGGAAAGCCCAGGAGGTTTCTGTATTATCGCTCAAGGCTTCCTGTGAACAAGTCTAGAGCGGGATAAGCACGCGTTCAGACCACGGTCCACTGCTGCCGCGTGAATATCAGCAGAACCGTAGTGCCCGTTCTTTTCGTACCTTGTTTCTGGTCACGTGCTTTGTCCGCAGTTATCGATGCGATGAACGGGCCGATGCTTTTTCTACTGTCAGTCGGAGGACAGCCCAGGAGGTTTCTGTATTATCGCTCAAGGCTTCCTGTGAACAAGTCTAGAGCGGGTTAAGCACGCGTTCAGACCACGGTCCACTGCTGCCGCGTGAATATCAGCCGAACCCTAGTGCCCGTTCTTTTCGTACCCTGTTTCTGGTCACGTGCTTTGTTCGCAGTTATCGATGTGATGAACGGCCTGATGCTTTTTCTACTGTCAGCCGGAGGACAGCCCAGGAGGTTTCTGTATTATCGCGAAGGCTTCCTGTGAACAAGTCTAGAGCGGGTTAAGCACGCGTTCAGACCACGGTCCACTGCTGCCGCGTGAATATCAGCCGAACTGTAGTGCCCGTTCTTTTCGTACCCTGTTTCTGGTCACGTGCTTTGTCCGCAGTTATCGATGCGATGAACAGGCCGATGCTTTTTCTACTCTGAGCCCGAGGACAGCCCAGGAGGTTTCTGTATTATCGCTCAAGTCTTCCTGTGAACAAGTCTATAGCGGGTAAAGTACGCGTTCAGACCACGGTCCACTGCTGCCGCTTGAATATCAGCAGAACCGTAGTGCCCGTTCTTATCGTACCCTGTTTCTGGTCACGTGCTTTGTCCGCAGTTATCGATGCGATGAACGGGCCGATGCTTTTTCTACTATCAGCTGTAGGAAAGCCCAGGAGGTTTCTGTATTATCGCCCTAGGCTTCCTGTGAACAAGTCTAGAGCGGGTTAAGCATGCGTTCAGACCACGGTCTACTGCTGCCGCGTGAATATCAGCAGAACCGTAGTGCCCGTTCTTTTCGTACCTTGTTTCTGGTCACGTGCTTTGTTCGCAGTTATCGATGTGATGAACGGCCTGATGTTTTTTCTACTGTCAGCCGGAGGACAGCCTAGGAGGTTTCTGTATTATCGCGAAGGCTTCCTTTGAACAAGTCTAGAACGGGTTAATGACGCGCTCAGACCGCGGTCCACTGCTGCCGCGTGAATATCAGCCGAACCGTAGTGCCCGTTCTTTTCGTACCCTGTTTGTGGTCACGTGCTTTGTCCGCAGTTATCGATGCGATGAACGGGCCGATGCTTTTTCTACTGTCAGCCGGAGGACAGTCGAGGAGGTTTCTGTATTATCGCTCAAGGCTTCCTGTGAACAAGTCTAGAGCGGGTTAAGCACGCGTTCAGACAACGGTTCACTGCTGCCGCGTGAATATCAGCCGAACCATAGTGCCCGTTCTTTTCGTACCCTGTTTCTGGTCACGTGCTTTGTTCGCAGTTATCGATGTGATGAACGGCCTGATATTATTTCTACTGTCAGCCGGAGGACAGCCTAGGAGGTTTCTGTATTATCGCTCAAGGCTTCCTGTGAACAAGTCTAGAGCGGGTTAAGCACGCGTTCAGACCATGGTCCACTGCTGCCGCGTGAATATCAGCAGAACCGTAGTGCCCGTTCTTTTCGTACCCTGTTTGCTGTCACGTGCTTTGTCCGCAGTTATCGATGTGATGAACGGCCTGATGCTTTTTCTACAGTCAGCCGGAGGACAGCCTAGGAGGTTTCTGTTTTATCGCGAAGGCTTCCTTTGAACAAGTCTAGAACGGGTTAAGCACGCGTTGAGACCGCGGTCTACTGCTGCCGCGTGAATATCAGCCGAACCGTAGTGCCCGTTCTTTTCGTACCCTGTTTGTGGTCACGTGCTTTGTCCGCAGTTATCGATTTGATGAACGGCCTGATGCTCTTTCTACGGTCAGCCGAAGCACAGCCCAGGAGGTTTCTTTATTATCGCTCAAGGCTTCCTGTGAACAAGTCTAGAGCGCGTTAAGCACGCGTTCAGACCACGGTCCACTGCTGCCGCGTGATTATCAGCCGAACCGTAGTGCCCGTTCTTTTCGTACCCTGTTTCTGTTTACGTGCTTTGTCCGCAGTTATCGATGCGATGAACAGGCCGATGCTTTTTCTACTCTCAGCCGGAGGACACCCAAGGAGGTTTCTGTATTATCGCTCAAGTCTTGCTGTGAACAAGTCTATAGCGGGTTAAGCACGCGTTCAGACCACGGTCCACTGCTGCCGCGTGAATATCAGCAGAACCGTAGTGCCCGTTCTATTCGTACCCTGTTTGTTGTCACGTGCTTTGTTCGCGGTTATCGATGTGATGAACGGCCTGATGTTATTTCTACTGTCAGCCGGAGGACAGCCTAGGAGGTTTCTGTATTATCGCGAAGGCTTCCTTTGAACAAGTCTAGAACGGGTTAATCACGCGTTCAGACCGCGGTCCACTGCTGCCGCGTGAATATCAGCCGAACCGTAGTGCCCGTTCTTTTCGTACCCTGTTTGTGGTCACGTGCTTTGTCCGCAGTTATCGATGCGATGAACGGGCCGATGGTTTTTCTACTGTCAGCCGGAGGACAGCCCAGGAGGTTTCTGTATTATCGCTCAAGGCTTCCTGTGAACAAGTCTAGAGTGGGTTAAGCACGCGTTCAGACCACGGTCCACTGCTGCCGCGTGAATATCAGCCGAACCGTAGTGCCCGTTCTTTTCGTACCCTGTTTGTGGTCACGTGCTTTGTCCGCAGTTATCGATGCGATGAACGGGCCGATGCTTTTTCTACTGTCAGCCGGAGGACAGCCCAGGAGGTTTCTGTATTATCGCGAAGGCTTCCTGTGAACAAGTCTAGAGCGGGTTAAGCACGCGTTCAGACCACGGTCCACTGCTGCCGCGTGATTATCAGCCGAACCGTAGTGCCCGTTCTTTTCGTACCCTGTTTCTGTTCACGTGCTTTGTCCGCAGTTATCGATGCGATGAACAGGCCGATGCTTTTTCTAATCTCAGCCGGAGGACAGCCCAGGAGGTTTCTGTATTATCGCTCAAGTCTTCCTGTGAACAAGTCTATAGCGGATTAAGTACGCGTTCAGACCACGGTCCACTGCTGCCGCGTGAATATCAGCAGAACCGTAGTGCCCGTTCTTTTCGTACCCTGATTCTGGTCACGTGCTTTGTCCGCAGTTATCGATGCGATGAACGGGCCGATGCTTTTTCTACTGTCAGCTGTTGGAAAGCCCAGGAGGTTTCTGTATTATCGCTCAAGGCTTCCTGTGAACAAGTCTAGAGCGGGTTAAGCACGCGTTCAGACCACGGTCCACTGCTGCCGCGTAAATATCAGCAGAACCGTAGTGCCCGTTCTTTTCGTACCTTGTTTCTAGTAACGTGCTTTGTCCGCAGTTATCGATGCGATGAACGGGCCGATGCTTTTTCTACTGTCAGCCGGAGGACAGTCCAGGAGGTTTCTGTATTTTCGCGAAGGCTTCCTTTGAACAAGTCTATAGCGGGTTAAGCACGCGTTCAGACCACGGTCCACTGCTGCCGCGTGATTATCAGCCGAACCGTAGTGCCCGTTCTTTTCGTACCCTGTTTCTGTTTACGTGCTTTGTCCGCAGTTATCGATGCGATGAACAGGCCGATGCTTTTTCTACTCTCAGCCGGAGGACACCCAAGGAGGTTTCTGTATTATCGCTCAAGTCTTGCTGTGAACAAGTCTATAGCGGGTTAAGTACGCGTTCAGACCACGGTCCACTGCTGCCGCGTGAATATCAGCAGAACCGTAGTGCCCGTTCTTTTCGTACCCTGTTTCTGGTCACGTGCTTTGTCCGCAGTTATCGATGCGATGAACGGGCCGATGCTTTTTCTACTGTCAGCTGTAGGAAAGCCCAGGAGGTTTCTGTATTATCGCTCAAGGCTTCCTGTGAACAAGTCTAGAGCGGGATAAGCACGCGTTCAGACCACGGTCCACTGCTGCCGCGTGAATATCAGCAGAACCGTAGTGCCCGTTCTTTTCGTACCTTGTTTCTGGTCACGTGCTTTGTCCGCAGTTATCGATGCGATGAACGGGCCGATGCTTTTTCTACTGTCAGCCGGAGGACAGCCCAGGAGGTTTCTGTATTATCGCTCAAGGCTTCCTGTGAACAAGTCTAGAGCGGGTTAAGCACGCGTTCAGACCACGGTCCACTGCTGCCGCGTGAATATCAGCAGAACCGTAGTGCCCGTTCTTTTCGTACCCTGTTTGTTGTCACGTGCTTTATCCGCAGTTATCGATGCGATGAACGGCCTGATGTTTTTTCTACTGTCAGCCGGAGGACAGCCTAGGAGGTTTCTGTATTATCGCGAAGGCTTCCTTTGAACAAGTCTATAGCGGGTTAAGTACGCGTTCAGACCACGGTCCACTGCTGCCGCGTGAATATCAGCAGAACCGTAGTGCCCGTTCTTTTCGTACCCTGTTTCTGGTCACGTGCTTTGTCCGCAGTTATCGATGCGATGAACGGGCCGATGCTTTTTCTACTTTCAGCTGTAGGAAAGCCAAGGAGGTTTCTTTATTATCGCCCTAGGCTTCCTGTGAACAAGTCTAGAGCGGGTTAAGCACGCGTTCAGACCACGGTCCACTGCTGCCGCGTGAATATCAGCAGAACCGTAGTGCCCGTTCTTTTCGTACCCTGTTTGCTGTCACGTGCTTTGTCCGCAGTTATCGATGTGATGAACGGCCTGATGCTTTTTCTACTGTCAGCCGGAGGACAGCCTAGGAGGTTTCTGTATTATCGCGAAGGATTCCTTTGAACAAGTCTAGAACGGGTTAAGCACGCGTTCAGACCGCGGTCCACTGCTGCCGCGTGAATATCAGCCGAACCGTAGTGCCCGTTCTTTTCGTACCCTGTTTGTGGTCACGTGCTTTGTCCGCAGTTATCGATTTGATGAACGGCCTGATGCTCTTTCTACTGTCAGCCGAAGGACAGCCCAGGAGGTTTCTTTATTATCGCTCAAGGCTTCCTGTGAACAAGTCTAGAGCGGGTTAAGCACGCGTTCAGACCACGGTCCACTGCTGCCGCGTGATTATCAGCCGAACCGTAGTGCCCGTTCTTTTCGTACCCTGTTTCTGTTCACGTGCTTTGTCCGCAGTTATCTATGCGATGAACAGGCCGATGCATTTTCTACTCTCAGCCGGAGGACAGCCCAGGAGGTTTCTGTATTATCGCTCAAGTCTTCCTGTGAACAAGTCTATAGCGGGTTAAGTACGCGTTCAGACCACGGTCCACGGCTGCCGCGTGAATATCAGCAGAACCATAGTGCCCGTTCTTTTCGTACCCTGTTTCTGGTCACGTGCTTTGTCCGCAGTTATCGATGCGATGAACGGGCCGATGCTTTTTCTACTGTCAGCTGTAGGAAAGCCCAGGAGGTTTCTGTATTATCGCTCAAGGCTTCCTGTGAACAAGTCTAGAGCGGGTTAAGCACGCGTTAAGACCACGGTCCACTGCTGCCGCGTGAATATCAGCAGAACCGTAGTGCCCGTTCTTTTCGTACCTTGTTTCTGGCCACGTGCTTTGTCCGCAGTTATCGATGCGATGAACAGGCCGATGCTTTTTCTACTGTCAGCCGGAGGACAGCCCAGGAGATTTCTGTATTATCGCTCAAGGCTTCCTGTGAACAAGTCTATAGCGGGTTAAGCACGCGTTCAGACCACGGTCCACTGCTGCCGCGTGAATATCAGCAGAACCGTAGTGCCCGTTCTTTTCGTACCCTGTTTCTGGTCACGTGCTTTGTCCGCAGTTATCGATGCGATGAACGGGCCGATGCTTTTTCTTCTATCAGCTGTAGGAAAGCCCAGGAGGTTTCTGTATTATCGCCCTAGGCTTCCTGTGAACAAGTCTAGAGCGGGTTAAGCATGCGTTCAGACCACGGTCCACTGCTGCCGCGTGAATATCAGCAGAACCGTAGTGCCCGTTGTTTTCGTACCTTGTTTCTGGTCACGTGTTTTGTCCGCAGTTATCGATGCGATGAACGGGCCGATGCTTTTTCTACTGTCAGCCGGAGGACAGCCCAGGAGGTTTCTGTATTATCGCTCAAGGCTTCCTGTGAACAAGTCTAGAGCGGGTTAAGCACGCGTTCAGACCACGGTCCACTGCTGCCGCGTGAATATCAGCAGAACCGTAGTGCCCGTTCTTTTCGTACCCTGTTTGCTGTCACGTGCTTTGTCCGCAGTTATCGATGTGATGAACGGCCTGATGCTTTTTCTACTGTCAGCCGGAGGACAGCCTAGGAGGTTTCTGTATTATCGCGAAGGCTTCCTTTGAACAAGCCTAGAACGGGTTAAGCACGCGTTCAGACCGCGGTCCACTGCTGCCGCGTGAATATCAGCCGAACCGTAGTGCCCGTTCTTTTCGTACCCTGTTTGTGGTCACGTGCTTTGTCCGCAGTTATCGATTTGATGAACGGCCTGATGCTCTTTCTACTGTCAGCCGAAGGACAGCCCAGGAGGTTTCTTTATTATCGCTCAAGGCTTCCTGTGAACAAGTCTAGAGCGGGTTAAGCACGCGTTCAGACCACGGTCCACTGCTGCCGCGTGATTATCAGCCGAACCGTAGTGCCCGTTCTTTTCGTACCCTGTTTCTGTTCACGTGCTTTGTCCGCAGTTATCGATGCGATTAACAGGCCGATGCTTTTTCTACTCTCAGCCGGAGGACAGCCCAGGAGGTTTCTGTATTATCGCTCAAGTCTTCCTGTGAACAAGTCTATAGCGGGTTAAGTACGCGTTCAGACCACGGTCCACGGCTGCCGCGTGAATATCAGCAGAACCGTAGTGCCCGTTCTTTTCGTACCCTGTTTCTGGTCACGTGCTTTGTCCGCAGTTATCTATGCGATGAACGGGCCGATGCTTTTTCTACTGTCAGCTGTAGGAAAGCCCAGGAGGTTTCTGTATTATCGCTCAAGGCTTCCTGTGAACAAGTCTAGAGCGGGTTAAGCACGCGTTCAGACCACGGTCCACTGCTGCCGCGTGAATATCAGCAGAACCGTAGTGCCCGTTCTTTTCTTACCTTGTTTCTGGTCACGTGCTTTGTCCGCCGTTATCGATGCGATGAACAGGCCGATGCTTTTTCTACTGTCAGCCGGAGGACAGCCTAGGAGGTTTCTGTATTATCGCTCAGGGCTTCCTGTGAACAAGTCTAGAGCGGGTTAAGCACGCGTTCAGACCACGGTCCACTGCTGCCGCGTGAATATCAGCAGAACTGTAGTGCCCGTTCTTTTCGTACCCTGTTTGTTGTCACGTGCTTTGTCCGCAGTTATCGATGTGATGAACGTCCTGATGTTTTTTCTACTGTCAGCCGGAGGACAGCCTAGGAGGTTTCTGTATTATCGCGAAGGCTTCCTTTGAACAAGTCTAGAACGGGTTAAGGACGCGTTCAGACCGCGGTCCACTGCTGCCGCGTGAATATCAGCCGAACCGTAGTCCCCGTTCTTTTCGTACCCTGTTTTTGGTCACGTGCTTTGTCCGCAGTTATCGATGCGATAAACGGGCCGATGCTTTTTCTACTGTCAGCCGGAGGACAGCCCAGGAGGTTTCTGTATTATCGCTCAAGGCTTCCTGTGAACAAGTCGAGAGCGGGTTAAGCACGCGTTCAGACCACGGTCCACTGCTGCCGCGTGAATATCAGCCGAACCATAGTGCCCGTTCTTTTCGTACCCTGTTTGTGGTCACGTGCTTTGTCCGCAGTTATCGATTTGATGAACGGCCTGATGATCTTTCTACTGTCAGCCGAAGGACAGCCCAGGAGGTTTCTGTATTATCGCTCAAGGCTTCCTGTGAACAAGTCTAGAGCGGGTTAAGCACGCGTTCAGACCACGGTCCACTGCTGCCGCGTGAATATCAGCAGAACCGTAGTGCCCGTTCTTTTCGTACCCTGTTTGCTGTCACGTGCTTTGTCCGCAGTTATCGATGTGATGAACGGCCTGATGCTTTTTCTAATGTCAGCCGGAGGACAGCCTAGGAGGTTTCTGTATTATCGCGAAGGCTTCCTTTGAACAAGTCTAGAACGGGTTAAGCACGCGTTCAGACCGCGGTCCACTGCTGCCGCGTGAATATCAGCCGAACCATAGTGCCCGTTCTTTTCGTACCCTGTTTGTGGTCACGTGCTTTGTCCGCAGTTATCGATTTGATGAACGGCCTGATGCTCTTTCTACTGTCAGCCGAAGGACAGCCCAGGAGGTTTCTTTATTATCGCTCAAGGCTTCCTGTGAACAAGTCTAGAGCGGGTTAAGCACGCGTTCAGACCACGGTCCACTGCTGCCGCGTGATTATCAGCCGAACCGTAGTGCCCGTTCTTTTCGTACCCTGTTTCTGTTCACGTGCTTTGTCCGCAGTTATCGATGCGATGAACAGGCCGATGCATTTTCTACTCTCAGCCGGAGGACAGCCCAGGAGGTTTCTGTATTATCGCTCAAGTCTTCCTGTGAACAAGTCTATAGCGGGTTAAGTACGCGTTCAGACCACGGTCCACGGCTGCCGCGTGAATATCAGCAGAACCGTAGTGCCCGTTCTTTTCGTACCCTGTTTCTGGTCACGTGCTTTGTCCGCAGTTATCGATGCGATGAACGGGCCGATGCTTTTTCTACTGTCAGCTGTAGGAAAGCCCAGGAGGTTTCTGTATTATCGCTCAAGGCTTCCTGTGAACAAGTCTAGAGCGGGTTAAGCACGCGTTAAGACCACGGTCCACTGCTGCCGCGTGAATATCAGCAGAACCGTAGTGCCCGTTCTTTTCGTACCTTGTTTCTGGTCACGTGTTTTGTCCGCAGTTATCGATGCGATGAACAGGCCGATGCTTTTTCTACTGTCAGCCGGAGGACAGCCCTGGAGGTTTCTGTATTATCGCTCAAGGCTTCCTGTGAACAAGTCTAGAGCGGGTTAAGCACGCGTTCAGACCACGGTCCACTGCTGCCGCGTGAATATCAGCCGAACCATAGTGCCCGTTCTTTTCGTACCCTGTTTCTGGTCACGTGCTTTGTTCGCAGTTATCGATGTGATGAACGGCCTGATGCTTTTTCTACTGTCAGCCGGAGAACAGCCCAGGAGGTTTCTGTATTATCACTCAAGGCTTCCTGTGAACAAGTCTAGAGCGGGTTAAGCACGCGTTCTGACCACGGTCCAATGCTGCCGCGTGAATATCAGCAGAACCGTAGTGCCCGTTTGTTTCGTACCCTGTTTCTGTTCACGTGCTTTGTCCGCAGTTATCGATGCGATGAACAGGCCGATGCTTTTTCTACTCTGAGCCGGAGGACAGCCCAGGAGGTTTCTGTATTATCGCTCAAGTCTTCCTGTGAACAAGTCTATAGCGGGTTAAGTACGCGTTCAGACCACGGTCCACTGCTGCCGCGTGAATATCAGCAGAACCGTAGTGCCCGTTCTTTTCGTACCTTGTTTCTGGTCACGTGCTTTGTCCGCAGTTATCGATGCGATGAACAGGCCGATGCTTTTTCTACTGTCAGCCGGAGGACAGCCCAGGAGATTTCTGTATTATCGCTCAAGGCTTCCTGTGAACAAGTCTATAGCGGGTTAAGCACGCGTTCAGACCACGGTCCACTGCTGCCGCGTGAATATCAGCAGAACCGTAGTGCCCGTTCCTTTCGTACCCTGTTTCTGGTCACGTGCTTTGTCCGCAGTTATCGATGCGATGAACGGGCCGATGCTTTTTCTACTACCAGCTGTAGGAAAGCCCAGGAGGTTTCTGTATTATCGCCCTAGGCTTCCTGTGAACAAGTCTAGAGCGGGTTAAGCATGCGTTCAGACCACGGTCCACTGCTGCCTCGTGAATATCAGCAGAACCGTAGTGCCCGTTCTTTTCGTACCTTGTTTCTGGTCACCTGTTTTGTCCGCAGTTATCGATGCGATGAACGGGCCGATGCTTTTTCTACTGTCAGCCGGAGGACAGCCCAGGAGGTTTCTGTATTATCGCTCAAGTCTTCCTGTGAACAAGTCTATAGCGGGTTAAGTACGCGTTCAGACCACGGTCCACGGCTGCCGCGTGAATATCAGCAGAACCATAGTGCCCGTTCTTTTCGTACCCTGTTTCTGGTCACGTGCTTTGTCCGCAGTTATCGATGCGATGAACGGGCCGATGCTTTTTCTACTGTCAGCTGTAGGAAAGCCCAGGAGGTTTCTGTATTATCGCTCAAGGCTTCCTGTGAACAAGTCTAGAGCGGGTTAAGCACGCGTTAAGACCACGGTCCACTGCTGCCGCGTGAATATCAGCAGAACCGTAGTGCCCGTTCTTTTCGTACCTTGTTTCTGGCCACGTGCTTTGTCCGCAGTTATCGATGCGATGAACAGGCCGATGCTTTTTCTACTGTCAGCCGGAGGACAGCCCAGGAGATTTCTGTATTATCGCTCAAGGCTTCCTGTGAACAAGTCTATAGCGGGTTAAGCACGCGTTCAGACCACGGTCCACTGCTGCCGCGTGAATATCAGCAGAACCGTAGTGCCCGTTCTTTTCGTACCCTGTTTCTGGTCACGTGCTTTGTCCGCAGTTATCGATGCGATGAACGGGCCGATGCTTTTTCTTCTATCAGCTGTAGGAAAGCCCAGGAGGTTTCTGTATTATCGCCCTAGGCTTCCTGTGAACAAGTCTAGAGCGGGTTAAGCATGCGTTCAGACCACGGTCCACTGCTGCCGCGTGAATATCAGCAGAACCGTAGTGCCCGTTGTTTTCGTACCTTGTTTCTGGTCACGTGTTTTGTCCGCAGTTATCGATGCGATGAACGGGCCGATGCTTTTTCTACTGTCAGCCGGAGGACAGCCCAGGAGGTTTCTGTATTATCGCTCAAGGCTTCCTGTGAACAAGTCTAGAGCGGGTTAAGCACGCGTTCAGACCACGGTCCACTGCTGCCGCGTGAATATCAGCAGAACCGTAGTGCCCGTTCTTTTCGTACCCTGTTTGCTGTCACGTGCTTTGTCCGCAGTTATCGATGTGATGAACGGCCTGATGCTTTTTCTACTGTCAGCCGGAGGACAGCCTAGGAGGTTTCTGTATTATCGCGAAGGCTTCCTTTGAACAAGCCTAGAACGGGTTAAGCACGCGTTCAGACCACGGTCCACTGCTGCCGCGTGAATATCAGCAGAACCGTAGTGCCCGTTCTTTTCGTACCTTGTTTCTGGTCACGTGCTTTGTCCGCAGTTATCGATGCGATGAACGGGCCGATGCTTTTTCTACTGTCAGCCGGAGGACAGCCCAGGAGGTTTCTGTATTATCGCTCAAGGCTTCCTGTGAACAAGTCTAGAGCGGGTTAAGCACGCGTTCAGACCACGGTCCACTGCTGCCGCGTGAATATCAGCAGAACCGTAGTGCCCGTTCTTTTCGTACCCTGTTTGTTGTCACGTGCTTTATCCGCAGTTATCGATGCGATGAACGGCCTGATGTTTTTTCTACTGTCAGCCGGAGGACAGCCTAGGAGGTTTCTGTATTATCGCGAAGGCTTCCTTTGAACAAGTCTATAGCGGGTTAAGTACGCGTTCAGACCACGGTCCACTGCTGCCGCGTGAATATCAGCAGAACCGTAGTGCCCGTTCTTTTCGTACCCTGTTTCTGGTCACGTGCTTTGTCCGCAGTTATCGATGCGATGAACGGGCCGATGCTTTTTCTACTTTCAGCTGTAGGAAAGCCAAGGAGGTTTCTTTATTATCGCCCTAGGCTTCCTGTGAACAAGTCTAGAGCGGGTTAAGCACGCGTTCAGACCACGGTCCACTGCTGCCGCGTGAATATCAGCAGAACCGTAGTGCCCGTTCTTTTCGTACCCTGTTTGCTGTCACGTGCTTTGTCCGCAGTTATCGATGTGATGAACGGCCTGATGCTTTTTCTACTGTCAGCCGGAGGACAGCCTAGGAGGTTTCTGTATTATCGCGAAGGATTCCTTTGAACAAGTCTAGAACGGGTTAAGCACGCGTTCAGACCGCGGTCCACTGCTGCCGCGTGAATATCAGCCGAACCGTAGTGCCCGTTCTTTTCGTACCCTGTTTGTGGTCACGTGCTTTGTCCGCAGTTATCGATTTGATGAACGGCCTGATGCTCTTTCTACTGTCAGCCGAAGGACAGCCCAGGAGGTTTCTTTATTATCGCTCAAGGCTTCCTGTGAACAAGTCTAGAGCGGGTTAAGCACGCGTTCAGACCACGGTCCACTGCTGCCGCGTGATTATCAGCCGAACCGTAGTGCCCGTTCTTTTCGTACCCTGTTTCTGTTCACGTGCTTTGTCCGCAGTTATCTATGCGATGAACAGGCCGATGCATTTTCTACTGTCAGCCGGAGGACAGCCCAGGAGGTTTCTGTATTATCGCTCAAGTCTTCCTGTGAACAAGTCTATAGCGGGTTAAGTACGCGTTCAGACCACGGTCCACGGCTGCCGCGTGAATATCAGCAGAACCATAGTGCCCGTTCTTTTCGTACCCTGTTTCTGGTCACGTGCTTTGTCCGCAGTTATCGATGCGATGAACGGGCCGATGCTTTTTCTACTGTCAGCTGTAGGAAAGCCCAGGAGGTTTCTGTATTATCGCTCAAGGCTTCCTGTGAACAAGTCTAGAGCGGGTTAAGCACGCGTTAAGACCACGGTCCACTGCTGCCGCGTGAATATCAGCAGAACCGTAGTGCCCGTTCTTTTCGTACCTTGTTTCTGGCCACGTGCTTTGTCCGCAGTTATCGATGCGATGAACAGGCCGATGCTTTTTCTACTGTCAGCCGGAGGACAGCCCAGGAGATTTCTGTATTATCGCTCAAGGCTTCCTGTGAACAAGTCTATAGCGGGTTAAGCACGCGTTCAGACCACGGTCCACTGCTGCCGCGTGAATATCAGCAGAACCGTAGTGCCCGTTCTTTTCGTACCCTGTTTCTGGTCACGTGCTTTGTCCGCAGTTATCGATGCGATGAACGGGCCGATGCTTTTTCTTCTATCAGCTGTAGGAAAGCCCAGGAGGTTTCTGTATTATCGCCCTAGGCTTCCTGTGAACAAGTCTAGAGCGGGTTAAGCATGCGTTCAGACCACGGTCCACTGCTGCCGCGTGAATATCAGCAGAACCGTAGTGCCCGTTGTTTTCGTACCTTGTTTCTGGTCACGTGTTTTGTCCGCAGTTATCGATGCGATGAACGGGCCGATGCTTTTTCTACTGTCAGCCGGAGGACAGCCCAGGAGGTTTCTGTATTATCGCTCAAGGCTTCCTGTGAACAAGTCTAGAGCGGGTTAAGCACGCGTTCAGACCACGGTCCACTGCTGCCGCGTGAATATCAGCAGAACCGTAGTGCCCGTTCTTTTCGTACCCTGTTTGCTGTCACGTGCTTTGTCCGCAGTTATCGATGTGATGAACGGCCTGATGCTTTTTCTACTGTCAGCCGGAGGACAGCCTAGGAGGTTTCTGTATTATCGCGAAGGCTTCCTTTGAACAAGCCTAGAACGGGTTAAGCACGCGTTCAGACCGCGGTCCACTGCTGCCGCGTGAATATCAGCCGAACCGTAGTGCCCGTTCTTTTCGTACCCTGTTTGTGGTCACGTGCTTTGTCCGCAGTTATCGATTTGATGAACGGCCTGATGCTCTTTCTACTGTCAGCCGAAGGACAGCCCAGGAGGTTTCTTTATTATCGCTCAAGGCTTCCTGTGAACAAGTCTAGAGCGGGTTAAGCACGCGTTCAGACCACGGTCCACTGCTGCCGCGTGATTATCAGCCGAACCGTAGTGCCCGTTCTTTTCGTACCCTGTTTCTGTTCACGTGCTTTGTCCGCAGTTATCGATGCGATTAACAGGCCGATGCTTTTTCTACTCTCAGCCGGAGGACAGCCCAGGAGGTTTCTGTATTATCGCTCAAGTCTTCCTGTGAACAAGTCTATAGCGGGTTAAGTACGCGTTCAGACCACGGTCCACGGCTGCCGCGTGAATATCAGCAGAACCGTAGTGCCCGTTCTTTTCGTACCCTGTTTCTGGTCACGTGCTTTGTCCGCAGTTATCTATGCGATGAACGGGCCGATGCTTTTTCTACTGTCAGCTGTAGGAAAGCCCAGGAGGTTTCTGTATTATCGCTCAAGGCTTCCTGTGAACAAGTCTAGAGCGGGTTAAGCACGCGTTCAGACCACGGTCCACTGCTGCCGCGTGAATATCAGCAGAACCGTAGTGCCCGTTCTTTTCTTACCTTGTTTCTGGTCACGTGCTTTGTCCGCCGTTATCGATGCGATGAACAGGCCGATGCTTTTTCTACTGTCAGCCGGAGGACAGCCTAGGAGGTTTCTGTATTATCGCTCAGGGCTTCCTGTGAACAAGTCTAGAGCGGGTTAAGCACGCGTTCAGACCACGGTCCACTGCTGCCGCGTGAATATCAGCAGAACTGTAGTGCCCGTTCTTTTCGTACCCTGTTTGTTGTCACGTGCTTTGTCCGCAGTTATCGATGTGATGAACGTCCTGATGTTTTTTCTACTGTCAGCCGGAGGACAGCCTAGGAGGTTTCTGTATTATCGCGAAGGCTTCCTTTGAACAAGTCTAGAACGGGTTAAGGACGCGTTCAGACCGCGGTCCACTGCTGCCGCGTGAATATCAGCCGAACCGTAGTCCCCGTTCTTTTCGTACCCTGTTTTTGGTCACGTGCTTTGTCCGCAGTTATCGATGCGATAAACGGGCCGATGCTTTTTCTACTGTCAGCCGGAGGACAGCCCAGGAGGTTTCTGTATTATCGCTCAAGGCTTCCTGTGAACAAGTCGAGAGCGGGTTAAGCACGCGTTCAGACCACGGTCCACTGCTGCCGCGTGAATATCAGCCGAACCATAGTGCCCGTTCTTTTCGTACCCTGTTTGTGGTCACGTGCTTTGTCCGCAGTTATCGATTTGATGAACGGCCTGATGATCTTTCTACTGTCAGCCGAAGGACAGCCCAGGAGGTTTCTGTATTATCGCTCAAGGCTTCCTGTGAACAAGTCTAGAGCGGGTTAAGCACGCGTTCAGACCACGGTCCACTGCTGCCGCGTGAATATCAGCAGAACCGTAGTGCCCGTTCTTTTCGTACCCTGTTTGCTGTCACGTGCTTTGTCCGCAGTTATCGATGTGATGAACGGCCTGATGCTTTTTCTAATGTCAGCCGGAGGACAGCCTAGGAGGTTTCTGTATTATCGCGAAGGCTTCCTTTGAACAAGTCTAGAACGGGTTAAGCACGCGTTCAGACCGCGGTCCACTGCTGCCGCGTGAATATCAGCCGAACCATAGTGCCCGTTCTTTTCGTACCCTGTTTGTGGTCACGTGCTTTGTCCGCAGTTATCGATTTGATGAACGGCCTGATGCTCTTTCTACTGTCAGCCGAAGGACAGCCCAGGAGGTTTCTTTATTATCGCTCAAGGCTTCCTGTGAACAAGTCTAGAGCGGGTTAAGCACGCGTTCAGACCACGGTCCACTGCTGCCGCGTGATTATCAGCCGAACCGTAGTGCCCGTTCTTTTCGTACCCTGTTTCTGTTCACGTGCTTTGTCCGCAGTTATCGATGCGATGAACAGGCCGATGCATTTTCTACTCTCAGCCGGAGGACAGCCCAGGAGGTTTCTGTATTATCGCTCAAGTCTTCCTGTGAACAAGTCTATAGCGGGTTAAGTACGCGTTCAGACCACGGTCCACGGCTGCCGCGTGAATATCAGCAGAACCGTAGTGCCCGTTCTTTTCGTACCCTGTTTCTGGTCACGTGCTTTGTCCGCAGTTATCGATGCGATGAACGGGCCGATGCTTTTTCTACTGTCAGCTGTAGGAAAGCCCAGGAGGTTTCTGTATTATCGCTCAAGGCTTCCTGTGAACAAGTCTAGAGCGGGTTAAGCACGCGTTAAGACCACGGTCCACTGCTGCCGCGTGAATATCAGCAGAACCGTAGTGCCCGTTCTTTTCGTACCTTGTTTCTGGTCACGTGTTTTGTCCGCAGTTATCGATGCGATGAACAGGCCGATGCTTTTTCTACTGTCAGCCGGAGGACAGCCCTGGAGGTTTCTGTATTATCGCTCAAGGCTTCCTGTGAACAAGTCTAGAGCGGGTTAAGCACGCGTTCAGACCACGGTCCACTGCTGCCGCGTGAATATCAGCCGAACCATAGTGCCCGTTCTTTTCGTACCCTGTTTCTGGTCACGTGCTTTGTTCGCAGTTATCGATGTGATGAACGGCCTGATGCTTTTTCTACTGTCAGCCGGAGAACAGCCCAGGAGGTTTCTGTATTATCACTCAAGGCTTCCTGTGAACAAGTCTAGAGCGGGTTAAGCACGCGTTCTGACCACGGTCCAATGCTGCCGCGTGAATATCAGCAGAACCGTAGTGCCCGTTTGTTTCGTACCCTGTTTCTGTTCACGTGCTTTGTCCGCAGTTATCGATGCGATGAACAGGCCGATGCTTTTTCTACTCTGAGCCGGAGGACAGCCCAGGAGGTTTCTGTATTATCGCTCAAGTCTTCCTGTGAACAAGTCTATAGCGGGTTAAGTACGCGTTCAGACCACGGTCCACTGCTGCCGCGTGAATATCAGCAGAACCGTAGTGCCCGTTCTTTTCGTACCTTGTTTCTGGTCACGTGCTTTGTCCGCAGTTATCGATGCGATGAACAGGCCGATGCTTTTTCTACTGTCAGCCGGAGGACAGCCCAGGAGATTTCTGTATTATCGCTCAAGGCTTCCTGTGAACAAGTCTATAGCGGGTTAAGCACGCGTTCAGACCACGGTCCACTGCTGCCGCGTGAATATCAGCAGAACCGTAGTGCCCGTTCCTTTCGTACCCTGTTTCTGGTCACGTGCTTTGTCCGCAGTTATCGATGCGATGAACGGGCCGATGCTTTTTCTACTACCAGCTGTAGGAAAGCCCAGGAGGTTTCTGTATTATCGCCCTAGGCTTCCTGTGAACAAGTCTAGAGCGGGTTAAGCATGCGTTCAGACCACGGTCCACTGCTGCCTCGTGAATATCAGCAGAACCGTAGTGCCCGTTCTTTTCGTACCTTGTTTCTGGTCACCTGTTTTGTCCGCAGTTATCGATGCGATGAACGGGCCGATGCTTTTTCTACTGTCAGCCGGAGGACAGCCCAGGAGGTTTCTGTATTATCGCTCAAGGCTTCCTGTGAACAAGTCTAGAGCGGGTTAAGCACACGTTCAGACCACGGTCCACTGCTGCCGCGTGAATATCAGCAGAACCGTAGTGCCCGTTCTTTTCATACCCTGTTTGCTGTCACGTGCTTTGTCCGCAGTTATCGATGTGATGAACGGCCTGATGCTTTTTCTACTGTCAGCCGGAGGACAGCCTAGGAGGTTTCTGTATTATCGCGAAGGCTTCCTTTGAACAAGTCTAGAACGGGTTAAGCACGCGTTCAGACCGCGGTCCACTGCTGCCGCGTGAATATCAGCCGAACCGTAGTGCCCGTTCTTTTCGTACCCTGTTTGTGGTCATGTGCTTTGTCCGCAGTTATCGATTTGATGAACGGCCTGATGCTCTTTCTACTGTCAGCCGAAGGACAGCCCAGGAGGTTTCTTTATTATCGCTCAAGTCTTCCTGTGAACAAGTCTATAGCGGGTTAAGTACGCGTTCAGACCACGGTCCACGGCTGCCGCGTGAATATCAGCAGAACCGTAGTGCCCGTTCTTTTCGTACCCTGTTTCTGGTCACGTGCTTTGTCCGCAGTTATCTATGCGATGAACGGGCCGATGCTTTTTCTACTGTCAGCTGTAGGAAAGCCCAGGAGGTTTCTGTATTATCGCTCAAGGCTTCCTGTGAACAAGTCTAGAGCGGGTTAAGCACGCGTTCAGACCACGGTCCACTGCTGCCGCGTGAATATCAGCAGAACTGTAGTGCCCGTTCTTTTCGTACCCTGTTTGTTGTCACGTGCTTTGTCCGCAGTTATCGATGTGATGAACGGCCTGATGTTTTTTCTACTGTCAGCCGGAGGACAGCCTAGGAGGTTTCTGTATTATCGCGAAGGCTTCCTTTGAACAAGTCTAGAACGGGTTAAGCACGCGTTCAGACCGCGGTCCACTGCTGCCGCGTGAATATCAGCCGAACCGTAGTGCCCGTTCTTTTCGTACCCTGTTTGTGGTCACGTGCTTTGTCCGCAGTTATCGATTTGATGAACGGCCTGATGCTCTTTCTACTGTCAGCCGAAGGACAGCCCAGGAGGTTTCTTTATTATCGCTCAAGGCTTCCTGTGAACAAGTCTAGAGCGGGTTAAGCACGCGTTCAGACCACGGTCCACTGCTGCCGCGTGATTATCAGCCGAACCGTAGTGCCCGTTCTTTTCGTACCCTGTTTCTGTTCACGTGCTTTGTCCGCAGTTATCGATGCGATGAACAGGCCGATGCATTTTCTACTCTCAGCCGGAGGACAGCCCAGGAGGTTTCTGTATTATCGCTCAAGTCTTCCTGTGAACAAGTCTATAGCGGGTTAAGTACGCGTTCAGACCACGGTCCACGGCTGCCGCGTGAATATCAGCAGAACCGTAGTGCCCGTTCTTTTCGTACCCTGTTTCTGGTCACGTGCTTTGTCCGCAGTTATCGATGCGATGAACAGGCCGATGCTTTTTCTACTGTCAGCTGTAGGAAAGCCCAGGAGGTTTCTGTATTATCGCTCAAGGCTTCCTGTGAACAAGTCTAGAGCGGGTTAAGCACGCGTTAAGACCACGGTCCACTGCTGCCGCGTGAATCTCAGCAGAACCGTAGTGCCCGTTCTTTTCGTACCTTGTTTCTGGTCACGTGCTTTGTCCGCAGTTATCGATGCGATGAACAGGCCGGTGCTTTTTCTACTGTCAGCCGGAGGACAGCCCAGGAGGTTTCTGTATTATCGCGAAGGCTTCCTGTGAACAAGTCTAGAGCGGGTTAAGCACGCGTTCAGACCACGGTCCACTGCTGCCGCGTGAATATCAGCCGAGCCATAGTGCCCGTTCTTTTCGTACCCTGTTTGTGGTCACGTGCTTTGTCCGCAGTTATCGATTTGATGAACGGCCTGATGATCTTTCTACTGTCAGCCGAAGGACAGCCCAGGAGGTTTCTGTATTATCGCTCAAGGCTTCCTGTGAACAAGTCTAGAGCGGGTTAAGCACGCGTTCAGACCACGGTCCACTGCTGCCGCGTGAATATCAGCAGAACCGTAGTGCCCGTTCTTTTCGTACCCTGTTTGCTGTCACGTGCTTTGTCCGCAGTTATCGATGTGATGAACGGCCTGATGCTTTTTCTACTGTCAGCCGGAGGACAGCCTAGGAGGTTTCTGTATTATCGCGAAGGCTTCCTTTGAACAAGTCTAGAACGGGTTAAGCAGGCGTTCAGACCGCGGTCCACTGCTGCCGCGTGAATATCAGCCGAACCGCAGTGCCCGTTCTTTTCGTACCCTGTTTGTGGTCACGTGCTTTGTCCGCAGTTATCGATTTGATGAACGGCCTGATGCTCTTTCTACTGTCAGCCGAAGGACAGCCCAGGAGGTTTCTTTATTATCGCTCAAGGCTTCCTGTGAACAAGTCTAGAGCGGGTTAAGCACGCGTTCAGACCACGGTCCACTGCTGCCGCGTGATTATCAGCCGAACCGTAGTGCCCGTTCTTTTCGTACCCTGTTTCTGTTCACGTGCTTTGTCCGCAGTTATCGATGCGATGAACAGGCCGATGCATTTTCTACTCTCAGCCGGAGGACAGCCCAGGAGGTTTCTGTATTATCGCTCAAGTCTTCCTGTGAACAAGTCTATAGCGGGTTAAGTACGCGTTCAGACCACGGTCCACGGCTGCCGCGTGAATATCAGCAGAACCGTAGTGCCCGTTCTTTTCGTACCCTGTTTCTGGTCACGTGCTTTGTCCGCAGTTATCGATGCGATGAACAGGCCGATGCTTTTTCTACTGTCAGCTGTAGGAAAGCCCAGGAGGTTTCTGTATTATCGCTCAAGGCTTCCTGTGAACAAGTCTAGAGCGGGTTAAGCACGCGTTAAGACCACGGTCCACTGCTGCCGCGTGAATCTCAGCAGAACCGTAGTGCCCGTTCTTTTCGTACCTTGTTTCTGGTCACGTGCTTTGTCCGCAGTTATCGATGCGATGAACAGGCCGGTGCTTTTTCTACTGTCAGCCGGAGGACAGCCCAGGAGGTTTCTGTATTATCGCGAAGGCTTCCTGTGAACAAGTCTAGAGCGGGTTAAGCACGCGTTCAGACCACGGTCCATTGCTGCCGCGTGAATATCAGCCGAACCGTAGTGCCCGTTTTTTTCGTACCCTGTTTCTGGTCACGTGCTTTGTCCGCAGTTATCGATGTGATGAACGGCCTGATGCTTTTTCTACTGTCTGCCGGAGGACAGCCCAGGAGGTTTCTGTATTATCACTCAAGGCTTCCTGTGAACAAGTCTATAGCGGGTTAAGTACGCGTTCAGACCACGGTCCACTGCTGCCGCGTGAATATCAGCAGAACCGTAGTGCCCGTTCTTTTCGTACCCTGTTTCTGGTCACGTGCTTTGTCCGCAGTTATCGATGCGATGAACGGGGCGATGCTTTTTCTACTATCAGCTGTAGGAAAGCCCAGGAGGTTTCTGTATTATCGCCCTAGGCTTCCTGTGAACAAGTCTAGAGCGGGTTAAGCATGCGTTCAGACCACGCTCCACTGCTGCCGCGTGAATATCAGCAGAACCGTAGTGCCCGTTCTTTTCGTACCTTGTTTCTGGTCACGTGTTTTGTCCGCAGTTATCGATGCGATGAACGGGCCGATGCTTTTTCTGCTGTCAGCCGGAGGACAGCCAAGGAGATTTCTGTATTATCGCTCAAGGCTTCCTGTGAACAAGTCTAGAGCGGGTTAAGCACGCGTTCAGACCACGGTCCACTGCTGCCGCGTGAATATCAGCAGAACCGTAGTGCCCGTTCTTTTCGTACCCTGTTTGCTGTCACGTGCTTTGTCCGCAGTTATCGATGTGATGAACGGCCTGATGCTTTTTCTACTGTCAGCCGGAGGACAGCCTAGGAGGTTTCTGTATTATCGCGAAGGCTTCCTTTGAACAAGTTTAGAACGGGTTAAGCACGCGTTCAGACCGCGGTCCACTGCTGCCGCGTGAATATCAGCCGAACCGTAGTGCCCGTTCTTTTCGTACCCTGTTTGTGGTCACGTGCTTTGTCCGCAGTTATCGATTTGATGAACGGCCTGATGCTCTTTCTACTGTCAGCCGAAGGACAGCCCAGGAGGTTTCTTTATTATCGCGCAAGGCTTCCTGTGAACAAGTCTAGAGCGGGTTAAGCACGCGTTCAGACCACGGTCCACTGCTGCCGCGTGATTATCAGCCGAACCGTAGTGCCCGTTCTTTTCGTACCCTGTTTCTGTTCACGTGCTTTGTCCGCAGTTATCGATGCGATGAACAGGCCGATGCTTTTTCTACTCTGAGCCGGAGGACAGCCCAGGAGGTTTCTGTATTATCGCTCAAGGCTTCCTGTGAACAAGTCTAGAGCGGGTTAAGCACGCGTTCAGACCACGGTCCACTGCTGCCGCGTGAATATCAGCCGAACCATAGTGCCCGTTCTTTTCGTACCCTGTTTCTGGTCACGTGCTTTGTTCGCAGTTATCGATGTGATGAACGGCCTGATGCTTTTTCTACTGTCAGCCGGAGAACAGCCCAGGAGGTTTCTGTATTATCACTCAAGGCTTCCTGTGAACAAGTCTAGAGCGGGTTAAGCACGCGTTCTGACCACGGTCCAATGCTGCCGCGTGAATATCAGCAGAACCGTAGTGCCCGTTTGTTTCGTACCCTGTTTCTGTTCACGTGCTTTGTCCGCAGTTATCGATGCGATGAACAGGCCGATGCTTTTTCTACTCTGAGCCGGAGGACAGCCCAGGAGGTTTCTGTATTATCGCTCAAGTCTTCCTGTGAACAAGTCTATAGCGGGTTAAGTACGCGTTCAGACCACGGTCCACTGCTGCCGCGTGAATATCAGCAGTACCGTAGTGCCCGTTCTTTTCGTACCTTGTTTCTGGTCACGTGCTTTGTCCGCAGTTATCGATGCGATGAACAGGCCGATGCTTTTTCTACTGTCAGCCGGAGGACAGCCCAGGAGATTTCTGTATTATCGCTCAAGGCTTCCTGTGAACAAGTCTATAGCGGGTTAAGCACGCGTTCAGACCACGGTCCACTGCTGCCGCGTGAATATCAGCAGAACCGTAGTGCCCGTTCCTTTCGTACCCTGTTTCTGGTCACGTGCTTTGTCCGCAGTTATCGATGCGATGAACGGGCCGATGCTTTTTCTACTACCAGCTGTAGGAAAGCCCAGGAGGTTTCTGTATTATCGCCCTAGGCTTCCTGTGAACAAGTCTAGAGCGGGTTAAGCATGCGTTCAGACCACGGTCCACTGCTGCCTCGTGAATATCAGCAGAACCGTAGTGCCCGTTCTTTTCGTACCTTGTTTCTGGTCACCTGTTTTGTCCGCAGTTATCGATGCGATGAACGGGCCGATGCTTTTTCTACTGTCAGCCGGAGGACAGCCCAGGAGGTTTCTGTATTATCGCTCAAGGCTTCCTGTGAACAAGTCTAGAGCGGGTTAAGCACACGTTCAGACCACGGTCCACTGCTGCCGCGTGAATATCAGCAGAACCGTAGTGCCCGTTCTTTTCATACCCTGTTTGCTGTCACGTGCTTTGTCCGCAGTTATCGATGTGATGAACGGCCTGATGCTTTTTCTACTGTCAGCCGGAGGACAGCCTAGGAGGTTTCTGTATTATCGCGAAGGCTTCCTTTGAACAAGTCTAGAACGGGTTAAGCACGCGTTCAGACCGCGGTCCACTGCTGCCGCGTGAATATCAGCCGAACCGTAGTGCCCGTTCTTTTCGTACCCTGTTTGTGGTCATGTGCTTTGTCCGCAGTTATCGATTTGATGAACGGCCTGATGCTCTTTCTACTGTCAGCCGAAGGACAGCCCAGGAGGTTTCTTTATTATCGCTCAAGTCTTCCTGTGAACAAGTCTATAGCGGGTTAAGTACGCGTTCAGACCACGGTCCACGGCTGCCGCGTGAATATCAGCAGAACCGTAGTGCCCGTTCTTTTCGTACCCTGTTTCTGGTCACGTGCTTTGTCCGCAGTTATCTATGCGATGAACGGGCCGATGCTTTTTCTACTGTCAGCTGTAGGAAAGCCCAGGAGGTTTCTGTATTATCGCTCAAGGCTTCCTGTGAACAAGTCTAGAGCGGGTTAAGCACGCGTTCAGACCACGGTCCACTGCTGCCGCGTGAATATCAGCAGAACTGTAGTGCCCGTTCTTTTCGTACCCTGTTTGTTGTCACGTGCTTTGTCCGCAGTTATCGATGTGATGAACGGCCTGATGTTTTTTCTACTGTCAGCCGGAGGACAGCCTAGGAGGTTTCTGTATTATCGCGAAGGCTTCCTTTGAACAAGTCTAGAGCGGGTTAAGCACGCGTTCAGACCGCGGTCCACTGCTGCCGCGTGAATATCAGCCGAACCGTAGTGCCCGTTCTTTTCGTACCCTGTTTGTGGTCACGTGCTTTGTCCGCAGTTATCGATTTGATGAACGGCCTGATGCTCTTTCTACTGTCAGCCGAAGGACAGCCCAGGAGGTTTCTTTATTATCGCTCAAGGCTTCCTGTGAACAAGTCTAGAGCGGGTTAAGCACGCGTTCAGACCACGGTCCACTGCTGCCGCGTGATTATCAGCCGAACCGTAGTGCCCGTTCTTTTCGTACCCTGTTTCTGTTCACGTGCTTTGTCCGCAGTTATCGATGCGATGAACAGGCCGATGCATTTTCTACTCTCAGCCGGAGGACAGCCCAGGAGGTTTCTGTATTATCGCTCAAGTCTTCCTGTGAACAAGTCTATAGCGGGTTAAGTACGCGTTCAGACCACGGTCCACGGCTGCCGCGTGAATATCAGCAGAACCGTAGTGCCCGTTCTTTTCGTACCCTGTTTCTGGTCACGTGCTTTGTCCGCAGTTATCGATGCGATGAACAGGCCGATGCTTTTTCTACTGTCAGCTGTAGGAAAGCCCAGGAGGTTTCTGTATTATCGCTCAAGGCTTCCTGTGAACAAGTCTAGAGCGGGTTAAGCACGCGTTAAGACCACGGTCCACTGCTGCCGCGTGAATCTCAGCAGAACCGTAGTGCCCGTTCTTTTCGTACCTTGTTTCTGGTCACGTGCTTTGTCCGCAGTTATCGATGCGATGAACAGGCCGGTGCTTTTTCTACTGTCAGCCGGAGGACAGCCCAGGAGGTTTCTGTATTATCGCGAAGGCTTCCTGTGAACAAGTCTAGAGCGGGTTAAGCACGCGTTCAGACCACGGTCCACTGCTGCCGCGTGAATATCAGCCGAGCCATAGTGCCCGTTCTTTTCGTACCCTGTTTGTGGTCACGTGCTTTGTCCGCAGTTATCGATTTGATGAACGGCCTGATGATCTTTCTACTGTCAGCCGAAGGACAGCCCAGGAGGTTTCTGTATTATCGCTCAAGGCTTCCTGTGAACAAGTCTAGAGCGGGTTAAGCACGCGTTCAGACCACGGTCCACTGCTGCCGCGTGAATATCAGCAGAACCGTAGTGCCCGTTCTTTTCGTACCCTGTTTGCTGTCACGTGCTTTGTCCGCAGTTATCGATGTGATGAACGGCCTGATGCTTTTTCTACTGTCAGCCGGAGGACAGCCTAGGAGGTTTCTGTATTATCGCGAAGGCTTCCTTTGAACAAGTCTAGAACGGGTTAAGCAGGCGTTCAGACCGCGGTCCACTGCTGCCGCGTGAATATCAGCCGAACCGCAGTGCCCGTTCTTTTCGTACCCTGTTTGTGGTCACGTGCTTTGTCCGCAGTTATCGATTTGATGAACGGCCTGATGCTCTTTCTACTGTCAGCCGAAGGACAGCCCAGGAGGTTTCTTTATTATCGCTCAAGGCTTCCTGTGAACAAGTCTAGAGCGGGTTAAGCACGCGTTCAGACCACGGTCCACTGCTGCCGCGTGATTATCAGCCGAACCGTAGTGCCCGTTCTTTTCGTACCCTGTTTCTGTTCACGTGCTTTGTCCGCAGTTATCGATGCGATGAACAGGCCGATGCATTTTCTACTCTCAGCCGGAGGACAGCCCAGGAGGTTTCTGTATTATCGCTCAAGTCTTCCTGTGAACAAGTCTATAGCGGGTTAAGTACGCGTTCAGACCACGGTCCACGGCTGCCGCGTGAATATCAGCAGAACCGTAGTGCCCGTTCTTTTCGTACCCTGTTTCTGGTCACGTGCTTTGTCCGCAGTTATCGATGCGATGAACAGGCCGATGCTTTTTCTACTGTCAGCTGTAGGAAAGCCCAGGAGGTTTCTGTATTATCGCTCAAGGCTTCCTGTGAACAAGTCTAGAGCGGGTTAAGCACGCGTTAAGACCACGGTCCACTGCTGCCGCGTGAATCTCAGCAGAACCGTAGTGCCCGTTCTTTTCGTACCTTGTTTCTGGTCACGTGCTTTGTCCGCAGTTATCGATGCGATGAACAGGCCGGTGCTTTTTCTACTGTCAGCCGGAGGACAGCCCAGGAGGTTTCTGTATTATCGCGAAGGCTTCCTGTGAACAAGTCTAGAGCGGGTTAAGCACGCGTTCAGACCACGGTCCATTGCTGCCGCGTGAATATCAGCCGAACCGTAGTGCCCGTTTTTTTCGTACCCTGTTTCTGGTCACGTGCTTTGTCCGCAGTTATCGATGTGATGAACGGCCTGATGCTTTTTCTACTGTCTGCCGGAGGACAGCCCAGGAGGTTTCTGTATTATCACTCAAGGCTTCCTGTGAACAAGTCTATAGCGGGTTAAGTACGCGTTCAGACCACGGTCCACTGCTGCCGCGTGAATATCAGCAGAACCGTAGTGCCCGTTCTTTTCGTACCCTGTTTCTGGTCACGTGCTTTGTCCGCAGTTATCGATGCGATGAACGGGGCGATGCTTTTTCTACTATCAGCTGTAGGAAAGCCCAGGAGGTTTCTGTATTATCGCCCTAGGCTTCCTGTGAACAAGTCTAGAGCGGGTTAAGCATGCGTTCAGACCACGCTCCACTGCTGCCGCGTGAATATCAGCAGAACCGTAGTGCCCGTTCTTTTCGTACCTTGTTTCTGGTCACGTGTTTTGTCCGCAGTTATCGATGCGATGAACGGGCCGATGCTTTTTCTGCTGTCAGCCGGAGGACAGCCAAGGAGATTTCTGTATTATCGCTCAAGGCTTCCTGTGAACAAGTCTAGAGCGGGTTAAGCACGCGTTCAGACCACGGTCCACTGCTGCCGCGTGAATATCAGCAGAACCGTAGTGCCCGTTCTTTTCGTACCCTGTTTGCTGTCACGTGCTTTGTCCGCAGTTATCGATGTGATGAACGGCCTGATGCTTTTTCTACTGTCAGCCGGAGGACAGCCTAGGAGGTTTCTGTATTATTGCGAAGGCTTCCTTTGAACAAGTTTAGAACGGGTTAAGCACGCGTTCAGACCGCGGTCCACTGCTGCCGCGTGAATATCAGCCGAACCGTAGTGCCCGTTCTTTTCGTACCCTGTTTGTGGTCACGTGCTTTGTCCGCAGTTATCGATTTGATGAACGGCCTGATGCTCTTTCTACTGTCAGCCGAAGGACAGCCCAGGAGGTTTCTTTATTATCGCGCAAGGCTTCCTGTGAACAAGTCTAGAGCGGGTTAAGCACGCGTTCAGACCACGGTCCACTGCTGCCGCGTGATTATCAGCCGAACCGTAGTGCCCGTTCTTTTCGTACCCTGTTTCTGTTCACGTGCTTTGTCCGCAGTTATCGATGCGATGAACAGGCCGATGCTTTTTCTACTCTGAGCCGGAGGACAGCCCAGGAGGTTTCTGTATTATCGCTCAAGTCTTCCTGTGAACAAGTCTATAGCGGGTTAAGTACGCGTTCAGACCACGGTCCACTGCTGCCGCGTGAATATCAGCAGAACCGTAGTGCCCGTTCTTTTCGTACCTTGTTTCTGGTCACGTGCTTTGTCCGCAGTTATCGATGCGATGAACAGGCCGATGCTTTTTCTACTGTCAGCCGGAGGACAGCCCAGGAGATTTCTTTATTATCGCTCAAGGCTTCCTGTGAACAAGTCTATAGCGGGTTAAGCACGCGTTCAGACCACGGTCCACTGCTGCCGCGTGAATATCAGCAGAACCGTAGTGCCCGTTCCTTTCGTACCCTGTTTCTGGTCACGTGCTTTGTCCGCAGTTATCGATGCGATGAACGGGCCGATGCTTTTTCTACTATCAGCTGTAGGAAAGCCCAGGAGGTTTCTGTATTATCGCCCTAGGCTTCCTGTGAACAAGTCTAGAGCGGGTTAAGCATGCGTTCAGACCACGGTCCACTGCTGCCTCGTGAATATCAGCAGAACCGTAGTGCCCGTTCTTTTCGTACCTTGTTTCTGGTCACCTGTTTTGTCCGCAGTTATCGATGCGATGAACGGGCCGATGCTTTTTCTACTGTCAGCCGGAGGACAGCCCAGGAGGTTTCTGTATTATCGCTCAAGGCTTCCTGTGAACAAGTCTAGAGCGGGTTAAGCACACGTTCAGACCACGGTCCACTGCTGCCGCGTGAATATCAGCAGAACCGTAGTGCCCGTTCTTTTCGTACCCTGTTTGCTGTCACGTGCTTTGTCCGCAGTTATCGATGTGATGAACGGCCTGACGCTTTTTCTACTGTCAGCCGGAGGACAGCCTAGGAGGTTTCTGTATTATCGCGAAGGCTTCCTTTGAACAAGTCTAGAACGGGTTAAGCACGCGTTCAGACCGCGGTCCACTGCTGCCGCGTGAATATCAGCCGAACCGTAGTGCCCGTTCTTTTCGTACCCTGTTTGTGGTCATGTGCTTTGTCCGCAGTTATCGATTTGATGAACGGCCTGATGCTCTTTCTACTGTCAGCCGAAGGACAGCCCAGGAGGTTTCTTTATTATCGCTCAAGTCTTCCTGTGAACAAGTCTATAGCGGGTTAAGTACGCGTTCAGACCACGGTCCACGGCTGCCGCGTGAATATCAGCAGAACCGTAGTGCCCGTTCTTTTCGTACCCTGTTTCTGGTCACGTGCTTTGTCCGCAGTTATCTATGCGATGAACGGGCCGATGCTTTTTCTACTGTCAGCTGTAGGAAAGCCCAGGAGGTTTCTGTATTATCGCTCAAGGCTTCCTGTGAACAAGTCTAGAGCGGCTTAAGCACGCGTTCAGACCACGGTCCACTGCTGCCGCGTGAATATCAGCAGAACCGTAGTGCCCGTTCTTTTCGTACCTTGTTTCTGGTCACGTGCTTTATCCGCAGTTATCGATGCGATGAACAGGCCGATGCTTTTTCTACTGTCAGCCGGAGGACAGCCTAGGAGGTTTCTGTATTATCGCTCAAGGCTTCCTGTGAACAAGTCTAGAGCGGGTTAAGCACGCGTTCAGACCACGGTCCACTGCTGCCGCGTGAATATCAGCAGAACTGTAGTGCCCGTTCTTTTCGTACCCTGTTTGTTGTCACGTGCTTTGTCCGCAGTTATCGATGTGATGAACGGCCTGATGTTTTTTCTACTGTCAGCCGGAGGACAGCCTAGGAGGTTTCTGTATTATCGCGAAGGCTTCCTTTGAACAAGTCTAGAACGGGTTAAGCACGCGTTCAGACCGCGGTCCACTGCTGCCGCGTGAATATCAGCCGAACCGTAGTCCCCGTTCTTTTCGTACCCTGTTTTTGGTCACGTGCTTTGTCCGCAGTTATCGATGCGATGAACGGGCCGATGCTTTTTCTACTGTCAGCCGGAGGACAGCCTAGGAGGTTTCTGTATTATCGCGAAGGCTTCCTTTGAACAAGTTTAGAACGGGTTAAGCACGCGTTCAGACCGCGGTCCACTGCTGCCGCGTGAATATCAGCCGAACCGTAGTGCCCGTTCTTTTCGTACCCTGTTTGTGGTCACGTGCTTTGTCCGCAGTTATCGATTTGATGAACGGCCTGATGCTCTTTCTACTGTCAGCCGAAGGAGAGCCCAGGAGGTTTCTTTATTATCGCTCAAGGCTTCCTGTGAACAAGTCTAGAGCGGGTTAAGCACGCGTTCAGACCACGGTCCACTGCTGCCGCGTGATTATCAGCCGAACCGTAGTGCCCGTTCTTTTCGTACCCTGTTTCTGTTCACGTGCTTTGTCCGCAGTTATCGATGCGATGAACAGGCCGATGCTTTTTCTACTCTCAGCCGGAGGACAGCCCAGGAGGTTTCTGTATTATCGCGAAGGCTTCCTTTGAACAAGTCTAGAACGGGTTAAGCACGCGTTCAGACCGCGGTCCACTGCTGCCGCGTGAATATCAGCCGAACCGTAGTGCCCGTTCTTTTCGTACCCTGTTTGTGGTCACGTGCTTTGTCCGCAGTTATCGATTTGATGAACGGCCTGATGCTCTTTCTACTGTCAGCCGAAGGACAGCCCAGGAGGTTTCTTTATTATCGCTCAAGTCTTCCTGTGAACAAGTCTATAGCGGGTTAAGTACGCGTTCAGACCACGGTCCACGGCTGCCGCGTGAATATCAGCAGAACCGTAGTGCCCGTTCTTTTCGTACCCTGTTTCTGGTCACGTGCTTTGTCCGCAGTTATCTATGCGATGAACGGGCCGATGCTTTTTCTACTGCCAGCTGTAGGAAAGCCCAGGAGGTTTCTGTATTATCGCTCAAGGCTTCCTGTGAACAAGTCTAGAGCGGGTTAAGCACGCGTTCAGACCACGGTCCACTGCTGCCGCGTGATTATCAGCCGAACCGTAGTGCCCGTTCTTTTCGTACCCTGTTTCTGTTCACGTGCTTTGTCCGCAGTTATCGATGCGATGAACAGGCCGATGCATTTTCTACTCTCAGCCGGAGGACAGCCCAGGAGGTTTCTGTATTATCGCTCAAGTCTTCCTGTGAACAAGTCTATAGCGGGTTAAGTACGCGTTCAGACCACGGTCCACGGCTGCCGCGTGAATATCAGCAGAACCGTAGTGCCCGTTCTTTTCGTACCCTGTTTCTGGTCACGTGCTTTGTCCGCAGTTATCGATGCGATGAACGGGCCGATGCTTTTTCTACTGTCAGCTGTAGGAAAGCCCAGGAGGTTTCTGTATTATCGCTCAAGGCTTCCTGTGAACAAGTCTAGAGCGGGTTAAGCACGCGTTCTGACCACGGTCCAATGCTGCCGCGTGAATATCAGCAGAACCGTAGTGCCCGTTCTTTTCGTACCTTGTTTCTGGTCACGTGTTTTGTCCGCAGTTATCGATGCGATGAACGGGCCGATGCTTTTTCTACTGTCAGCCGGAGGACAGCCAAGGAGGTTTCTGTATTATCGCTCAAGGCTTCCTGTGAACAAGTCTAGAGCGGGTTAAGCACGCGTTCAGACCACGGTCCACTGCTGCCGCGTGAATATCAGCAGAACCGTAGTGCCCGTTTGTTTCGTACCCTGTTTCTGTTCACGTGCTTTGTCCGCAGTTATCGATGCGATGAACAGGCCGATGCTTTTTCTACTCTGAGCCGGAGGACAGCCCAGGAGGTTTCTGTATTATCGCTCAAGGCTTCCTGTGAACAAGTCTAGAACGGGTTAAGTACGCGTTCAGACCACGGTCCACTGCTGCCGCGTGAATATCAGCAGAACCGTAGTGCCCGTTCTTTTCGTACCCTGTTTCTGGTCACGTGCTTTGTCCGCAGTTATCGATGCGATGAACGGGCCGATGCTTTTTCTACTATCAGCTGTAGGAAAGCCCAGGAGGTTTCTGTATTATCGCCCTAGGCTTCCTGTGAACAAGTCTAGAGCGGGTTAAGCATGCGTTCAGACCACGCTCCACTGCTGCCGCGTGAATATCAGCAGAACCGTAGTGCCCGTTCTTTTCGTACCTTGTTTCTGGTCACGTGTTTTGTCCGCAGTTATCGATGCGATGAACGGGCCGATGCTTTTTCTACTGTCAGCCGGAGGACAGCCAAGGAGGTTTCTGTATTATCGCTCAAGGCTTCCTGTGAACAAGTCTAGAGCGGGTTAAGCACGCGTTCTGACCACGGTCCAATGCTGCCGCGTGAATATCAGCAGAACCGTAGTGCCCGTTCTTTTCGTACCTTGTTTCTGGTCACGTGTTTTGTCCGCAGTTATCGATGCGATGAACGGGCCGATGCTTTTTCTACTGTCAGCCGGAGGACAGCCAAGGAGGTTTCTGTATTATCGCTCAAGGCTTCCTGTGAACAAGTCTATAGCGGGTTAAGTACGCGTTCAGACCACGGTCCACGGCTGCCGCGTGAATATCAGCAGAACCGTAGTGCCCGTTCTTTTCGTACCCTGTTTCTGGTCACGTGCTTTGTCCGCAGTTATCTATGCGATGAACGGGCCGATGCTTTTTCTACTGTCAGCTGTAGGAAAGCCCAGGAGGTTTCTGTATTATCGCTCAAGGCTTCCTGTGAACAAGTCTAGAGCGGGTTAAGCACGCGTTCAGACCACGGTCAACTGCTGCCGCGTGAATATCGGCAGAACCGTAGTGCCCGTTCTTTTCGTACCTTGTTTCTGGTCACGTGCTTTGTCCGCAGTTATCGATGCGATGAACAAGCCGATGCTTTTTCTACTGTCAGCCGGAGGACAGCCAAGGAGGTTTCTGTATTATCGCTCAAGGCTTCCTGTGAACAAGTCTAGAGCGGGTTAAGCACGCGTTCAGACCACGCTCCACTGCTGCCGCGTGAATATCAGCAGAACTGTCGTGCCCGTTCTTTTCGTACCCTGTTTGTTGTCACGTGCTTTGTCCGCAGTTATCGATGTGATGAACGGCCTGATGTTTTTTCTACAGTCAGCCGGAGGACAGCCCAGGAGGTTTCTGTATTATCGCTCAAGTCTTCCTGTGAACAAGTCTATAGCGGGTTAAGTACGCGTTCAGACCACGGTCCACTGCTGCCGCGTGAATATCAGCAGAACCGTAGTGCCCGTTCTTTTTGTACCCTGTTTCTGGTAACGTGCTTTGTCCGCAGTTATCGATGCGATGAACGGGCCGATGCTTTTTCTACTATAAGCTGTAGGAAAGCCCAGGAGGTTTCTGTATTATCGCCCAAGGCTTCCTGTGAACAAGTCTAGAGCGGGTTAAGCATGCGTTCAGACCACGGTCCACTGCTGCCGCGTGAATATCAGCAGAACCGTAGTGCCCGTTCTTTTCGTACCTTGTTTCTGGTCACGTGCTTTGTCCGCAGTTATCGATGCGATGAACGGTCCGATGCTTTTTCTACTGTCAGCCGGAGGACAGCCCAGGAGGTTTCTGTATTATCGCTCAAGGCTTCCTGTGAACAAGTCTAGAGCGGATTAAGCACGCGTTCAGACCACGGTCCAGTGCTGCCGCGTGATTATCAGGCGAACCGTAGTGCCCGTTCTTTTCGTACCCTGTTTGTGGTCACGTGTTTTGTCCGCAGTTATCGATGCGATGAACGGGCCGATGCTTTTTCTACTGTCAGCCGGAGGACAGCCCAGGAGGTTTCTGTATTATCGCTCAAGGCTTCCTGTGAACAAGTCTAGAGCGGGTTAAGCACGCGTTCAGACCACGGTCCACTGCTGCCGCGTGATTATCAGCCGAACCGTAGTGCCCGTTCTTTTCGTACCCTGTTTCTGTTCACGTGCTTTGTCCGCAGTTATCGATGCGATGAACAGGCCGATGCTTTTTCTACTCTCAGCCGGAGGACAGCCCAGGAGGTTTCTGTATTATCGCTCAAGGCTTCCTGTGAACAAGTCTAGAGCGGGTTAAGCACGCGTTCAGACCACGGTCCACTGCTGCCGCGTGAATATCAGCAGAACCGTAGTGCCCGTTCTTTTCGTACCTTGTTTCTGGTCACGTGCTTTGTCCGCAGTTATCGATGCGATGAACGGGCCGATGCTTTTTCTACTGTCAGCCGGAGGACAGTCCAGGAGGTTTCTTTATTATCGCTCAAGGCTTCCTGTGAACAAGTCTAGAGCGGGTTAAGCACGCGTTCAGACCACGGTCCACTGCTGCCGCGTGATTATCAGCCGAACCGTAGTGCCCGTTCTTTTCGTACCCTGTTTCTGTTCACGTGCTTTGTCCGCAGTTATCGATGCGATGAACAGGCCGATGCTTTTTCTACTCTCAGCCGGAGGACAGCCCAGGAGGTTTCTGTATTATCGCTCAAGTCTTCCTGTGAACAAGTCTATAGCGGGTTAAGTACGCGTTCAGACCACAGTCCACGGCTGCCGCGTGAATATCAGCAGAACCGTAGTGCCCGTTCTTTTCGTACCCTGTTTCTGGTCACGTGCTTTGTCCGCAGTTATCTATGCGATGAACGGGCCGATGCTTTTTCTACTGTCAGCTGTAGGAAAGCCCAGGAGGTTTCTGTATTATCGCTCAAGGCTTCCTGTGAACAAGTCTAGAGCGGGTTAAGCACGCGTTCAGACCACGGTCCACTGCTGCCGCGTGAATATCGGCAGAACCGTAGTGCCCGTTCTTTTCGTACCTTGTTTCTGGTCACGTGCTTTGTCCGCAGTTATCGATGCGATGAACAGGCCGATGCTTTTTCTACTGTCAGCCGGAGGACAGCCCAGGAGGTTTCTGTATTATCGCTCAAGGCTTCCTGTGAACAAGTCTAGAGCGGGTTAAGCACGCGTTCAGACCACGGTCCACTGCTGCCGCGTGAATATCAGCAGAACTGTCGTGCCCGTTCTTTTCGTACCCTGTTTGTTGTCACGTGCTTTGTCCGCAGTTATCGATGTGATGAACGGCCTGATGTTTTTTCTACTGTCAGACGGAGGACAGCCTAGGAGGTTTCTGTATTATCGCGAAGGCTTCCTTTGAACAAGTCTAGAGCGGGTTAAGCACGCGTTCAGACGACGGTCCACTGCAGCCGCGTGAATATCAGCCGAACCATAGTGCCCGTTCTTTTCGTACCCTGTTTGTGGTCACGTGCTTTGTCCGCAGTTATCGATTTGATGAACGGCCTGATGATCTTTCTACTGTCAGCCGAAGGACAGCCCAGGAGGTTTCTGTAATATCGCTCAAGGCTTCCTGTGAACAAGTCTAGAGCGGGTTAAGCACGCGTTCAGACCACGGTCCACTGCTGCCGCGTGAATATCAGCAGAACCGTAGTGCCCGTTCTTTTCGTACCCTGTTTGCTGTCACGTGCTTTGTCCGCAGTTATCGATGTGATGAACGGCCTGATGCTTTTTCTACTGTCAGCCGGAGGACAGCCTAGGAGGTTTCTGTATTATCGCGAAGGCTTCCTTTGAACAAGTCTAGAACGGGTTAAGCACGCGTTCAGACCGCGGTCCACTGCTGCCGCGTGAATATCAGCCGAACCGTAGTGCCCGTTCTTTTCGTACCCTGTTTGTGGTCACGTGCTTTGTCCGCAGTTATCGATGTGATGAATGGCCTGATGTTTTTTCTACTGTCAGCCGGAGGACAGCCTAGGAGGTTTCTGTATTATCGCGAAGGCTTCCTGTGAACAAGTCTAGAGCGGGTTAAGCACGCGTTCAGACCACGGTCCACTGCTGCCGCGTGATTATCAGCCGAACCGTAGTGCCCGTTCTTTTCGTACCCTGTTTCTGTTCACGTGCTTTGTCCGCAGTTATCGATGCGATGAACAGGCCGATGCTTTTTCTACTCTCAGCCGGAGGACAGCCCAGGAGGTTTCTGTATTATCGCTCAAGTCTTCCTGTGAACAGGTCTATAGCGGGTTAAGTACGCGTTCAGACCACGGTCCACGGCTGCCGCGTGAATATCAGCAGAACCGTAGTGCCCGCTCTTTTCGTACCCTGTTTCTGGTCACGTGATTTGTCCGCAGTTATCGATGCGATGAACGGGCCGATGCTTTTTCTACTGTCAGCTGTAGGAAAGCCCAGGAGGTTTCTGTATTATCGCTCAAGGCTTCCTGTGAACAAGTCTAGAGCGGGTTAAGCACGCGTTCAGACCACGGTCCACTGCTGCCGCGTGAATATCAGCAGAACTGTAGTGCCCGTTCTTTTCGTACCCTGTTTGTTGTCACGTGCTTTGTCCGCAGTTATCGATGTGATGAACGGCCTGATGCTTTTTCTACTGTCAGCCGGACGACAGCCCAGGAGGTTTCTGTATTATCGCGAAGGCTTCCTGTGAACAAGTCTAGAGCGGGTTAAGCAGGCGTTCAGACCACGGTCCACTGCTGCCGCGCGAATATCAGCCGAACCGTAGTGCCCGTTCTTTTCGTACCCTGTTTCTGGTCACGTGCTTTGTCCGCAGTTATCGATGTGATGAACGGCCTGATGCTTTTTCTACTGTCTGCCGGAGGACAGCCCAGGAGGTTTCGGTATTATCACTCAAGGCTTCCTGTGAACAAGTCTAGAGCGGGTTAAGCACGCGTTCTGACCACGGTCCAATGCTGCCGCGTGAATATCAGCAGAACCGTAGTGCCCGTTTTTTTCGTACCCTGTTTCTGTTCACGTGCTTTGTCCGCAGTTATCGATGCGATGAACGGGCCGATGCTTTTTCTACTATAAGCTGTAGGAAAGCCCAGGAGATTTCTGTATTATCGCCCAAGGCTTCCTGTGAACAAGTCTAGAGCGGGTTAAGCATGCGTTCAGACCATGGTCCACTGCTGCCGCGTGAATATCAGCAGAACCGTAGTGCCCGTTCTTTTCGTACCTTGATTCTGGTCACGTGCTTTGTCCGCAGTTATCGATGCGATGAACGGGCCGATGCTTTTTCTACTGTCAGCCGGAGGACAGCCCAGGAGGTTTCTGTATTATCGCTCAAGGCTTCCTGTGAACAAGTCTAGAGCGGATTAAGCACGCGTTCAGACCACGGTCCAGTGCTGCCGCGTGATTATCAGGCGAACCGTAGTGCCCGTTCTTTTCGTACCCTGTTTGTGGTCACGTGTTTTGTCCGCAGTTATCGATGCGATGAACGGGACGATGCTTTTTCTACTGTCAGCCGGAGGACAGCCCAGGAGGTTTCTGTATTATCGCTCAAGGCTTCCTGTGAACAAGTCTAGAGCGGGTTAAGCACGCGTTCAGACCACGGTCCACTGCTGCCGCGTGAATAACAGCAGAACTGTAGTGCCCGTTCTTTTCGTACCCTGTTTGCTGTCACGTGCTTTGTCCGCAGTTATCGATGTGATGAACGGCCTGATGCTTTTTCTACTGTCAGCCGGAGGACAGCCTAGGAGGTTTCTGTATTATCGCTCAAGTCTTCCTGTGAACAAGTCTAGAGCGGGTTAAGCACGCGTTCAGACCACGGTCCACTGCTGCCGCGTGATTATCAGCCGAACCGTAGTGCCCGTTCTTTTCGTACCCTGTTTCTGTTCACGTGCTTTGTCCGCAGTTATCGATGCGATGAACAGGCCGATGCTTTTTCTACTCTCAGCCGGAGGACAGCCCAGGAGGTTTCTGTATTATCGCTCAAGGCTTCCTGTGAACAAGTCTAGAGCGGGTTAAGCACGCCTTCAGACCACGGTCCACTGCTGCCGCGTGAATATCAGCAGAACCGTAGTGCCCGTTCTTTTCGTACCTTGTTTCTGGTCACGTGCTTTGTCCGCAGTTATCGATGCGATGAACGGGCCGATGCTTTTTCTACTGTCAGCCGGAGGACAGTCCAGGAGGTTTCTGTATTATCGCTCAAGGCTTCCTGTGAACAAGTCTAGAGCGGGTTAAGCACGCGTTCAGACCACGGTCCACTGCTGCCGCGTGAATTTCAGCAGAACCGTAGTGCCCGTTCTTTTCGTACCCTGTTTGTTGTCACGTGCTTTGTCCGCAGTTATCTATGTGATGAACGGCCTGATGTTTTTTCTACTGTCAGCCGGAGGACAGCCTAGGAGGTTTCTGTATTATCGCGAAGGCTTCCTTTGAACAAGTCTAGAACGGGTTAAGCACGCGTTCAGACCGCGGTCCACTGCTGCCGCGTGAATATCAGCCGAACCGTAGTGCCCGTTCTTTTCGTACCCTGTTTGTGGTCACGTGCTTTGTCCGCAGTTATCGATGCGATCAACGGGCCGATGCTTTTTCTACTGTCAGCCGGAGGACAGCCCAGGAGGTTTCTGTATTATCGCGAAGGCTTCCTGTGAACAAGTCTAGAGCGGGTTAAGCACGCGTTCAGACCACGGTCCACTGCTGCCGCGTGAATATCAGCCGAACCGTAGTGCCCGTTCTTTTCGTACCCTGTTTCTGGTCACGTGCTTTGTCCGCAGTTATCGATGTGATGAACGGCCTGATGCTTTTTCTACTGTCTGCCGGAGGACAGCCCAGGAGGTTTCTGTATTATCACTCAAGGCTTCCTGTGAACAAGTCTAGAGCGGGTTAAGCACGCGTTCAGACCACGGTCCACTGCTGCCGCGTGAATTTCAGCAGAACCGTAGTGCCCGTTCTTTTCGTACCCTGTTTGTTGTCACGTGCTTTGTCCGCAATTATCGATGTGATGAACGGCCTGATGTTTTTTCTACTGTCAGCCGGAGGACAGCCTAGGAGGTTTCTGTATTATCGCGAAGGCTTCCTTTGAACAAGTCTAGAACGGGTTAAGCACGCGTTCAGACCGCGGTCCACTGCTGCCGCGTGAATATCAGCCGAACCGTAGTGCCCGTTCTTTTCGTACCCTGTTTGTTGTCACGTGCTTTGTCCGCAGTTATCGATGTGATGAATGGCCTGATGTTTTTTCTACTGTCAGCCGGAGGACAGCCTAGGAGGTTTCTGTATTATCGCGAAGGCTTCCTTTGAACAAGTATAGAACGGGTTAAGCACGCGTTCAGACCGCGGTCCACTGCTGCCGCGTGAATATCAGCAGAACTGTAGTGCCCGTTCTTTTCGTACCCTGTTTGTTGTCACGTGCTTTGTCCGCAGTTATCGATGTGATGAACGGCCTGATGTTTTTTCGACTGTCAGCCGGAGGACAGCCTAGGAGGTTTCTGTATTATCGCGAAGGCTTCCTTTCAACAAGTCTAGAACGGGTTAAGCACGCGTTCAGACCGCGGTCCACTGCTGCCGCGTGAATATCAGCCGAACCGTAGTCCCCGTTCTTTTCGTACCCTGTTTGTGGTCACGTGCCTTGTCCGCAGTTATCGATGCGATGAACGGGCCGATGCTTTTTCTACTGTCAGCCGGAGGACAGCCCAGGAGGTTTCTGTATTATCGCTCAAGGCTTCCTGTGAAGAAGTCTAGAGCGGGTTAAGCACGCGTTCAGACCACGGTCCACTGCTGCCGCGTGAATATCAGCCGAACCATAGTGCCCGTTCTTTTCGTACCCTGTTTCTGGTCACGTGCTTTATCCGCAGTTATCGATTTGATGAACGGCCTGATGATCTTTCTACTGTCAGCCGAAGGACAGCCCAGGAGGTTTCTGTATTATCGCTCAAGGCTTCCTGTGAACAAGTCTAGAGCGGGTTAAGCACGCGTTCAGACCACGGTCAACTGCTGCCGCGTGAATATCAGCAGAACCGTAGTGCCCGTTTTTTTTCGTACCCTGTTTGCTGTCACGTGCTTTGTCCGCAGTTATCGATGTGATGAACGGCCTGATGCTTTTTCTACTGTCAGCCGGAGGACAGCCTAGGAGGTTTCTGTATTATCGCGAAGGCTTCCTTTGAACAAGTCTAGAACGGGTTAAGCACGCGTTCAGACCGCGGTCCACTGCTGCCGCGTGAATATCAGCAGAACTGTAGTGCCCGTTCTTTTCGTACCCTGTTTGTTGTCACGTGCTTTGTCCGCAGTTATCGATGTGATGAACGGCCTGATGTTTTTTCGACTGTCAGCCGGAGGACAGCCTAGGAGGTTTCTGTATTATCGCGAAGGCTTCCTTTCAACAAGTCTAGAACGGGTTAAGCACGCGTTCAGACCGCGGTCCACTGCTGCCGCGTGAATATCAGCCGAACCGTAGTCCCCGTTCTTTTCGTACCCTGTTTGTGGTCACGTGCCTTGTCCGCAGTTATCGATGCGATGAACGGGCCGATGCTTTTTCTACTGTCAGCCGGAGGACAGCCCAGGAGGTTTCTGTATTATCGCTCAAGGCTTCCTGTGAAGAAGTCTAGAGCGGGTTAAGCACGCGTTCAGACCACGGTCCACTGCTGCCGCGTGAATATCAGCCGAACCATAGTGCCCGTTCTTTTCGTACCCTGTTTCTGGTCACGTGCTTTATCCGCAGTTATCGATTTGATGAACGGCCTGATGATCTTTCTACTGTCAGCCGAAGGACAGCCCAGGAGGTTTCTGTATTATCGCTCAAGGCTTCCTGTGAACAAGTCTAGAGCGGGTTAAGCACGCGTTCAGACCACGGTCAACTGCTGCCGCGTGAATATCAGCAGAACCGTAGTGCCCGTTTTTTTTCGTACCCTGTTTGCTGTCACGTGCTTTGTCCGCAGTTATCGATGTGATGAACGGCCTGATGCTTTTTCTACTGTCAGCCGGAGGACAGCCTAGGAGGTTTCTGTATTATCGCGAAGGCTTCCTTTGAACAAGTCTAGAACGGGTTAAGCACGCGTTCAGACCGCGGTCCACTGCTGCCGCGTGAATATCAGCCGAACCGTAGTGCCCGTTCTTTTCGTACCCTGTTTGTGGTCACGTGCTTTGTCCGCAGTTATCGATTTGATGAACGGCCTGATGCTCTTTCTACTGTCAGCCGAAGGACAGCCCAGGAGGTTTCTTTATTATCGCTCAAGGCTTCCTGTGAACAAGTCTAGAACGGGTTAAGCACGCGTTCAGACCGCGGTCCACTGCTGCCGCGTGAATATCAGCCGAACCGTAGTGCCCGTTCTTTTCGTACCCTGTTTGTGGTCACGTGCTTTGTCCGCAGTTATCGATTTGATGAACGGCCTGATGCTCTTTCTACTGTCAGCCGAAGGACAGCCCAGGAGGTTTCTTTATTATCGCTCAAGGCTTCCTGTGAACAAGTCTAGAGCGGGTTAAGCACGCGTTCAGACCACGGTCCACTGCTGCCGCGTGATTATCAGCCGAACCGTAGTGCCCGTTCTTGTCGTACCCTGTTTCTGTTCACGTGCTTTGTCCGCAGTTATCGATGCGATGAACAGGCCGATGCTTTTTCTACTCTCAGCCGGAGGACAGCCCAGGAGGTTTCTGCATTATCGCTCAAGTCTTCCTGTGAACAAGTCTATAGCGGGTTAAGTACGCGTTCAGACCACGGTCCACGGCTGCCGCGTGAATATCAGCAGAACCGTAGTGCCCGTTCTTTTCGTACCTTGTTTCTGGTCACGTGCTTTGTCCGCAGTTATCGATGCGATGAACAGGCCGATGCTTTTTCTACTGTCAGCCGGAGGACAGCCCAGGAGGTTTCTGTATTATCGCTCAAGGCTTCCTGTGAACAAGTCTAGAGCGGGTTAAGGACGCGTTCAGACCACGGTCCACTGCTGCCGCGTGAATATCAGCAGAACCGTAGTGCCCGTTCTTTTCGTACCTTGTTTCTGGTCACGTGCTTTGTCCGCAGTTATCGATGCGATGAACAGGCCGATGCTTTTTCTACTGTCAGCCGGAGGACAGCCCAGGAGGTTTCTGTATTATCGCTCAAGGCTTCCTGTGAACAAGTCTAGAGCGGGTTAAGGACGCGTTCAGACCACGGTCCACTGCTGCCGCGTGAATATCAGCAGAACTGTAGTTCCCGTTCTTTTCGTACCCTGTTTGTTGTCACGTGCTTTGTCCGCAGTTATCGATGTGATGAACGGCCTGATGTTTTTTCTACTGTCAGCCGGAGGACAGCCTAGGAGGTTTCTGTATTATCGCGAAGGCTTCCTTTGAACAAGTCTAGAACGGGTTAAGCACGCATTCAGACCGCGGTCCACTGCTGCCGCGTGAATATCAGCCGAACCGTAGTCCCCGTTCTTTTCGTACCCTGTTTGTGGTCACGTGCTTTGTCCGCAGTTATCGATGCGATGAACGGGCCGATGCTTTTTCTACTGTCAGCCGGAGGACAGCCCAGGAGGTTTCTGTATTATCGCTCAAGGCTTCCTGTGAACAAGTCTAGAGCGGGTTAAGCACGCGTTCAGACCACGGTCCACTGCTGCCGCGTGAATATCAGCCGAACCATAGTGCCCGTTCTTTTCGTACCCTGTTTCTGGTCACGTGCTTTGTTCGCAGTTATCGATGTGATGAACGGCCTGATGCTTTTTCTACTGTCAGCCGGAGGACAGCCCAGGAGGTTTCTGTATTATCGCGAAGGCTTCCTGTGAAGAAGTCTAGAGCGGGTTAAGCAGGCGTTCAGACCACGGTCCACTGCTGCCGCGTGAATATCAGCCGAACCGTAGTGCCCGTTCTTTTCGTACCCTGTTTCTGGTCACGTGCTTTGTCCGCAGTTATCGATGTGATCAACGGCCTGATGCTTTTTCTACTGTCTGCCGGAGGACAGCCCAGGAGGTTTCTGTATTATCACTCAAGGCTTCCTGTGAACAAGTCTAGAGTGGGTTAAGCACGCGTTCTGACCACGGTCCAATGCTGCCGCGTGAATATCAGCAGAACCGTAGTGCCCGTTTTTTTCGTACCCTGTTTCTGTTCACGTGCTTTGTCCGCAGTTATCGATGCGATGAACAGGCCGATGCTTTTTCTACTCTGAGCCGGAGGACAGCCCAGGAGGTTTCTGTATTATCGCTCAAGTCTTCCTGTGAACAAGTCTATAGCGGGTTAAGTACGCGTTCAGACCACGGTCCACTGCTGCCGCGTGAATATCAGCAGAACCGTAGTGCCCGTTCTTTTTGTACCCTGTTTCTGGTAACGTGCTTTGTCCGCAGTTATCGATGCGATGAACGGGCCGATGCTTTTTCTACTATAAGCTGTAGGAAAGCCCAGGAGGTTTCTGTATTATCGCCCAAGGCTTCCTGTGAACAAGTCTAGAGCGGGTTAAGCATGCGTTAAGACCACGGTCCACTGCTGCCGCGTGAATATCAGCAGAACCGTAGTGCCCGTTCTTTTCGTACCTTGTTTCTGGTCACGTGCTTTGTCCGCAGTTATCGATGCGATGAACGGGCCGATGCTTTTTCTACTGTCAGCCGGAGGACAGCCCAGGAGGTTTCTGTATTATCGCTCAAGGCTTCCTGTGAACAAGTCTAGAGCGGGTTAAGCACGCGTTCAGACCACGGTCCACTGCTGCCGCGTGAATATCAGCAGAACCGTAGTGCCCGTTCTTTTCGTACCCTGTTTGCTGTCACGTGCTTTGTCCGCAGTTATCGATGTGATGAACGGCCTGATGCTTTTTCTACTGTCAGCCGGAGGACAGCCTAGGAGGTTTCTGTATTATCGCTCAAGTCTTCCTGTGAACAAGTCTAGAGCGGGTTAAGCACGCGTTCAGACCACGGTCCACTGCTGCCGCGTGATTATCAGCCGAACCGTAGTGCCCGTTCTTTTCGTACCCTGTTTCTGTTCACGTGCTTTGTCCGCAGTTATCGATGCGATGAACGGGCCGATGCTTTTTCTACTCTCAGCCGGAGGACAGCCCAGGAGGTTTCTGTATTATCGCTCAAGGCTTCCTGTGAACAAGTCTAGAGCGGGTTAAGCACGCGTTCAGACCACGGTCCACTGCTGCCGCGTGAATATCAGCAGAACCGTAGTGCCCGTTCTTTTCGTACCTTGTTTCTGGTCACGTGCTTTGTCCGCAGTTATCGATGCGATGAACGGGCCGATGCTTTTTCTACTGTCAGCCGGAGGACAGTCCAGGAGGTTTCTGTATTATCGCTCAAGGCTTCCTGTGAACAAGTCTAGAGCGGGTTAAGCACGCGTTCAGACCACGGTCCACTGCTGCCGCGTGAATTTCAGCAGAACCGTAGTGCCCGTTCTTTTCTTACCCTGTTTGTTGTCACGTGCTTTGTCCGCAGTTATCGATGTGATGAACGGCCTGATGTTTTTTCTACTGTCAGCTGGAGGACAGCCTAGGAGGTTTCTGTATTATCGCGAAGGCTTCCTTTGAACTAGTCTAGAACGGGTTAAGCACGCGTTCAGACCGCGGTCCACTGCTGCCGCGTGAATATCTGCCGAACCGTAGTGCCCGTTCTTTTCGTACCCTATTTGTGGTCACGTGCTTTGTCCGCAGTTATCGATGCGATGAACGGGCCGATGCTTTTTCTACTGTCAGCCGGAGGACAGCCCAGGAGGTTTCTGTATTATCGCTCAAGGCTTAATGTGAACAAGTCTAGAGCGGGTTAAGCACGCGTTCAGACCACGGTCCACTGCTGCCGCGTGAATATCAGCCGAACCATAGTGCCCGTTCTTTTCGTACCCTGTTTCTGTTCACGTGCTTTGTTCGCAGTTATCGATGTGATGAACGGCCTGATGCTTTTTCTACTGTCAGCCGGAGGACAGCCCAGGAGGTTTCTGTATTATCGCGAAGGCTTCCTGTGAACAAGTCTAGAGCGGGTTAAGCACGCGTTCAGACCACGGTCCACTGCTGCCGCGTGAATATCAGCCGAACCGTAGTGCCCGTTCTTTTCGTACCCTGTTTCTGGTCACGTGCTTTGTCCGCAGTTATCGATGTGATGAACGGCCTGATGCTTTTTCTACTGTCTGCCGGAGGACAGCCCAGGAGGTTTCTGTATTATCACTCTAGGCTTCCTGTGAACAAGTCTAGAGCGGGCTAAGCACGCGTTCTGACCACGGTCCAATGCTGCCGCGTGAATATCAGCAGAACCGTAGTGCCCGTTTTTTTCGTACCCTATTTCTGTTCACGTGCTTTGTCCGCAGTTATCGATGCGATGATCAGGCCGATGCTTTTCTACTCTGAGCCGGAGGACAGCCCAGGAG